>NC_143533.1:4405615-4743615 GCF_031878675.1 Megascapheus bottae | reverse complement strand
TGGGTAATTTGACAATAGTAACCAACAAAAAGAGCCAAAATTTAGTGAGTGCCCATTGTATGCTGCACACTGTTGAAAGATCAAAACTATAGGTTTCTTTTTGTCCAGTGACTCCACCTCTGGGAATTAATTCCAAATAATTAATTTTGGACATGTGGACCAGGATAGGCCTGCAAGTTACTAAACTCCTAAATGTCATTTGGCCACTAATAAATCTCAAACCAGTCTTCCTCTTTAAAGGGAGTCTAGAAAAGGAAAAAAATAATAAGATTTCATAGTTTCTTTATTTTTGTATGTGCTGTTCCTGGCACTTGAACTCTGGGCCTAGGGGCCGTCCTAGAAGCTTTCTTGCTGAAGCCTAATGCTTTACCACTTGAACCATAGCTCCACTTCCAGCTTTTTGGTGGTTAAGTGGAGATAAGAATCTTACAGATTCTCCTTCTCTGGCTGGCTTTGAAATGTAATCCTCAGATCTCAGCCTCCTGAGTAGCTAGGGTTCAGGAACGAGCCACCAGCATCTGGCTTAGCAGCTCCTTTTGAATGGTCCCCTCATCCACACCACATAACATCATTTCTGCCTATCCTCAGAGTGGTCTAAGCTGCATACCCAATCAGATCACACTGCTTAAAATGCTTCCAAAGAGTTTTGCTGTCTATGAAGCGCTTTTCAAACTGTCCCAAGAATTGGCCTCTATTGTATCAGCAGTTTCTCTCTATCCACATGCTTCCCTTATAGTTACCCTCTGGCCCCGGTCTCTAGTCTCAGCTTTCTCTGCCCACATCTCCAGAGTCTTCCATCTTCCACCCTACAGCACTCATAGTACATGTGCACTGGATTCTTCTTTCTGTGTTCCTGGCCCACCATACAGAATCCTGTCTTCTACATGGATGTCTCTGATGTATGGGGTCTGATACAAGCTAGATGTGGTAGCTCAGATCTGTAATCCTAGCTTACAAGGCAGAGGCAGGACGATTATGAGTTTGAGGCCTAGTTGAGCAATTTAGCAACAGCTTATTTTAGAGAACTAAATGAAACAAAGCAAAAAAGAAACCTCTCCTTTGTTCTGTTCTTCCTCTTTTTATTTAGTTAGTTTTGGTGCCTAGGCTGGAGCTTGAACTTAGTACCTGGGTGCTGCTCCTTAACTTTTTTACTCAAGGTTGGCACTCTATCATTTGAGCTCCAGCTCTACCTCCAGCTTTTTGGTGGTTCATTGGAAATAAGACTCGTGAACTTTCTTGCCTGGGCTGGCTTTGAACCAGGATCCTCAGATCTCATCTTCCTGAGTGGCTAGGGTTATAGGCGTGAGCCATCAGCACCTGGGGATGCTTGAGGTAATTATACAGACTATCTGCCTTTTATTCCTCTTCATTTCTTCTACTCCTCCTTCAGATTCCAGCTCCCGTGCCACCTCTCCCAGGAGATCTTCTCATGGCCTTTTCTGCTTGAGTCAGGCAGACTCCAAAGCGCACAGGCAGCTCTTTCATTGCTTGCTCCTATCTGTGCTCCTCTTCCCCTGGCTGTGTGGCCTTGGTCCCCACAGGGATCCTTTGCATTTTGGCATCTGGTACCAGGCCGCCCTTCCTTCCCCTTCCTCTCCCAGACCTTAGTCCTGGCTGCCCAGTGCCAGGCTGAGCCATGGTGGAAAAGCCTTGCTTGCTCTTTGAGTCTCCCAGTGGGACCCATTCTCTCATGTCCCTGGATCCTGCCAGTGCCCACTGGGCCTCGCTGGGCTGGCAGTACTCAGTCCCCTTGGAAGACCTTACCTTGTAGAGCACCAGAAAGATCAGCAGCAGAAGCAGCAGCCCTCCCAGGCCACTCAGCACGTAGACATGGAGCATCGCCTTCTCGTACACCACGTCGACCTTCATGAGGACCTGCGGGGGGGGGGGGAACCCCAAGAGTACAGGGAAGAATGGGCCCCACCCCCAGTCACCAGCCTGGGTCTCGGGATATCTCTCTGTACCATAGCATCAGACTCTGGCCCTAGACTAATGCATCGCCGACTGTGGTTATTACATTGACTTGGTACAAATGGCCCTCGAAGACTGCCTGACTTCCTTATTCTATCCCCATGCTCAACAGCTGAGCTGGTTTCTACTGGTACTGGGGGCTCATACCTGTAATCAGTTATTCAAGAAGCTAAAATCTGTGGACTGTAGTTCGAAACCAGCTCATGCAGAGAAGTCTATGTGACTCTAATATCCAGTCTAGTAAAAAGCTGAAAGTGGAGGTATGTCTCAAGTGGTAGGATGCCAGCCTTGAGCGGAAAAAGCTAAGAGATAGTGCCCAGGCCCTGCGTTCAAGCCCCAGTAGTGGCATGTGCACGCATACACACACTGCTTTCTGCTCATCTTTCTTCTGCTAGCTGGACTGAACTTCTTGCTTTTCCTCCCCTTTGGGGCTCTGTGCTTGCTGTCTGCATGAAGCAGCCCATCTCTGCACTGACAGGCTGGTGGCTATTTACTAAGCTTCTCTAGGACTCATCCTTAGTTGATGCCTTAGTCATGGAACCTGAAACAGGCAGCCTTGCCAGCGATTTGCCCCCATGAGGTGGGAGCTTCTTTGTGGCCTACAGTGCCCACTTGGGGAGGCTCCAGTCCTCCATTTTCCCACATAGCTCCCCCCACAAGCTCTTCTCTGAAGTTCCTGAGACCCTCTGTCCCGGGTTTTGAGGCAGGGGCTACCTGAGCCTGGGCGGCCTTGATGCCATACAGGTGGAAATGCTTGCTGCTGTTGAAGGAGATGGAGAGGGAGCTGCAGAGGCTGAGCATGGAGGAGGCCTGGGGACGGAGCGGGGAGATATCAGGATGGGGTCCCATGAACATCTGCCCTCCTCGATGCTGTGTGTGCAGTGTGTGTGTGTGTGTTTGTGTGTGTGGTGGCTAGTGGAATAACCCACACAGACTCGGCTCTCCTGTGGCATTCTAATGTGTCATTCCCCCATTGGTGGCGGGGAAGTTTTCCCATAGGGAACACACAGGAACTATCCACGGAGCGAGTTCCCAACCACTCCCTGTTACCAGCTTGGAGCAGATGCTACCTGGATCTCCTCCACCAGCTCCACAGTGCCCAGCACATGCACAAGGATCTCCGGCCTGAAGGAAATGGGGCAGCGGAGCTGGACTCCAGGGTGACAAGACTGAGACAGGAGCAGAGGAGTCAGAGCCAGGTCCTCTCCACCCTGCCCACCCCCCATCCCCAGGGCTCACACACCCCACCTCAGTTGCATTGGCTGGTATCCTCAGATCCTCAAGAAAGCAGGTAACAGGAGGCTCCTAAGAATGCAGGGGGGTGAGGGGAGGTCCCGGTGGCCCCAAAGGTCTCTTCTCACCCCAGATAAAACCAGGGTGTCCCAGTTTTCCTCTTCATTGAGTCTATGGGATTCCAATCCTAACTTTCTTCCTACTTCCAACTCTGCACTGTACCCTGGGCCAGCCCTCCCCCCAACTTCTAGGTGGTCTCCCCTCCCTCTTCTGGGTGGCACTCACCATCAGCACTCTCCAGGTGTGAGTGATGGGCCCCTCAGTATACGGCTGTGGCACCCTCACCAAGGCTTCCAGGGGGGGCATGCTGTGGTTGTGGAGGGAAGGCTGAATCCTTACCTGGCACAGAAGACAGAGACTAATTCAGGTGCCGGTGGCTTACTTTAATCCTAATGATTCAGGAGATTTTAGGATGACAGTTCAAAGCCAGTCCAGACAGGAAAGTGCATGTGACTCTTATTTCCAATAAATCATCCAAAATGAAATGGAGTTGTGGCTTGAGTGGTAGAGTGCTAGCCTTGAACAAAAAGACACAGGAGAGGGGCCGGGAGTTTGGCCTAGTGGTAGAGTGCTTGCCTAGCATGCACAAAGACCCGGGTTCAATTCCTCGGTACCACATACATTGAAAAAAGCTGGAAGTGGTGCTTAGGCTCAAGTGGTAGAGTTCTAGCCTTGAGAAAGTCCAAGGACAGTGCTCAGGCCCTAAGCCCAAGCCCAGGACTGGCAAAAAAAAAAATACACAGGAGAGTGCCCAGGCCCTGAGTTCAAGCCCCAGGACTGGCACAGAATACAAAAACAACAACAAAAAACAGACTGGGCCAGGCATGGTGGCTCATGCCTGTAATCCTTGCTACTCAGGAGGCTGAGATCTGAGGAATGTGGTTCAAAGCCAGCTTGGGCACTACAAAGCCTCTGAGACTCTTATCTACAGATAACCACTAGAAAACCGGAGGTGGTGCTGTGGCTCAAGGAGTAGGGTGGTAGCCTTAAGTTGAAGAGCTCAGGGACAGCACCTAGGCCCAGAGTTCAAGCCCCATGACCGACTGAGAAAACAAAACAAAAACAGAGGCTGCAGAGTCTAAAGGCCAGCCACTCCTACTGCTTCCCACTCCGTGGGCCCAGTGATCTTCCATGGTTGAGGCTCAGGGACTATCAGACATTGCCCATGAAGTGTCGCACCTGCCTCTACCCTCCCAGGCTTCTAGGAGACAGCCCTCACCCATCCTGCAAGGGCCTGTCCCAGTTCTTCCCTTAACTGTCTGGCTGATGCCCCAAAGACGGGCAGCTGTCCCCCAGGTTCCAAAGCCCTGTGTCCATGCCTCTCAGGACAGTCGAGGGGCTGCTGTGTCCACAGCTTCCTGAGCACAGCCATGCCTGAGTTCATGAGTTCATGTCCAACTCCTTTCTGTTTACCACCATACTCATTGAAAAAGTCACTTTTCTTTCTGTTTGGAGCTGGGATTGAACCCACGGCTTTGTACATCTTAAGCATTTGATCAACCACTGAGATACACACCCAACCAAATGAAAGTTTTTTGAATGAATGAACAAAAGAATGAATGCACCACTATCTCACAAAGACAGATGTACAAAGATTAGTTGTACAAGGCAGTTTGAAAAAGAATCATTTTGGCAACTGCATTGAATGAAGAGCCATTTCCTGATTTATTTATTTCTTCTTTTTTTATTTTTGGGCCAATACTGGGGCTTGAACTCAGGGTCTGAGCACTGTCTTTGGGTTTTCTCAAGGCTAGAGCCCTACCACTTGAGCCACAGCACCATTTCCAGCTTTTTGCTATGTATGTGGTACCAAGGAATTGAACCTGGATCTTTGTGCATGCTAGGCAAGCACTCTACCACTCGGTCAAACTCCCCGCCCCTTCTTTTTTTTTTTTTTTTTGTCAGTCGTGGGCCTTGAACTCTGGCCTGGATGCACAATAAATACATACATACATAAATACATAAATAAAACCTAGGTTCCAGTGCTGGGGGTGTGGCTCAAGTAGTAGAGTACCTGCTTAGTAAACCAGAGGCCCTAAGTTCAAATCTCCATACAGATTCTTTCCCACTGAGGTTCCTACCTGGTAGATATGCTGGACTTGGTGGACCTTGGGGCCTTTGGGGGTGAAGCTGATGTACAATGTGGAATTTTCCTGGCTGTGGAAAGAGGACAGAGATAGAAGAGGAGATGGCTGCAGGGACTCCAGGAAGGCTAGGAGCTGCTAGCTCTGGGCTGTGGACCACACAGGCACCATCTCAGTCCTTTGAGAACTAAGTCCCATAGAGAGATGGGTGAAGCCTGAGGACTGCATCCTTTACAGCATGCTACCTCACCTGTGTCTCCCCCATCTTCTGGTCCTGCTCCTCTCCCAGGTCCTCCTTCCCCCAGCATCCTTCCAGCTGACCTTCCTAACACAATTCTCATCTTCTGATCATTGCTCAGAACCTGACCTTGCTCCCTGCCTTCTTCCAGGTCAGGTCCAAGCACCAGGTCCAGGCAGGCCTTCCCATTACCTGTCCACCTCTGCCCTTGGTGGAGCCTGCATGCTTCTTACCCCCACATCTGCGCCCTTCTTCCTGTCCCCATCATTGACCTGCGCCCAGGTCAAGCTCCACCTTCTCCATACAATTTTTTTTTTTTTGCCAGTCCTGGGCTTGAGCTCAGGGCCTGAGCCCTGTCCTTGGACTTTCTCAAGGCTAGAGCTCTATCACTTGAGCCTCAGCACCACTTCCGGCTTTTTTCTATGTATGTGGTACCGAGGAATCGAACCCGGGTCTTCGTGCATGCTAGGCAAACACTCTACCACTAGGCCAAACTCCCGGCCCCTGGGCTGGCTTTGCATCATGATCCTTAGATCTCAGCCTCCTGAGTAGTTAGGATTACATGCATGGACCACCAGCACCCAGCCCACGCTCTGATTTTTCTATCAGTATCATTCCACTTGGTATTTGAGTTCAGAAGCATTGGAGAGCTGACTCAGACATTGCTTCTGTCCTCATCTCACTGAGCCAACTTGGAAAAACAAAAACAGCACTCTACTTTCCTAGTTTTCCTTTGCTATGAAACTAGAACATCCCACAAGGCATTCCCAGGAGTCCTTTCTGCTACAGCCTTTGGAGATTCACCAGTTCTGAATGTGGGTTGTCTGACTGGACCATAACCTTCCAGAGGGCAAGAGTCACTGTGGAAACCTTTCTCCAGTCTCTCTAGCACCGCTGGCCCCTAGCAAGAATCCAGAACAGCTGGAAATGGTCAAGAGCTTGGCTCACAGCTCTGAGATCAGACTTAAATGCAGACTGCAGTCCTTCCAAGCCATGTGACCTTGGGCAAGCGCGTGCCTTCTCTGAGCGTGTGTTCATTAGGAAGATGAGGAAAGACTCAGCTGCTCTGAGGTGTGGAAAGCTCCAAGGACAGCCTGCAGCCAGCCAGGGTACACATCTGACATGGATTCCTTTCACTGGTGAATGTCATTGACTCAGAGCTCTTCAAGGGCCTCCATCTTTGCAGCACTGAAGATTCTGGGGGCTGGGATCAGTTCTATCTGCCTATCCATCCAAGCTTGAGCAAAAGAGCAGACTGGGAGGAGAACCCTGGGGATGAGGCGGGGTCCGGGCGGGGGAGACTGGGAGAAGAGGTAGACAAGGCACAGACTCACTCTTCGATGAGGATGTTGATGGGATATAGGACAGGGATGCTGGTGGTGGCCCAGTTGTCCTCCAGGAGCCCCGAGTCCTCATTCTGGCTGCATGGGGCAGGCGTGGGGGGCGGGAACAGTGTTAAAGGGGCGTGGCCAGGCTTGGGAAGGGCCAAAGCAAGTGCTGGGCTGTAGGGCCTGCTCACCAGTGCACAGTGGCGTGTAGCTCAACAAAGTCTCCCCAGGAGCTGTTCATCAGAGTGTTAAACATCACCTGGACACCAAACTGGCAGGGCAGGAGTGGGAAGGAAGACATCGGGGCTCAGGCCAAGAGGGCCTCAGAACCCCAGTTCAGTCACCAGAATCAGGGAATACACAGCAAATGCTGTCCACCACACTGGGCTGGTTTCAGTCCCACCGATTAAATGAAGAAAAGTGAGGCTCCAGAGTGTTAGGCTATGTGTGAATGAATGACCCAGTCCCAGATTTTTTTTTTCTGAGGCCCAAATCCAGACTCTGAAGCAAGACACAAAGCAACTCATGGAGTGGGGAGGGTCCTTCCTGGCCAAGAACTCCCCCCCCTACCAGCTGGGGCTGGCATGGACAGTACTTACCGAGCTGCCTGCTTTGAAGATGGGAGAGCTCACGTTGCAGGAGAGAGTCCTGGTCAGAAGCCCCACTTTCTCAAGATGTTCCTCGCAATTCACAGGTACCTGGCTGTGTGGCTAGAAGCAGAAAGAACAGGGACTTGTCAGCAGACAGCTCCCTCTGGGGAACGCAGGCCTCCCCAGAGGCCATGACCTCCTGCAGGGCTTTGTCCTTGCCATGGAATGTTCAACACTGTAATGGTAGCTCCTTTTTTTGGGGGGGGAGGGAAGGGGGTAGTCATGGGGTTTGAACTCTGGGCCTGGGCACTATCCCTGAGCAATTCAGATCAAAGCTAACACTCTACCATTTTGAGTCACAGTATCACTTCTGGTTTTCTGGTGGTTAATTAGAGATAAGACTCTCATGGACTTCAGTGCCCTGGCTGGGTTTGAACCGTGATCCTCAGATCTCAGCCTCCCTAGTAACTAGGATTACAGGCAGCCAGTTTAGGCGTCACTTTTATAATACTAATTTTAAAATAAAAGTTTAGGGCACTGCTCACAGACATTGGCACCTTTCTGAGGAAAGGATTCCATGCCATTGTATTCCACAAGACCCTTCCCTAAGACACTCAGTAAATGGTGTGTGTCCCCACTTTTTCATTGTAGATATAAGGGGTGCTAGGAACTTAATGGGGTGGCCCTCAGATCTCAGTCTACCCAACACTGTCTGGCTGTCTGAGGCCTAAGAAGGCAGCTAGAGTCCCTGCAGGAATCTTAACACCAGCAGCTGGCTCACCTTGAGTACCTCTGCCTTGCGGAAAGATAGGCCGCTCGGGAACTCCAGGGCCAGCTGGACCCAATAAGCATCTTCTCCCCGGTTACTCAGCACCCACTCCACAGCCAGACTGGCAGAGGGCCTCAGAGGCAGGAATCTGGCTCTATAGAGGCAAGATGAAGCCGGCAGGATTGAGGTAGGCACTTGTGACAGGTCACAAAAATCAAGCTTCTGTGTGCACAGCTCATCGTAAGGACTCAACTTTATTCCTTTGGGTGTTTTGTTGTTGTTGTTGTTGTTTTGTTTTGTTTTGTCTGTCATGGGGCTAAAACTCCTGGCCTGGGTGCTGTCCCTGAGCTCTTCTGCTCAAAGCTAGCTCTCTATCACTTTGAGCCACAATTCCACTTCTGGTTTTCTGGTAGTTAATTGGAGATAAGAATCTCACAGACTTTCCTGCCTGGACTGGCTTTGGATCCCAGATCTCAGCCTCCTGAGTAGCTAGGATTATAGGGATGAGCCACCAGTGCCTGGCTGAATTTGTGTGTGTGTGTGTGTGTGTGTGTGTGTGTGTGTGTGTGTGTGTGTGTGTGTGTGTGCGTGTGTGTGTGTGTGTGTGTGTGTGTTATGGAGGGTTGAATTCAGAGCTCTGTGCTTGCTAGGCAAGTACTCTACCACTTGAGCTAGACCTCTGTCCTCTTTTTGCTTCAGTTCTTTCTCCAAATAGTGACTTGCGTTTTTTTTTCCCCCAGGTTAGCCTACACTGCAGTCCTCCCACCTGTCCCTTCTGTATGACAGGGACAATAGATGTATACTACCTCTCCTGGCCTGAGACTGGTGTTTCTCAGAGGCGGGGAGAGGAAGTTGGCATCCCCTGCTGACATATGCAGGGGATAGAGAGGAAGGCAGAGATAACTCTAGTCCAGAGTTCTTTTTGGCAGTCTCAGGAGACCCAAGTCTAACTGAAAGTCCTACAGACCTGGCAGGTGAGGACAGCGCCAAGTTCAAGTTCGCTTCACACTTCTTATCCTCCCCACAGTTCTTCTCAAAAGGGATCTGAAAGTCAAGAGGATGGGACTGGGAGGCTCAGGGTTCACAGCAATAGGGGCTAAGCTGGGCGGAGCCTGCATCTGCCCTTCTTCCCTCTCCCCGCCAGATCTTGGGACCAAACTCAGGGCCTTGTAGTTGCCAGACAAGAGCTCTTCCACTGAACTAATTCCCCAACCCCACCCTGCCTTACCTCCGTGATCTCTGAGTGTGGTGAGGGTCTCAGGATGGGCTGCATGTCTTTGATCTGAATAAAGAGTGGAGACAGGAGAGCTCTGCTGAGGTCCTGAGCCTCAGGAAGAGGACGTGAGCAGCTGGGGTGACCATGGCCTTTCTAACCAAGAGCCAACACGTCCACAGGGCTGGCCCTGTTCTCCCACCCATGCCCAGGCCATGCGTGCAGCTCTCCTCTGGTGGTAGTGCCAATGGGAGGCAGAGGCTTGGAAAAAGGCTCTTTAGTCTAAGGGTGGTAAGCCCCTAGAAAGATTCTATGGGTTTCCAGTTGGTATATTCTAGAAAGACTCCAACCTCCTCTGCCTTCAGACTTTACTCCTTTCTCTATCTTCTATCTAACCAAAGTCTACCCCTTTTCCAAGAGCCAGAACCAATGGCACTTCCCTGGGAAGTCTTTTTGACTTTGACAGTGACAGGGTCTACACACTGTGTAATCTGGCCCTGCGTTTAGTATCTGTGGTCCCCACACCTTCTTGGTCAGCTCTTTAAAACAGAACTGCTACCTTTTGTCCAGTGGAATACCCACCCAGTCAGCCTTGCCCAGAGAACCTCTAAGGCTGCTGGGAGCAATCACATGGCTAAATTCTGACCAATGAGATACCAGGAAATCCTACTCTTCTGCCCTCCAGTGCACACCTGATGTTTAGAGCCTAAGTGGTAGGAAACGCAGGCAGGAGGAGAATCACTGAGCGGAGGCTGTTGATTTAGAGCAGGAAGCAATCTAGATAGGAAGCCTTCACAGGGCCCCACGTGTTTAGTAAACACAGGCTTACTAGGACTTGGCCTCACACTTTGGTCTGCCTATGGTGTGGTTTTGGTGCTGCAGAGGCAAAGCTGATTGGCTGCAAGTGAAACCATGTGGCCTGAAGAGCCAATAGCATTTATTATCAGCCTCTTTCTCGATAAAGTCTCCCAACACTTCGGGGCACAGAACTGCCACTCCTGCATATCCCTGCCTTTTATAGAAAAGATGGGCTTTAAAAAATTTTTCTTTATTATTTTATTTTATTTTATTTATTTTTTATTTTTTATTTTTTGCCAGTCCTGGGCTTGAGCTCAGGGCCTGAGCACTGTCCTTGGACTTTCTCAAGGCTAGAGCTCTACCACTTGAGCCTCAGCACCACTTCCGGCTTTTTTCTATGCATGTGGTACCGAGGAATCGAACCCGGGTCTTCATGCATGCTAGGCAAGCACTTTAACCACTAGGCCAAACTCCCGGCCCCTTTATTATTTTATTTTATTTTATTTATTTATTTTTGGTGCTGGTACTAGGGCCTGAATTTGAGGCCTAAATACCAAGAGCAAGGAGGCTAATCAAGATGCATTGTCTCCCACCAAGAAAGGACTGACTTGAGTCCAGAACTAGGCCTTCTGTCTCTGGAATTTACATGTTGAGAAACAGGCACTCTTGAGACCTCAGTGGATCAAGGATCTGAAGTAGTTGACTAAATAGAACCATCACCATCAAAACTATTCCCTTTCTTCCTAAAGTTGTTCTTTTAAACGTTATTTATTTATTTATCTTGCCAGTCCTGAACTCAGGGTCTGGGCACTGTCCTTGGACACTTTTTGCTCAAGGCTAGTGCTCTGTCACTTGAGCCACAGTGCCACTTCTGGCTTTTTCTATGTTTGTGGTACTGTGGAATTGAACTCGGGACTTCATGCATGCTAGGGAAGCACTTTACCTCTGGCCCTTATTTGTTTATTTTTGGTGCTGGTCTTGGGGCTTGAACTCAGGATTTCCTGCTCTTGTTTAGCTTTTTCATTCAATGCTGATGCTCTACCACTTCGGGCTTTTTGCTGGTGAGCTGGAGACAAGTCTCACTTTCCTGCCACATTTGGCTTTGAACTCTGTAGCGAGGCTTACAGGAGTAAGCCACCAGTGCCTACCTCAAATTTCTTTTAAATGTAAGTTCCTAAACATCTTTTTCATGCTTCTGCAAGCCACATTTAGTTTCTGTGGATTATAGTCAAAGACTTGTATATAATAAATACATCACTTCTCCATAAAGTTCTACTTTCCTATCAAGTCTTCAGCCAGTCCATTCTCACCATCTTTGGGTTCCCTGGCGTCCCTTCACCCTCCAACAGAGAGAAATTCAGAGAGACATTGATGGGGGAGATGAGGTCTTGAATGCAGACCTGTGGATGAGAAGAATACAACCTATATCATGTCTACTCTTCCCCACAGTTCCAACCGAGTGCCTGCCTTATCTGCATTTTACCAACAATGAAGTTCTAGTACTCGACTAAGGACTTATCCATAGTGAACATTCTTTCACTACTTGCCAGCACTGAGAATACATTTGCAACGTCAGGTATTTCTACTATGCCCTCTGATACTTCTCAGTATAAACTTCTGTTCTTCAGTGCCGGTTCCATGCCAGACATTACTAGTCAATCCCAGCACTATTTCTCATGTAGTTCTAATGACAACCCTGGAGCTTTGTCAAACTGTTCAACAACGTTTGCAAAACAATGTTCCAGAAAACTAGACTAACCTAGTTTACTATCCTGAAATACTACTTCCTTAGGTTGGGGAGGGATGTCCAAGTCCCAGGACCAGCACACACACACACACACACACATACACAAATGCCTATGTGAATACATTAAAACCTAGAAGAAAAGACACTAAAGGTGTTATTATACTATTATGCAGTGGAAATGGCAAATGCAGAGTGCTCAGTGAGACCTGTCCCCCAGCTGGGTAGTGACACAGCTGAGCTTTGTACTGCTTGCGGCTGGAGTCCAGACTTTCCCAGAACCCCAGTCCTAGCTTCCTTACTGGAAAGTGAAACCAGAACTTGTGGCAGGACTTGGTTGAGGTGACAGCTGTGTCCCCGGTGAGATGGTTTCCACCTCCTGGGAACAGCCCCCGGCTCCTGGTCCGATGTCCATCCAGTTGCAGGGTGTAGCTGAGATTGGCAAGCAGTTGACCTGGGTGTGGTGACAAGAGCAGGACGTGAATGGTGATGGAAGACTGGGGCCCCAGGATGGGCTTAGGGTGGGCAGTGGCTGTAAGGGGCAGGAGGAGGTCCTGACCTTGGAAATGGGGCATGAGAAGCTTCATCTGGAAGCAGACAGTAAGGTTAACACCTTCCTTCTTCTTGGGACTGGGCAGGTGGGAACACTCCACTTCATGCACCGGGACCTCGGCTGGGAGGAAGGAGATCTCCGTGATGATGTCCACTACGGGCCGGGAGCTGCAGGGCAGGAGAATGCCACGTCTTTCCCTTGGTCTCCATTGCACACTCAGCCCTGGGCTCCATCCAGCATAGTCCAACAGCCTCTCCATCGTGAAAACTGATCTCTATCTGTTCCTCCTCTCAACCATACAACCATGGAGACCAGAGCTCCTGAGCTCCCTACTGCACTACTAGTAGCTGCAAGCCAATGTCTGCTATTCCAAGACACAGGATGGGAGGATTATGGTTCGAGGCCAGCACAGGCAAAAAGTTAGCAACCCTCACCCCTCCATCTCAATCAATACGTGAGGGGTGGTGGCATGTCACTGTCATCCCAGTTGTTCAGGCATAGAAGGACTGTGGTCTAAGGCTGGCCCGGGCAAAAATGTAAAACCCTATCTGAGGATTGAGGGCATGGCTCAAATGATAGAATATCTACCCAGAGTTCACCCAAGTATTGTGTCCCCCCGCGAATTAAACGTTGATAGAAATAGATATCATAGGAGTTGGGACTAAAGCAGTTTCCACGTTTGTTGAGAATGCATGAGGCCCTGGATTGGATCCCCATTGCAAAAATTAAGTTAGTAATAGATAGGCACCAGTGGTTGATGTCTGCAATCCTAGCTATTCAGGAGGCTGAGATTCAAAGCTGCCTGCAAGGAGGTCTGCGAGATTCTTATCTCCAATTAACAACCGAAAAGTCCGAAATGGAGCTGTGGCTCAAAGTGGTAGACCACTAGCCTTGAGCACAAAAGCACAGGGACAGCACCCAGGCCCTGAGTTCTAGTCCCAGGACTGATCAATTAAAAGCATCTAGCCCAGTGCTCAGTTCCCTACTCAAAGAATGAAAGCTGAGATGACCGGGGGGCGGGGGGGCCTCAGGAGTGTGTGTGGGGCATCTTACCTTAACACAATCACCTGGCCCTCTGCCCCTACAGCCACATCTGCCAATCCATCCCCTCCAAGGTCCTTCACCCCATGGATGGAACGTCCGAACCACCGGATTCCTGGCGGCATTTGGGACCCTTTTATCCGCTGGGAGCAAGAGAGAAAAGTCATGCTAAGCTGGGAGAGGACAAGGTAGAGGTGGAAGTCAGGACCGCGATGGGGGCTGGGCTTGGAGCCTCCAGGTCCCTAGAGTGGGTTCCATGGGTGGGTGGGGTGGCATACCTGACTTGGATGGGGGCTGAGCCCACCACGATGCCCGTTGAAGATGTACACAGTCCCCTGTGCCTCCAGAGGGGCTCCCACGGCCACGTCCACCAGCCCGTCTCCATTGATGTCTGTCAGGGCACTGATGGCGGCTCCGAAGCGCCCAAGGGGGTGGCCAGGGTCTCCCTGCAGTTCTGAGACCATCTTAAACTTCAGCTGGGAAGAAGCAAGGAGATGACAGGTCACATCTCCACCACAGCAGGCATCCCCAGAACGCAGCCCTGCAAAAGCTAGTTGGTGGAGAACACGCAAACCAGGTGGGAGATGGTGACATCAAAGGAAGCCAGGTCCACATGCAGCCATATCTTGTCCTATATACATCTTGTACATTGTCATATGTAAAGTCCAGTTTACGGGACATCGGAAGATGACAAACATGTCAAGGTCGCACACATAAAACGGTCAGCAGGGCACAGAGTCTACCCGTGCATCCTTCTGCCTTTCTCGAGGTCCTGGTTCCTACCTGTTTCCTCTGGTAGATGAACACCCGGCCTCCTCTTTGCTCCCCATAGAACAAGGGGGCTCCAATCAGCAGCAGCTCTGCCTCCCCATCTTGGTCCAGGTCAATGCTACACAGCTCCCCACCAAAATAAGAGCCAATCTGTAGGGAGAGGAAGATGGCCGTGGAAGAACCCATAGGAAGGGAGCTGGCAGATTGCTTCCCATACCTCAGCTGCACCATGTCCTTTTTTTTTTTTCCCAATCCAGACACATGTTCAAGTCCTTGGTCCACCCTTAAAGCCTTTGGGAATTAAAACAAGTTGGGCTTTGGAGGTCCAGCTTCTTAAGATGGATTGTGAGACGACTAGGTTTGTGAACAACAAATATGACAGGTCTGTTCTTCAGAAAGAGGTATTTGAAGGAAATGGGGAATGACTCTTGTGTCACACTTGCCTTAACCAGCAGATAGCCTTTGGGGTATGCTTACCTGGGTTCCACTAATTTTCTGGACCTGGGTCCAGTTTTGTCCATGTTTTGGCTCTTGGAACAGCAGCACTTGCCCTATGTGTTGGTAACGGGGGGCTCCGGCGGCCAGCAGCGATCTAGTTTCTCGGGAAGGCAGCCAGGTCACTGTGTAGCCTGAGAGAGAGTTTAGAAATACAAAGCACTGGGGCTGGGAGTTTGGCCTAGTGGTAGAGTGCTTGCCTAGCATGCAGAAAGACCGGGGTTCCATTCCTCAGTACCACATGTATGGAAAAAGCCCTAAGTGGTGCTGTGACTCAAGTGGTAGAGCTCTAGCCGTGAGAAAGCCCAAGGATATTGTTCAGGCCCTGAGTTCAAGCCCTAGGACTAGCAAAAAGAGAGAGAGAGAGAGAGAGAGAGAGAGAGAGAGAGAGAGAGAGAGAGAGAGAGAGAGAGAGAGAGAGAGAGAGAGAGAGAGAGGCAAAGAACTCTGACAGAAGTGAACACCGAAAAGTAAAAGGTTCAGGAAAGGGAGCTCAAAACAAAGATGTCTGGAAACAGCTAGAAGGCCTCCTGAGAAAGAAACCATGTGCTCTGAGCAACCCCTCCCCTCAAACCTGCACTCCTCAAACTGTGAACAAAGCATAGTTTGTGTGAGGGCTCAGTAAGGAAGGTGGCATGGTTTTTTAAAAAATAATTAAATGGGGCCGGGAGTTTGGCTAGTGGTAGAGTGCTTGCCTAGCATGCACAAAGACCCAGGTTTGATTCCTTGGTACCACATACATAGAAAATCCAGGAGTGGTGCCATGGCTCTAATGGCAGTGTGCTAGCCTTGAGAAAAAAGACCAAGGACAGTGCTCAAGCCCTGAGTTCAAGGACTGGAAAAAAAATTAAATAAGTAAATAAAGCCAGCGCGATAGCTCGCGCCTGCAATCCTAGCTACTCAGGAGGCCAAGATCTGAAAATTGCGGTTCAAAGCCAGCCTGGGCACTAAAGACCGTGAGACTCCAATTCACTAGAAAACTGGAAGTGGCACTGTGGTTCAAGGGATAGGGAGGTAGCCTTGAGCTAAAGAGCTCAGGACAGTGCCCAGGCCCAGAGTTCAAACCCCATGACCAACAAAAATAAAATAAAATAAAAAATAAAACAAAGCAAGAGTCAAATGTGGGGGAAACACATGCCAACTATCTTGGGATTCAGAAGACTGAGATAGAAGCTCTCAAATTTGAGGCCAGACTAGGCTACACATTTAGACTCTGTTTTTTTTTTTTAAAAGAAAAAAAGCCAGGTACTGTTAGGGTATGCCTGTAATCCTTGCTACTCAGAAGGCTGAGGTCCAAGGATTGTGGTTTGAAGCCAGCTTTGGCAGGAAATTGTGACTCTTTTTAAACTTTGAACAGTGCCATCATGTGGTAGAAAAATACAAATTGCAATCATGGATAGACCATACTCATTTCCTCATGGAGACAACCACTTTGTTTTGTTGTTTTATTTGCAAATCAGTTTCACTATGTAGGTAGCCCAGGCTGGTTTCAAACTCACAGTCCTTTTGTCCTATCCTCATGAATGCTGGGATCTCAGGTATGTAGACTACCATACCCAGCTGAAAATAACTTTGTTCTCAGGGGATGGGAGGTGTTGTACTGGGGTTTATACTGGGTTTCTGTGCTATCCAGTCAGGTGGTCTACAACTCACAGACTGCTGCCTGGGATGGCTTCGAGCCATGATCCTCAAATCGTAGCCTCCTGAGTAGCTAGGATTACAAGCCACCAGCACCCGATTTTCATCATTATTTTAAAAGTCAATCTGAGCAATACCCTGGCCCCTTCAATCAGAACACAGCAGGAAAAACAGATACTCACCCAAATAGCCCTCTTTCGCTTCTTGGGTCAGAGGCTCATTCCCAACAAACATGGCATCTTGCAGGTCTTCCTTCAAGTCCAGAAAGCCCCCAGCCCAGTCTTTGGCTCCAACTGCTCCCACGACACCATGACCCTGTCCAGGAAAAGGAGTTGAGAGAGTCAGAATCTTCCTGAGCCAGCTGCATCCCTGTGGCACACTGCGGCTCACATGTACCTTACTGAGGTCTGCACTGATCCCGCTAGAGGACAGCTCCATGTTGAAGGAGGTGAGCAAAACATTGCTGGTACCTGTGGGACAAAGTAAAGGAAGAGGCTGGAACCAACAAGCAGTAAGAACAGTGATACTCTTAGGAGCATGGATCATAGCATAAAGCATTGAATGTGGGGCCAGGAGTTTGGCCTAGTGGTTGAGTGCTTGCCTAGCATGCATGAAGACCCAGGTTCAATTCCTCGGTCCCACATACGTAGAAAAAAACCCAGAAGTGGTGCTGAGGCTCAAGTGGTAGAGCTCTAGCCTTGAGAAAGTTCAAGGACAGTGCTCAGGCCCTGAGCTCAAGCCTAGGACTGGCAAAAAAAAAAAAAAAAAAGCATTGAATGTGAACCTTGGAGTCAAACAGAAGAAGGATATGAGAGATGTGGCCTAATGCCGAGTGGCTCTCTCCTGTCCAACTCAAGGAGTCCTGGCAGTCCGAGAGTCAGCCTTTGATTTTCTTTTCCTACTCAAGCTTCCTTTATCCACAAATGGCAGCCCCTAAACACACACACCACCCATCACACTTATAAAAGCTGCTAAAAAGGCAGAATCAAACACACTTGTGCCTTCACCACATCCTGTCTCCAGTGTATTACAAAATTAGGAGGGTTCTGCCTTTAAGGTCTACCTGTCTAAACAGCACATGTTTTCTCTTCTATGCAGAAGCTGGATATAAAATATCTGATAAGATGGGGGGTGGGGTGGCTCATGCCTGTAATACTAGTTACTCAGGAGGCTGAGATCTGAGGATCAGGGTTCAAAGCCAGTCTGGGCACAAAAGGACCTGAGACTCTTATCTCTACTTAACCTTTAGAAAATGGGAAGTGAGCCTTGGCTCAAGGGTAGGACAGTAACCTTGAACTGAAGAGCTCAGGGACAGTGCCCAGGCTGAATTTAAGCCCCATGACCCACAAATAAATTAATTAATTAATTAATAAAATAAAATATCTGATAAATGATGCAGAGCTCTGAATATTCACATAGTGAGACCAAAGGATACTCTTAGGGGAGGAGCACAAAGATGCAATGCCTGGGTGCTGCCGACCATCAAAAATGTCAAAATGAACTGCAGGAAATGCAAACATGAGCGTGGTTTTTTTTCCTTTTTAACCTTGTTTGTTCATTTTCTGTCTTTGGGAGGATACGGAGAGGCACGGAAACGGAGGAAGAAAGCGTGAACAAATGCAGACACTATATGGAAAATGAACTTTACAACTTATGGGTGGGGATGGGAAGGAAAAACTGAGTGAGAATGTGAGAACGGGTGACACTGTCCAAAAAGAAATGTATTCATTACCTGACTTATGTAACGGTAACCCCTCAGTATATCACTTTATTAATGACAATTAAAAAGAAACAACAACAGAAAAAAAGACACACCTATTGAGCTCTCTCGATTACACTACCATTACTTGGCCCTCTGGTCTGGGCCCTCTTCCTTCTCTTTCTGTCCATCTCTCTGTCTCTGCATGAGTATATTTGTCTCTGTCTCTGTCTCTTGAGCTGGTACCAGGACTTGAATTCAGGGCTTCATGCTCTTGCTCAGCTTTTCTGTTTATGACTGGCATTCTACCACCTAAGCTATACCTTCTTTATTTCGAAGTGCTGTGGGTGGAACCCAGGGTCTCTGGGCGTGTTAGGTGAACACTTTACCCTTGAGCACACTATCTGGGAGTGTTCTGCCCCAGGCCCTTTGTGAGCTTCTGAATACAACCTCCCAAACCTCTCCCAGGTTCGTCACTCACCCTCGATGTCATAGATCTTCTTTTCCAGTTCTGTGAATAGACCTTTGAGCTTTTCAAATGTATCCAGAATCTCTACAAACTTCTCTGTGGGTTTGGAGGCAAATTTGTGCAGTGTCTCCTGGCTTTCTTTGGTCTTAAAATGTCTTCCAACCTGTGAGAGTGAAGAATGAAGAGTGGACGTGTCTTACTGTCACAAGACCTTAGCTCAGGGACCAGGGGACCAGGGGATGGGGCCCATACCCCAATGATATAACGGACGATGTCTTTGGCTGCGTCAATGTTCCCAGAGTCTGTAGCTTCGCCATCAGTGATGATGATGAGAACTTTGGTGGCATCTGGCCGGGCCCCCAGTTCTGGCCGGAACACCTGTGTCCTATATTTGGGAAAGGAGGTGTCTGAGAGACTTCCTCAAATCAGGCCTAAGGTTCCCCACACTCTGCTCTTTAGATCACTGCCTTGTCCATTGTACAACGTCCCTTCTCCAACGTTCTGGAATTCCAAGACTTTTGCCATTCTCCTCTGAGCCTCCTTTCTCACCGCTGCTGCCGCCCCCCACCCTCTGGGTGAGAAACCCAGTAGGTATCCCAGAGTTCATGGATAGTGAAGATGAACGTTTTTGAGAGGTTATTCTGGGTTCCATTTAGTCCCAATCCAGCCACATAGCAAGCATCATCTCTAGTTGGAGATGCACACCTAGGTGACCACTCTATGGAAAAAAAAAATAGGGCTCTGCAGTCAAGGGAAACTGAGTCATCCTTCTACAGGAAGCACCTTCAGCAAGCTGCTGCTTACATCTGTTAAAAAGTCTTAGCTAGGGGGCCGGGAGTTTGGCCTAGTGGTAGAGTGCTTGCCTAGCATGCATGAAGACTCGGATTCGATTCCTTGGTACTACATACATAGAAAAAAAAAATCCAGAAGTGGTGCTGAGGCTCAAGTGGTAGAGCTCTAGCCTTGAGAAAGTCCAAGGACAGTGCTCAGGCCCTGAGCCCAAGCCCAGGAATGGAAAAAAAAAAAAAGTCTTAACTACTCAAGAGGTAAGCTTAAGAGGGCAGCCTAAGCAAATATGTATTGAGAGACTCCCTCATCCCCCATCTCAAGCAATGAAGAGCTAGAGGAGGCAGCATTTTATCCTAACTATGAGAGAAGCATAAATAGGAGGATCATGATTCAGGCTGGCAAGAGCAGAAAGCTGGTCCCTATTTGATGGTGCTTTGTTTGTCTGTTTTTTTGCCAGTCACAGAGCTTGAACTCAGAGCCTGAGCACTGTCCTTGAGCTTTCTTAAGGCTAGTGCTCTACCACTTGAGCCACAGCACTACATCTAGCTTTTTCTATGTATGGGGTACCGAGGAATCAAACCCAGGTCTTCATGCATGCTAGGCAAACACTCTACCACTAGGCCAAGCTCTTGGCCTAAGGTCCCATTTTGAAAAATAAGGAAAACAAAAAGGGTGGGGGATGTGACACAAGTGGTATAGTGCCTGTCTAGCAAGCCCAGGGACTCCCTTGCCTAGTATGTGCAGGACCCCAAGGACAATCCCCAGAACTGACGGGAGTGTGGGGCGGGGAAGTAGGGAGGCCCTGTCAAGATTGTGTGCCCAAACAGACCTTTTCTCTTTGTAAGTTGATTGTTTCAGTTATTTGTCACAGTGACAGGAAGCTGACTGACATAGCACACGTGTCTATGTCAGAGCCTGAGCTTTGCCCTCTGTCTACCATGGTGGCCCCTCTGGCATACACAGAACTCACTTCCTCACCTTCCCCAAGTCTCTGCTCAGAATTTCCTACTGAATTTTGCTTTTCCTTTATAAAACTTGTATCTTGAATCAGGAGTGTGGCCTAATGGTAGAGTGCTTGTCTAGCAACCATGAAGCCCTGGGTTCAATTCCTAGGCCTAGTCCCAGGGGTAGGGCAATAGCCTTGAGCTGAAAAGCTCAGGATTATGCCCAAGCCCAGAGTTCAAGCACCACAACTGACAAAAAAAAAAACAAAACAAAACTGGAAGTGGAGCTGTGGTTCAGGTGTTAGGAGAAACAGCCTTGAGGCAAATAAAAATAAAAAGCAAACAAACAAAAACCCCAGGGACAGTGCCTAGGCTCAGAGTTCAACCCCAGGACCAAAACAAAAAAAAATAAATAAATTGGGCTGGGAGCTTAGCCTAGTGGTTGAGTGCTTGCCTAGCATACACGAAGACCCAGGTTCAATTCCTCCCTACCACATACATAGAAAAAGCTGGAACTGGGGTAGAGTGCTAGCCTTGAAAAAGCCCAAGGACAATGCCCTGAGTTCTAGGCCCAGGACTAGCAAAGCAAAAGCAAAAACAAAAACAAAAACAAAAAGCACATACTTTTTAAAATATCTTCTGTATTTTCTCACTTTCTCTTTTTTTCTTTTTCTTTCTTTCTGTTTTTTTTGGGGGGGCGGGGTTCCATAGGGACTTGTTTACTATATTTCTATCACCAACTGAAGCTCCATAGGGCAGAGATTCGATTTTGTTTCATCCCATATTCTGATCCAGTATTCCCAATACTTAGAATATGGCAATCCAGCCCTCCCTCCCCCCCACACACTGCTGTAAGTCTACCGTTTAAGAATGGTTTTCATATTTTTAAAGAATTATAGAAATAAAACAAGGGAAAGTATGCAACAGAAGCCACATGTCGCCAGAAATGGCTATAAAATGATTCCTATCTGGCTCTCTACAGAAAATATTAGACTACAGCCTGGCATAAAGCATGTTCAGAAGTGTTAATGACCTAACTTTCTATGACTGCTGCTTTTTGCTCCCACAATTGACACTGTGTTTTCTCACCTACTGTGACCTCTTCTAAGAAATTAAGAGAATAGCATTTCCTTTCTTCTTCTTTGTCTTCCTTTTTTGCCTTTGCCTTTTTGGTACTAGGGTTTAAACTCAGGGCAGTCAGCTTGCTAGGCAAATCCTTTACCACTGGAGTCAACCCTCAATACTTTATTGCTTACGTTATTTTTCTTTTCATTTATTTATTTTTTTATTGTAATTAATAAAAGGGTTACATGATATTTGCCAGATAGAAGGTGCATTAAATCACATACATTGATACCCTTTCACATGTCTTAGTACCCATTACCCTCCCCCTTACGTTATTTTTCATATACATCTTAGGCTTTTGTCCAGGACTAGACTCAGATTTCAATCCTTCTATCTCTACCAGCGGGGATGACAGTGGTTGGTTGTGGGGCTTGAACTCTGCGCCTGGGCGTTGTCCCTGAGCTTTTCAGCTCAAGGCTAGTGTTCTAACACTTTGAGCCACAGTGCCACTTTTGGTTTTCTGGTGGTGAATTGGAGATGAGAGTCTCATGGGCTTTTGTAACTAGGGAGGTTTTGAACCATAACCCTCAATATTCAGCCTCCTGAGTAGCTAAGATTATAGGCGTGAGCCACTGGTACCAAGCTTATGCTCAATTTTTACCCTGGCCTCAAATGAAAATCTTGCTATCTCTGACCTCTTAATAGCTGAGATTACAGGTGTGAGTCACCTGTTCACTTGAGAGAAGTTTCTTCTAAGACTCCTTTCCACACCAGCGGGACTCCAATTTTGAGATGTGTGTCGTGTGTGTTAACCTAAAGTGGATATAGGTCATCTGGGTGGAGTATGGACACCCAACCAAGGCTCAAATAATAAGACTTTCTGTCCTGGAAACTAGAATTTAGGTTGTTCATCTGCATTGAACAACCTAGGTTTGTTTTGTTTTGTCGCTAGTCATGGAGCTTGAATGGAAGCTTGAATGGCACTGTCCTTAAGCTTTTTTTGCTCAAGGCTAGCACTCTACCACTTGAGCCATGGCTCCAACTTCCTACTGAAGATAAGACTGTCTTAGACTTTCCTGCTCAGGCTGGCTTTGAACTGTGATCCTCAGATCTCAGCCTCTTGAGTAGAGAGGGTTACAGGTGTGAGTCGCCCAGTGAAGCTGCTAGTTTGTGAGTAAATATGGCATCACCCTATTCCTACCATGGCTGAGAGAGAAAGACATGGCTGTGAGAGACCAGTCAGAAAAGCAGGAAAACCCCAAAAAAGCAGGAAAAGCACATGGAGAGTGGGAAAGATATAGCAACATTGTTTGCCTTAAGTTGAACTACATGAACTGGGCAAAGGAGAGAAAACAGAAAAACCAGTTTTTGCTAGGGGGCCAGTTCTTGGGTTTACATTCAGTTTCAGTACCTTAAGCTCTTAGCTTTTTTGTTATGGCTGGCACTCTACCAGTTGAGCCATGCTCCCAGTCGAGCATTTTGCTGGTTAATTGGAGATAAGAGTCTCCTGGGTTTTTCTGCCTGAACTGGCTTTAAACTGATATCCTCTAGGTCTTGGACTTCTATGTAGTTGGGATTATAGACATGTGCCTCGGGTGTGTGGCAATCCTTTCTTCTGGTTCATATAAATGGAATGTGTGTCTCACAAATGTGAGAGGAAACATAAATTCTCTTTTCCCCAACTCAGTCTTACTTTCCATGGCCATTCTAATATTGAAAAAAAATAGGGCTTTATTTTTGTTTTTTCCTTTTGAGATGGGATCTTCATATGTTGCCCTGACGGATCTCAAACTCTTTTTTTTTTTTTTTTTGCCAGTCCTGGGCTTGAGCTCAGGGCCTGAGCACTGTCCTTGGACTTTCTCAAGGCTAGAGCTCTACCACTTGAGCCTCAGCACCACTTCTGGCTTTTTTCTATGTATGTGGTACCGAGGAATCGAACCTGGGTCTTCATGCATGCTAGGCAAGCACTTTAACCGCTAGGCCAAACTCCCAGCCGGATCTCAAACTCTTAAGTTCTAGTGTTCCTCCTTCTCAGTCTCTTGGGTAGCTAGGCAATAGTCATGTGCTCCCATGTCTAGCTCAAGTCATGTTTGGACTATTTTGTTGTTGTTTTAACAAGGTCTCCTTTTATAGCCTGCCTCAAATTTGCTATGTAACCAAGGCTGGCCTCAAACTCATAATCTTCTTGTCTCAGGAATTTCAGGTGTGTGCCGCTATGCCTGGCACCCTCCCTTGAATTCACACAGTAAAACTTCTCCTTGTTGTACTCACCTAAATTCCTACACCATGTAGCTGGAAAATGCTACTTCACACACACACACACACACACACACACACACACACACACACACACACACACACACACACACACCAGGAATGGCTCCATCTGACCCCCAATGGGACTTACGCGACATAGTTGATGGCGCCAAAGGTGTTGGTTAACAAGCACATGTGTCTTACATTGGCGAGCAGAATGTCAGGGTCTTTCAGTTGAAGATAATCTAAGAAATTAAATTCCGTTTTGTAGGATGTGGAAAACTGAACAGCGGCAAACTAAGAGAGCAAAAAACAAACAAACAAGAAAAGATAGATGCTATATAATCTCATATTCCTTGCCACCTGTCTGCTCCAATCTCTTCTTCTGCAAGACACAATTCCAGATTCCTGCCTCAAATCCATCATTCTTTGGAAGATGAAACAAAATATAATTAAAAGCAGAAACAAAAATCTAAAAACAAAAACAAAAGCAAAAAACCCCAAGGTTCCCATTCTAGACTACGCTCCCTCTGTTTGATTCTGGGTTTTGAGTGCAATTAATATTTACTAAATACCCATTTGCTTTAAATCACTGTCCTTCTGGAATTTCCCTTGAGATAAACTAAAGCATGTGAGATAAGTGTAAAATAACAATTAGGCACTATGCTTGGTTTTCCTCATTCTTCTCTTTCCAAAAAGTCAAGCTGCTTCTGGCCATACTGTATTTTCAGCTCCTGTCCAGACAGTAATTTCCCCATGTTGGAACTCTCATATTCCAACAGGGATTTCTGTGAGGTCCCTATTGTGGGGGGTCCCCCAGGGCTTTTTGTGGGGGTTGTCTATTGTGGGGTCCCTATTGTATATGGGGGGTCCTACACTTTCTATAAGCCCATGTTATCCAAAGTTAAGGGAGCCAACAGGCAAAGAGAGCCAGAAAGGGAAGAGGGAAGCAGAAGAAACAAACGAAAACTACACCGAACCTCAGAATCTTTCAACTCTCTCATTCTTATCCCAGCCAGAGGTGAAGGTGGGTCATATTCATAGACGTCTGGAGACCAATCCACACACACTTGATCTGCCAGTTTAGGTAGGCAGCTACCACCTGCACCCAAGGAGCCTAACCGGCATTGTCACCTGGTAAGAGGAGTTGCTGAGTTTCCTCATTACATCTTTCATGAAGTCCACAATTTTCTGGAATTCATCTTGTTGCAAGCTCCGGGAGCCATCGAACAGAAAGACCAGGTCCACATTGCCTTTTATACATTCTGCAGAGGCCAGATACAAAGGGGCCTGGTGACCCATCTCCAGTGTTTGACTCTCTCCTTTAGTTTCCCAAAGCGGAGCAGCTACTTAGAGGTATTGTGAATCCACTGGATTCCATACCTTGGTAACCAGGACGCCCCTGAAGCACAGGTTCCCCCAGATTCGGGGGAAATAGATAACACAGGCCACTCAAATAGGTATTCTGGTCACATATCCGAGATAGCCCAGGATCACAAGCCTGAAAGAAGCAAAGGAAAAAATGATCAAGATTTTCCTCTTCTGTGTCTGTTGCTGTCATCAGCACAGAACAAATCCATTCTGAATCCTGTCGTCCTCTTTTACCCCCTGTACCAATGGTTATCAAAGAGAAGGGATTCTGCATCTATGAGCTCTTTCTACCCATCTTTCCATCTCCACTGCCAAAGCTCTAAGCCATGGATGCTCACCACCCATGGAATAAAGTCTAAAGGCTTCACTTCTTCCTTCCTACTGCATACAATGGGTCATCATCTCCTCCTATTCCCAATCACACATTCTTTTTTTCTTTTTTGTCAGTCCTGGGGAATAAACTCAGGGCCTGACCACTGTCCTTAGGCTTTCCTCAAGGCTCTACCACTTGAGCCACAGCATCACTTCCTGCTTTTTTATGTACCAAGGAATCAAACCTAGGTCTTCCTGCATCTAGGCAAGCAGTCTACCACTAGGCCCCAATCACACTTTTTTTTTTTTTGTCTTCTATGTCTCTGTTTCTGTGTGTCTCTTTTTTGTGTGTGCAGGTACTGGAGCTTGAGATAAGAGTCTCGGTTTTTAGTGCCCTGGATGGCTTTGAATCCTTAAATCTCCAGATTAGCTACAATTACAGGCATGAGCCACCACATCCGGCTGCTGAGATTCTTATCTCTAATTAGCCACCAGAAAACCAGTCGTGGTGCTGTGGCTCAAAATGGTAGAGCGTGAGCCTTGAGCAAAAAAGCTCAGGAACACTACCCTGGACCTGAGTTCAAGCCCCATGACCAACAAGATTAAAAAAAAAAATCACATGAACTCTCCCGCCTGAGCTGGCTTTAAATCACGATCTCAGCCTCCTGAGTAGTTAAGATTACAGGTATGAGCCACTGGTGTCATCAGACATTCTGCATATGTCAAACCACAAACTTACTCTTCCCCAAAGATGCGATGCTACTTCCTCCACTTTGTGATTTTTTTCCTGCCAGACTGCAGTATCTAGGCAGGCACTCTACCACTTAAACCATACTTCTAGCCTCAGACTGGATTTTTAGTGTCTAAGTCATTTTAGTTATATAACTTCCTTCATCAAAACCTAGCACAGCCTCTCAGGAGATTGAAATCTGAGGATCACAGGTCAAAACCAGAGAAGACAGGAGAGTCTGTGAGACTGTTATCTCCATTTGAACCACCAAAAAACTAGAAGTGGATCTGTGGCTCAAAGTGGTAGAGTGTCCTTGAGCTGAAGAGCTCAGGGACAGTGCCTAGGCCCAGAGTTCAAGCCCCACAACTGACAGCCTTTTATGGAATCTCCAGTCTATATTCTTCTTCCTTTTTTCCACACAGCAATTATTTTTTTCTTTCTTTTTTTGGCCATTCCTGGGGCTTGAACTCAGGGCCTAGGGCTTGTCCTTGGGCTTTTTCCTCAAGGCTAGTGCTCTACCACTTGAGCCACAGCACCACTTCTGGATTTTCTATGTATGTGGTACCAAGGAATCGAATCTGGGTCTTTGTGGATGCTAGGCAAGCACTCTACCACTAGGCCACACTCCCAGCCCCTGTTTATTTTCTTGTAGTGCAGAGCTCAAATCCAGAGCCTTGCTCATGCTCAGCAAGTGCTTTTTTGCTGAACTACACCCCGACTTCCACCTGCTCTTTTCATACTGAGTTTACTAGGTTCTATATCATCCTGCATAAAAAAAAACAAACAAACCAAAAAACCTCTTACCAAAAGGCTTCCACTTGTAGGGTCTGTCACCAAGGTCATTCCCAGGTACTTGGAGGTATAGTTGGAACCTGTAGACACCAGAGGGTTGATCTGGAAGAACTCAGGCAATCCAGATGTATTGGGGCCAGCCTTGATTTCCCTGAAGCCCACTTCTCTCAATTCCCTCACCCATTACTCACCACTCAGGCTAACTGAAAGGCAGTGTTTCCCACCAGGCTGGCACTGATAGAGGCTTCCAGTGCTGTTCCCCTCACCTGGTGCTCCCACGACAACCCTGATGAGAAATGTCACCTTTACCCATCCACTCCTGACTCATTGGGGTTTTGTTATTCCCTATCAAATATCTCAAAGCAATGCTCCTACTGTTTTTCTGAGGAGCTCCTTAGACACCTCCCTTTCCTACTAAGTTCCAGAGAAACAGCCATATACCAGAATTCTAGAACGTTAAGGGCCTTTTCCCATGGAAGCCTAGAAAACTCGAGGCCCAGAGAATAATCTGCCCAGGCTTGCTGAGTTCATTTATTCAGTTGTCAATGCAAAAGTCATTTATGACTCATATAGTATGTGCTTAGGCTGAAGTATACACTAGGAAGAGAAAAGAGGAAAAATCTCTGCCTCATAAAACTGTAGTAGAATGTAAACCGG
Source organism: Megascapheus bottae (assembly GCF_031878675.1). Lineage (NCBI taxonomy): Eukaryota > Metazoa > Chordata > Mammalia > Rodentia > Geomyidae > Megascapheus > Megascapheus bottae. The sequence goes on along the minus strand of NC_143533.1, from coordinate 4,716,005 downwards.
TATGGTAGTACATACCTATAATCCTAGCACTCAAGAGATTGAGGCAGGAAGTTCATAAATTCCAGGCAAGCCTGGCTACACAACAGACCTTATCTTAAAAAGCAAACACAACACAAAACATAACAAGCTTAGGCAATGCAGACATGTTTTAGGAGTTGTGACATTTCTCATTTGGCACTTCAGTGACACTTAAGGCCTCATCTTATTATTTGACAGCCTTTCCTGTTTCTACAGAATGCCTGCAGGCAGGCACGAGTGACTTGTGTCTATATAACCCCAGCTACTCAGGAAGCTGAGTTCTAAAGTTCATAGTTCAAAGCCAGACTGGGTAGAAAAGTCTGTGAGATTATGTGCAATTAAACAGCAAAATCAAAAACAAGAACAAAAACACGTGAGCTGGGGCTCATGTGGTAAAGTGCTAGCCTTGAGGGAAAAAAAAAAAAAAAGCCAAGCAAGAGTTCAAGGCCTTGAGTTCAAGCATAATAACAAAAAGAATGGCTACATCTGCTGGCCATACGACATGTACACCTGGACACTGGGTCCTTGAGGTCTTAGACCTGCACTCCACAAGCCAGGGAGGACTTGAAGGGGGGGCCCAAGTGCTCACCCATTTCCAACCTGCAGGACTCGGTACCCGAAGTGCCTTCCTGCCTCTGGGGAGGAGAACTTCTGCACGTGCCGCACTTCCAGGTTGTAGCTGGAGGCCAACACTGCAGGGAGAGCGAGTACTTCAGGTCTGGATAGCTTTCACCACCTCCCTCCCTCCCCATGAGGTCAACTACTTCCGGTCTGGACCTAGCCAGACCCCCCCCCCCCCCCACACACACACACACAATCTTCCCTCACTGCTGCATCAACAGCGTGGGTGTTGGTTGGCTGCTGTCCACCTACCCCAGACCCAGACCCTCCCTCCCGAACCAAGGTCCACATGAAGGCCTCACGCAGCCAGGCCCTGACCTTCTGGACCCTCAGGAGCCCCCTCGAGCCCCCTCTCTGCCACCCAGGTCTCTGAGAGCACTTGTCAAGACCTGAGAGGGACACAACTTCCCTTTTGCTATCAACAAATCAGGAAAAATGAGAAGTTGGAGAGGCCCCTGAGTGAGGAGCCTACAACGGAAGGGGCCCTCAGGTACTGGGTGACCATGGTTCCCAGGCTTGAGCCCCAGATGGGGATGCCCCAGGTAGGTTACTCAATGGCACACACCCACTTCTCCCGGGGTCATGGGCCCCAGGCATCTGAGAACACACATGGTCAGCTCAGGCATCCATGATGCCCCAGTCTTATGAGGTTACTCCTTATCTGAGGCTCTCACCCCTTTCTATCTCACATCTGCCCTTCCTCTCCTTCCTTCGTCTCAGGGAGCATAGGTGTCTGCAAACTCCAGACTGTCTTTCCTGAACCTGCCATCCCCAGGACTTGAACTTAGTTCACAATATCCTTTGGATGTCAGTGCCTTCGTTTTTTGCTCAGGTGAAGAGACAAAAGGCCTGGCAAAGGTGAAAGGACTGGCTTAAGTCTAATCAAAGAGGGAACACCCAAAGTAGCATCTGAATCCAGCATTCTCCTCCCAGCCCTATGTGCTCAGGAACCATCTGTCATAATGTCTGGTTTGAGACAGCGTCTCCCTGTGTATCCCAGGCTGACCTGGAATTCCTGATCCTTATGCTTTGTCACTTGAGTGCTGGGATTACATGTGCCTACCCCACCCCTGGTTTAGCATCTGCCTTTATGTATTTGTTTGTGGCAGTCCTGGGGCTTAAACTCAGAGCATGGGCGCTATTTCTGAATTTGTTTTTCTCAAGCTTAGCTCTCTACCCTTTAAGCCACAGCTTCAATTTCAGCTTTTTTCTTTTCTTTTTTCCTTTCCTTCCTCTCTCTCTCTCTCTCTCTCTCTCTCTCTCTCTCTCTCTCTCTCTCTCTCTCTCTCTCTCTTTCTTTCTTTCTTTCTTTTTTGCCAGTCCTGGGGCTTGAACTCAGGGCCTGAGCACTGTCCTTGGGCTTTCCTCAAGGCTAGCACTCTACTACGTGAGCCACAGCACCACTTCTAGCTTTTTCTATGCATATGGTACGGAGATATCAAACCCCGATCTTTGTGCATGCTAGGCAAGCACTCTACCACTAGGCCAAACTCCCAGCCCCTCAATTTCAGATTTTTGCTGGCTAATTGGACTTTACTGCTTCACCTGACTTTAAACGATGATCCTCAGATCTCAGTCTTCTGACTGGCTAGGATTACAGGCATGAGCTGCCAGCACCCAGCTCTTCCTTAATTTTTAACCTCCTCCCCCCATCTGTCTGCCTCCACACTCTGCTGATGTTTTTGGCAAATGACTTTCTCTCTTTTCCTTTCTCGAATGACATATCAATCCACTCTTCAAGCCACCGCTGGTTATTTATCTCCAGAACCACCACAAAGCCCTGCAATTTTCCTTTTCATAAACCCAGATCCCCTCCCCTTCCCCAATTTCCTACCGAACAGAAAGAGGCCAGACAGCAGCAGCCTGACGGTGACGATACAGGAGGTCATTTTCCCACATTGGACCCTGGTTTAGTCTCAGAGGGCTCTTAAGATTTGCTGGCAGCGTACACGGTGTGAAAGAGGGAAATGACAATGCCCTGGGGCGCGGGTGGGGGGGGCCTCTTGCAATATAGAAACTTCTCAGCGAGGCACCAGACTAGTGACACTGAATAGCAAGTAGGAGGGGTGTTTGTGCCTGTAGCGGTTGTGAAACCACCGGGTTCAGAGAGGAAGTGTGAGCAGGTTATAGACATTTTCTTTGCCTACTTGCACAGAAGATGACAGCATGGTAGATGACTGCATCAAGTTTCTCACTAAAAAGTCAACTGAAAGCTCTTTGAAAGTTCAGTGGAGGACTGGTCAAGGAAACTATACCTCTGTAGTGGAAATGCTACAGTCATGAAAAGGAATGAGTATAGAGAACAGAAGACAGGGGAAAAATGTGCCAGCCCTTACTTGATTATTTTGTGTGTGCCAATCCTGGGGCTTGAACTCAGGGCCTGAGTGCTGTCCCTGAGCTTTGTTGCTCAAAACTGGTGCTCTACCACTTGAGCCACAGCACCACTTCTGGCTTTTTCTATGAATGTGGTTTGGAGGAATGGAACCTAGGTCTTCATGCATGCTAGGCAAGCACTCTACCACTAGGCCAAACTCCTGACCCACCTGTTATTTATTCTTTAAATAATCTGTGTGTGTGTGTGTGTGTGTGTGTGTGTGTGTGTGTGTGTGTGAGAGAGAGAGAGAGAGGGGGGGGGTGGCTGTGTTTAATGAACATAGGGTGTGGGTAGACCATTCTTTAAAGTTGATGTAGAAATTAACAACAGGCACATGAAAAGATATCCAATTTCATTAACCATTAAAGAAATGCAAATCACAGGCCAGGAATTTGGCCTAGTACTTTCCTAGCATGCATGAAGACCCAGGTTCCATTCCTCCAACCATATTCATAGAAAAAGCCAGAAGTGGTGCTGTGGTTCAAGTGGTAGAGCTCTAGCCTTGAGAAAGTCCAAGGACAGTGCTCGGGCCCTGAGTTCAAGCCCAGGACTGGCAAAAGAAATGCAAATCAAAGGCACAGTACTACTTTACTTTTGTGGGGCTGGCTAGAATTCTTGAAAAGGTAAGAAAAGAAGATGAGTAGGAAGGAGGAGGAGGAGGAGAACAACGATGATGATGATAAGGAAAACAAGAGGAAGGAGGAGGAAGAGGAAGAGAAGCAGCAGCGAAAGAGAAAGAGAGAGAAGAGACCTGATGAGCTATTGAGCAAGCCTGGAGCCATGTCAGAGGGACTATAAATAGCACAGCTGCAGCTGAGCATTGAGGGCTCACGTCTATAATTTTTTTTTTTTAGCCAATTCTGGGCTTGAACTCAGGGCCTGAGCACTGTCCTTGGGCTTTCTCAAGCTTAGTGCTCTACCACTTGAGCCACAGTACCACTTCCAGCTCTTTCTATGTATGTGTACTGAGGAATTGAACCCAGGTCTTTGTGGATGCTAGGCAAACACTCTTACCACTGGGCCAAACTCGAGGCCCAGGCCTGTAATCTTAGCTACTAAAAAAGCAATTCAGTTCAAAGCCAACCCAGGCAGGAAAGCCTATGAGACTCTTATCCCCAATCAAGAAACCACAAGTGGAGCTGTGGTTCAAGTGGCAGGGGTGCTAGCCTTCAGCAAAAATGCTCAGGGTGGGGTGGGGAGTTTGGCCTAGTGGTAGAGTGCTTGCTTAGCATGCGCAAAGACATGGGTTCGATTCCTCCTTACCACTTACATAGAAAAACCAGAAGTGGTGCTGTGGCTCAAATGGTAGAGAGGTAGCCTTGAGGAAAAAGCCCAAGGACAGGCAAAAAAAGCCGAGGCCCTGAGTTCAAGCCCCAGGACTGGCAAAAAGAAAAAAAAAAGGAAGAAAGAAAGATACTCATGACCTGGCCTATGTCACTATAACTCCTCTGTATATCACCTTTACAATAAAAACAATTTTGGGGGCCGGGAGTTTGGCCTAGTGGTTAAAGTGCTTGCCTAGCATGCATGAAGACCCAGGTTCGATTCCTCGGTACCACATACATAGAAAAAAGCCGGAAGTGGTGCTCAGGCTCAAGTGGTAGAGCTCTAGCCTTGAGAAAGTCCAAGGACAGTGCTCAGGCCCTGAGCTCAAGCCCAGGACTGGCAAAAAAAAAAAAAAAAAAAAAAAAAAAACAAGTTAAAAAAAATTTAAAGTTATACCCAAATGCTAATAGCATCCTGAACAAACTGGAGTCATGGCTTAATGATAAGAGTGCCTGCCTAGCAAGCAGACAAGCAGAATGCTAGCCTTGACAAATCCTAAGGATACTGCTCAGGCCCTGAGTTCAAGCCCCAGGACTGGGAAAAAAGAAGGAGAAGCAGCAGCAGCAGCAGCAGTAGCTGGGCTTCCGTGGCTCACACCTATAATTCTAGCTACTCAGGAGGCTGAAATCTGAGGATACCAGTTCAAAGCCAGTCTGGGCAGGAAAATCAATGAGACTATAATCTCTAACAAGCAAAAAGCTGGAAGTGGAGCTATGGCTCAGATGATAGACTCCTAGCCTTGAGCAAAAAAAAAAACAAAACAACAACAGGTTTATCACCCAGACTGCTTCAGGACCAGTACAAATACACACACACACACACACACACACACACACACACGCACGCACGCACGCACGCACGCACGCACGCACGTTGAATTGTATATTTTGAAATGGAGACTTTTATGATATGTGAATTCTATCTCAGGAAGTTAGGAAAATGGGGGAGAATGGAAAGGGAACAGGCCAGACTTGATAGTCAATAGACGAAGACTGTTTATTGAGAAACAGCAAGGGGCACAGACCTTCAGCACAGGACTGGAGGTTGTGCCCACGACTGGATTTTGGGGTGGGCTTATACAGGGTTTACCAAAGAAGCAGAAAATAGAAAATAGGTTATGGTCTCTTGGGGGCCCAGGGCGATGTCTTTCGCCAGGCTCAGATCAGAATAACCTCCCTGCGGACAGGCATCTGGTCAAACCTGTTTCAGTGCAGCTGGTGGCTTGCCTGACCTGAGGGAAAAAGGCAGGAATCAATCCTTCATATTCCATCTTTAGATACATAAAAAATATTGGCCTAGAGGGAAGAGGCAGGTCCTTCATCTAGGGTCTTTGGATACATTAAAAAAAAAAAAAAAATGGGCCAAGTAGGGGCAGAGGAAGAGAGGTCAATGGTTGTCTTTCCGGCTTCTTCCTGCTGACATCAGGGTATTGATGAGTCACGAGAGCTGGGGTCTTCAGAGTCCAGGTCTGCACTAGGCAGGGCAGAGTGGTGTAAGCAAAGCCTCTGGTTGCCTGGTTGCCTGTACTGATAGGATGGTCTTGACTTGGTCCCAAGTAGTGTCCGGAGTGAGAGCTATTATCCTGTGAAAGAGAAACTTTTTTGAAAAAGGTGAGATGAGGCAAAAGGCTGACTTCTCAATAAAATAAAATTACACGTGCATATTTAAAAAATCTGAAATAATGTATAACAGACTCTTAAACGTAGATGTTTCTGCAGAATGAATTTTAGTATATATTTCTATATTATCGGTTTTTCTTTTCTTTCAATGAGGATTATAATTTTCCATTGACCTCTTAAAGCCGTGCAGTACGATGCACTCTTGTAATCCTATAAGTACTAGGGTGGTTGAGAAAGGAAAAACAAGAGTTCTGCTAGGTCAGAGCCAGGTGCCATGGCTCATACTTGTAATTCTACCTATTCAGGAGACTGAGATATGAGGACTGAGGTTTGAAGTTAGCCTGGACAGACAAATTGAAGAGCCTTGTCATCAATTAGCCAAGAAAATACTGGAAATGGATCTATGGCTTAAAACTTCCAGTCTTAGGCAAAAAGTGAAGCAAGTGCACAGACTTTGAGTTAAAGCCCCAGTACCGGCCGGGAGTTTGGCCTAGTGGTTAAAGTGCTTGCCTAGCATGCAGGAAGACCCGGGTTCGATTCCTCGTTACCACATACATAGAAAAAAGCCAGAAGTGGTGCTGAGGCTCAAGTGGTAGAGCTCTAGCCTTGAGAAAGTCCAAGGACAGTGCTCAGGCTCTGAGCTCAAGACCAGGACTGGCAAAAAAAAAAAAAAAAAAAAGCCCCAGTACCAGCATACACATAACAAGAATTTAAGGTCAGCCGGGGAGACATAGCAAGACGCTGAAGTAACAAACAAAACAAAACAACAACAAAAAAAAAACATTTAAAAAGCATAAAAGATAGGGCTGGGAGTTTGGCCTAGTGGTAGAGTGCTTGCCTAGCATGCATGAAGACCCGGGTTCGATTCCTTGGTACCACATACTTAGAAAAAGCTGGAAGTGGTGTTGAGGCTCAAGTGGTAGAGCTCTAGCCTTGAGAAAAATCCAACGACAGTGCTCAGGCCCTGAGCTCAAGCCCAGGACTGGCAAAAAAAAAAAAAAAAATAGTATAAAGGATATTAAGCAGAGCATTCATGGCTTATGCCTGTAATTGTAGCTATTCAGGAAGTGAAGATCTAATAATTGTGGTTTTGAAACCAGCGTAGGTAGACAAGTCCATGAAATTTTTTTTCTCCAATTAACAACTGGGCAACTGGAAATAATGTTGTGGTTCAAAGTGGGAGAGTGCTAGTCTTGAGACACACCCCAGGCCCTGAGTTTAAGCCCTATGAGTAACTAAAGAGAGAGAGAGAGAGAGAGAGAGAGAGAGAGAGAGAGAGAGAGAGAGAGATTAAAACACAGTAGGATAGAAGAACTATATTTCCTTATGGGAGAGTGGAGCAAGCCTTTCAGATTCTTCAGTTCTTGTGCTGAAGAAATGTTGCTCAATCAGCCAAATCATATACTCAGCCAGAGCCCTGGGGACGCCTTCACAAACAGATTATAATCTCTACTGCCAGCCAGCTGTACCATGACTAGGTAGATTGTGGTAACTAGATGATTATCAGCCTTTTAAAATTTGTTCAGTTATGGTCAGATCATGCCCACTGCAGCCTCTAACTCTATTAGCAGAGAGTGAGGCCTTGAGTTGAAGCTCTAAAACCACCAAAAACAAAAACAAATAATAAAAAAAAAGGGCAAGGAAATGAGCGAATTCAGACTAACTTCCTTGATCCTTCCTAACACAGCTCCTATTTACACCATACTTTCTTGTTCTAAAATTACACCTTCTGAAGTTCTTAAGTTCAAACACTATGGTAGGGTGTGAAGAAAATGGAGAAAGTATCTTGGGAGGGTATAGTCCTTGCTTAGCATGTACTCAGCGTTGGATCTTCATCACACACAGCAAAAGGAAAGAAAAAAAAAAGATTGGGGCCGGGAGTTTGGCCTAGTGGTTAAAGTGCTTGCCTAGCATGCATGAAGACCCAGGTTCAATTCCTCCATACCACATACATAGAAAAAAGCCGGAAGTGGTTCTGTGGCTCAAGTGGTAGAGCTCTAGTCTTGAGAAAGTCCAAGGACAGTGCTCAGGCCCTGAGTGCAAGACCCAGGACTGGCAAAAAAAAAAAAAAAAAGACTTTTCCTTTAGTTTCCAATAACACATTCCCTCAGTTCCAGCTGAAATCTCCTCAGAATGGTCTTTACTCTGATTGTGTATCTCTTCTCATATTCTGATTACAAACACATAACATCTCAGAAGGCTGAAGATCTCCTTGCCATTCCTTCTTCTGAGCCCCCAGAATGGCCATCAAGGTTCTTTCATGGAGCCCACTGGGCTGGGAAGATGACCGAGTGGTACAGTGTTTTTATTCAGTATTAATCCCATCCCTTAGGGTTAAAGTTCCAACATACATGTTTTGGAAGGATACCTCTATTTGAACCATACCAAATAACATTTTCTTTCTTCCTTGCTTTTTCTTTTTTAATTTTGGTTTGAGAACTATAAAGCTGAAGAAGCAACAATGTTCAAAGAATCCATAAGAATTATAAGAAGTCAGGGATTCAAATAGAAGTAAAATGGTAATTTCCCCTGAATAGTTCAGCCACTGAGATCTCCAGCTGGGACTACATGGGGAAATCCTGAGGCTGGGTGTGTCACCTACACACAGTGTTCTTTTTTTAGTAAAGATGCAGCTCTTGCTCCATAACTCAGCCTGTCAGGTTCTCTGAATGCTTTCACTTCCATTCATTTTGTTCCAGCTTGTTTCCATTCCCACCAGAACTATTTGTCAACATCACTGTTCTTCCTTCACTCAATTTCCCCCCTCAGATATAATGTCAAATTAACCTTGAGACTTCTGAGCATGTCTGTTTTCTTATACGAAAACCTCTGGCCAGGTACTGTTCGCTTACATCTGTAATCCCTTGCTATTTAGGAGGCTGAGATCTAAGGATCATGGTTCAAAGCCATCTTGGGCCAGAAAATCCACCAGACTTTTTCTTTTTGCCAGTCCTGGGCTTGGGCTCAGGGCTTGAGCACTGTCCTTGGACTTTCTCAAGGCTAGAGCTCTACCACTTGAGCCTCAGCACCACTTCCGGCTTTTTGCTATGTATGTGGGGTACCGAGGAATCGAACCCGGGTCTTCATGCATGCTAGGCATGCACTCTACCACTAGGCAAAACTCCCGGCCCCCCAGACTTTTTTTTTTTTTAATATATGTTTTATTTTATTTTATTTATTTATTTATTTATTTATTTATTTTTATTGCCAGTCCTGGGCTTAAGCTCAGGGCCTGAGCACTGTCCTTGGACTTTCTCAAGGCTAGAGCTCTACCACTTGAGCCTCAGCACCACTTCTGGCTTTTTTCTATGTATGTGGTACCGAGGAATCGAACCCGGGTCTTCATGCATGCTAGGCAAGCACTTTAACCACTAGGCCAAACTCCCGGCCCCCAGACTTTTATCTCTAATAAACTACTCAGAAAAAGCTGGAAGTGACACTATTGCTCAAGTAGTAGATCACTAACCTTGAACACAAAGAGGCTCAGAGGCAGTGACTAGGCCCAGAGTTCAAGCCATAGGACTGGCAAAGAAAATAAGCATCAAACTCTGACAGGGCTGAAGTTTGGCCTAGTGGTAGAGTGCTTGCCTAACATGCATGAAGACCCGGGTTCGATTCCTTGGTACCACATACATAGAAAAAAGCCAGAAGTGGTGCTGAGGCTCAAGTGGTAGAGCTCTAGCCTTGAGAAAGTCCAAGGACAGGGCTCAGGCCCTGAGCTCAAGCCCAGCACTGGCAAAAAAAGAAGAAGAAGAAGAAGAAGAAGAAGAAGAAGAAGAAGAAGAAGAAGAAGAAGAAGAAGAAGAAGAAGAAGCAGCAGCAGCAGCAGCAGCAGCAGCAGCAGCAGCAGCAGCAACAGCAGAAGAAGAAAATGGTGCTATGGCTCAAGTGGTAGAGCTCTAGCCTTGAGGAAAAACTTAAGGACAGGGCTCAGGCCCTGGGTTAAGCTCCAGGATGAGAGAGAGACAACTCTGACAAGCTAGACTTGATGGTACTTGCCTGTAACTTCAGCATTTATTGAAGACACAAGATCATGAGTGTAAGGCCAGTTTGGGCTGCCTGCTGAGACCATGACTCAAGAAACAAATCAGAAACCCCCTGACAACTGCCTGGCATCTCTACACACAAGATCAAGTTCACACTCCTTGGCCTGATCGAGGGCTTCATTCTTTCCATCCTGTCACACTATAGCTGAACCATGTCTCATAAGAATTCAGGCCAGTGCCCTGAAAAAGAATCTGTGAAACTCAAAGCCTTGGTTATACTAGAACCAACTACTGTGAAAATAAGCTCAGTGAGAGCTTTTGGCCTGACGTCACCTTGGTGCCAGCTGATCAACAGCAGGTATAGCTGCCACACACGGATTGAAAACGACAGGTGTGGTCCTCTGCTGGCTGGCTTGGCTGCTTCTCTTATGACTCATTTCTAGCATAACCATGAAAATGACCCAACTGAATTGCCTCACAGGGGAATGACAAATGAGAGCTTTGACTATCAAGTCTGGAGAGCCACAGAATCCTTGTGTCGAAGACTTGAGCCGGTGACCTGGCTGTGTTCCTCCTTTGTGAGAGAAAATGATCTGATTATATCTCATTTTTCTCTGGTTCATCTGAGACTACTGAGAGGAAAACTAGGCATTGGTGCTCAAGTCATGGCTAAGTGCCATGAATTGAAACCCCAGTACTTCCCCCTCTTAGAAACATGAAAGAAAAATACATCTGTAATCCTTGTTCTTAGGAGAGAGTATCAGGAGGATTGTGAGTTCCAAGTCAGCCTAAACCATGTAATGAGATCCTGTCTCCAAATAACAAAAAAACTGGGGAGCTGAGGGAATGGCTCAGTGGTAAAGTGCTTGCTTAGAATAGGCAAGGCTGTGGATTCATTCCCCAGTACTACAAGAAAGGAAGAAAGAAAGAAAGAGAAAGAGAGGAGAGGAAGGAAGGAAGAAAGAAAGGAAAGGGTACTAGGTGTTGGTAGCTCATGTCTATAATCCTAGCTGATCAGAAGGCTGAGATCTAAGGATCTAAGTTACTAGGCAGGAAAATCACTGAGACATTAAAAAAAATTTTATTGTTGGGGTGATGTACAGAGGGGCTGCAGTTACATTCATCAGGTAGTGGGTACTTTACTTCTCGAACATTGTTACTCATTCCCATGTTTTGTGAGACTTTTATCTCTTAATTAGCCACCAAACAACAACAACAACAACTGGAAGTGGAACTGTGATTCAAGTCATACAGCAACAGCCTTGCCAAGCAAAAGCACAAGGCCCCGAGTTCAAACCCCTGTATTGGTACACACACAAACAAGATCAGAATCTTGCAGAGAAATGAATATCATCAGCCAGGCACAGGGGCTCACACCTGTAATCCTAGCTATTCAGAAGGCTGAGGTCTGAGGATTGTGGTTCAAAGCCAGCCCCGGCATGGAAGTCCATAACACTCGTCATCTCTTCTCTCCAATGAACCACCAGAAACCTGGAAGTGGTGCTGTGGATCAAAGTGGTAGAGTGCTAGCCTTGAGCTGAAGTGCTCAGGGACAGGGCCCAGGCCCAGAGTTCAAGCCCTGCAACCGAAAGAAAGAAGGAAAGAAAGAAAGGAAGGAAGAAAGAAAGAAAGAAGAGAAAAGAAGGAAGGAAGGAAGGAGAGAAAAGAAGGAAGGAAGGAAGAAAGAAAGAAGAAATTGTCATTAACAGGAAAACAATAGCTCATAGAACTGCCCTCCTTTGCTAAGCACTCCCCACTAATCCAGCCAACAAAAGCTCACAGTAAAACTTTCTCTTGGAAGCGGTACTGTGGCTTAAGCGGTAGAGTGCTAACCTTGAGCAAAAGGAGCTCAAAGACAACACCCAGGTTTGGAGTTCAAGCCCCAGCACTGGCAAAAATAAATAAATAAATAAGATAAAATAAAATGCACTACCACTTTCTCAGGCCAGAAAAGCAGTCAAAACCCCCCAGCTCCCTGCAGGCTCCCCATCCCATCTCATCAGGCTTGACCCAGGGTACCCAAGGCCTAAGACTCTCTCCACATGCTCACAACGTTGTGGCTGACAATGCAGTTGCTGTCTCCTGTGCTTGGCTCCCCACTCCCCACTTCCTCTTTGATGCAGCGACATAGGCACTTTGACAAGGATGGATGGGACAGAAGTGTGTGGGACACCACAGCGCCCCTTCCTCCATCTTCCTTCCTGCCAAGGAGTCTGGGTCTCAGAGCAGAGGGAATCTCTGAGTGACACCGCTAAGGGGGCTCTGGAGTTACCACCCTTTCCTAAGGCCTCTTGTGATCTGTGATCTCATGGGATGTGAGCATTCTAAAGTTCTAGAAACTGGTCCTGGATTTGCTGAGGAAGAGCCCAGCTGAGCATAGTAGGTCAGGTAGGGATTTTCTAAGGTTGATAACCTGTGGGTCCCCCTTGTGACTGGATGATCTAACTCCAAGAGCTTCACACCTAACCTTTAGCATGTTGATTGTGTGTCTGTGTGACAGAGAGAGATACAGGCAATATTCTTGCTGTGAAGTTCACAAATCGCCAGGCACTGGTGGCTCACACCTATAATCCTAGACATTCAGGAGGTTGAGATTGGTATTTGAAGTTAGCCTGGGCAGAGAAATCTAAGAGGCTCTTCCCCCACCTCCCTCCCCTAAGTCCCTTGGCTTAAACTCAGGGCCTGGGCACCATCCTTGGGCTTTCTCAAAGCTAGAGCTCCACCACTTGAGCCACAGCAACACTTCTAGCTTTTTCTATGTAATGTGGTATTGAGGAATTGAACCGGGTTTTCATTCATGCTAGGCACTCTTAGCACTAGGCCCAAGAGACTCTTATATTCAATTAACTATCAAAAAGCCAGAAGTGGAAGTGAGGCTCAAGTAGGTCAGGTGACACACACACATTTAAAAAGAAGAAGCAGGAAAAAAAAAAGCCCAGCTGGGCTCAGAGGCTCACACCTGTAATCCTAGCTACTCAGGAGAAGGCTGAAGTCTGAGGATGGTGGTTTCAAAGCCAACCCAGGCACTATAGACCGTGAGACTCTTATCTTCAATAAACCTCTAGAAAACGGGAAGTGGGGCTGTGACTCAAAGGATAGGGTGGTATCCTGAGCCTTCAGCTCAGAGACAATACCCCAGGCCCAGGGATAGGGCAGTAGCCTGGAGCTGAAGAGCTCAGGGTCTCGGCCTAGGCCTAGTTCAAGCCCCATGATCCACCAAAAAACAAAAAACAAACATAAATATTGGAGTAGAGGTGTGGCTCAAGTGGTAAAACAGTAGCCAAGAGCTGAGTGAGAGAGCAGCTGAATTAGACTCATGTGAACTTTAAACTTCCTTGTTACTACCATACTTTTTTTTTTTTTGCCAGTCCTGGGCCTGGAACTCTTAGGGATAAACCTGAGCATTATCCCTAAGTTCCATTTGCTCAAGGCTAGCACTCTAGCACTACAGTATAGCACCACTTCCAGCTTTTTCTGTGATTAATTGAAGGTAAGAGTCTCTCATACTTCCTGCCTGGGTTAGCTTCAAACCTCAATCCTCAGTAGCTAGGATGACAGGCATAAGCCACTGGTGTCTGGCTGGAAAACGCTTTCTTGACTCACACATCAAGTTGACAGCGCTGACTTCCTAGCTTTAGAGCTGTTTCTACTTTGCAGGATATAGCAGACAACTCTGCTCCATTCCCACTACGAAATGCTTGTAGAAATTTGGACAATCCTCATGTCCCTTCTTAGTTTTCACACCTCCAGGCTAAACCCCCTCAGTTAATCTACTGTTCCCCTAAAACAAAGCCTCTAAAATTCCCTCAAGATCTGCTCAAATGCACCAACTTTTCCCAAAAGAAAAAAAAATATGTATGTGTGTGTGTGTGTGTTTCTGCGTGCCAATCCTAGGGCTTAAACTCAGGACCTGGGACTGTCCCTTAGCTTTTTTGCTCAAGGTTTTTGATGCTCTACCACTTGAACAACAGAACCACTTCAAGTTTTTTGGTGGTTAATTGGAGATACGAAATCAGAATGTTAGCTGAGCATGGTGGCTCACACTTCTAATCCTAGCTAGTCAGGAGGCTGAGATCTGAGGATCAAGGTTCAAAGCCAGCCCAGGCACAAAAGGACCTGAGACTCTTATCTCCAATTAACCTCTAGAAAACTGGAAGTGGGGCTTGGCTCAAGGGTAGGGTGGCAGCCTTGAGCTGAAGAGCTCAGGGACAGCGTCCAGGCCAAATTCAAGCTCCATGATCCCCCTACCCCCCCCAAAAGAAAAAGAATAAAAAATCAGAATGTTACACAGACTTCATTGCCTGGCCTAACTTTGAACCAGAATCATCAAACCAAGCCTTCTGAGTAGCTAGGATTACAGGCATGAACCATGAGACCCTGGCTTCCAATAGATCCTGACTCTTGATCTGGGCACTGTCCCTGATCATCTGTGCTCAGAGCTAGGCTCTGCCACTTGAACCACAGCACCACTTCTAGGTTGTTTTTTTGTTTTGTTTTGTTTTTTTTTTTTTTTTTTTTTTTTTGCCAGTCCTGGGCTTGGGCTCAAAGCTTGAGCACTGTCCTTGAACTTTCTCAAGGCTGGAGCTCTACCACTTGAGCCTTAGCACCACTTCCGGCTTTTTGCTATGTATGTGGTACCGAGGAATCGAACCCTGGTCTTTATGCATGCTAGGCCAAACTTCCGGCCCCCTAAAATTTTAAAACTAAATAAAGGAAGATGGAAGCTGGGGTATAGGTCAGTAGTAGAGTATGTTCAAATGTTAGCAAAATATGTTAAAGCCCTGAATGTAGTAACAGAGAAAGACTATGATCATGAAAATGAGAGTTACAAAATTACGTGTTACAAAATAGTGGGTGTTACATCTTATTTATGTGCAAGGAAGGAAATCACTCCCACAGTTCTATTGGGTTTTTTTGTTGGTGGTGGTGGCATTTTTTTTTTTTTGTGGGTCTTAGGGCTTGAACACGGCCTAGGAGCTGTTTATGAGCTCTTCAGTTTAAGGCTGAGCTCTTCAGTTCAAGGCTACGGCCCTACCCTTAAGCCAAGCCCCACTTCCCATTTTCTAGAGATTAATTGGAGATAAAAGAACCTCAGGGCTGGGAGTTTGGCCTGGTGGTAGAGTGTTTGCCTAGCATGCACGAAGACACAGGTTCTATTCCTCAGTACCACATACGTAGAAAAAGCCAGAAATTATGCTGTGGCTCAAGTGGTAGGGCGGTAGTCTTGAGCTGAAGAGCTCAGGGACAGCACTCGGGCCCAGAGTTCAAGCCCCAGGAGTGGCAAAAATAAATAAATAAATAAATAATTCTGGGCTTTGTGTGTTAGAGCACTCTTTCTGGTCCTACCTCTGGTCCTTGATATGAACCTAGCCTCTGGGCATCTTGCCTGGGTCAGGAAATTCTTGAATGGGAGTGTAGGGTTGGTACTCCAAGCTTATTTCTTCCTCAGATGAAGCTCAGTCTTACTCCATGCTCTGGCTTGGATCACAAATGTCCCCCCAAAGCCCATAAGCTAAAGGTTGGGTCACCAGCTGGTGGTACTATGGGGAAGTCATGGATCTCTTAGTCAGGGGTCCTAGTAAAAAAGTTTAGAGTTTAGGTTTGAAGGGGATGTTGGGGACCCAGATTCTTTCCTGTCTGTTTCCTGGTGCCAAAAAGTGAATAGATCTCACCGGGCAGAATCAGTGGCTCACGTCTGTAATCCCAACAACTCAGGAAGCTGAGATCTGAGAATCAAGATTTGAAACCAGCGAGAGCAGAAAAGTCTGTGAGATTTTTTTCCCATTAACCAGCAGAAAAGCTGTGAGTGGAGCTATGGCTCAAGTGGTAAGTGCTAGCATTGAAAGAAATGCCAAGTGGTAGAGTACAAAGTTTTCTGTTTGGTACCAGCCCAAAAAGTAAAAACTCCATCATCTGGGGCAGGGAGTTTGGCCTAGTGGTTAAAGTGCTTGCCTAGCATGCGCAAAGACCCGGGTTCGATTCCTTGGTACCACATACATACAAAAATGCTGGAAGTGGTGCTGAGGCTCAAGTGGTAGAGCTCTAGCCTTGAGAAAGTCCAAGGACAGTGCTCAGGCCCTGAGCTCAGGCCCAGGACTGGCAAAAAAAAAAATCTCCATCATCTGACCTTATCAACTCCAGTGTCCCCATGGTTTGATCAAGCCACTATTGCCCCAGAATTTCTCCAAGAGCTACTCCTGCCAGGACAATCATGGCACTTTTCTCTAAGGATTCTTTTCCTACTCAGAGTCAAAGACCCCGGTTTTTCCATGGACTGCAGGCATTGCACAATCGAGTCCTTCCTGGCTGGCCCCCTTCCAGACCCATCCTAGACTACTTGTTCTTTCACACAGGTTGGCTCCGCTGGAGCTTTGGCCATGGTCAGTGCTCTGTCCTGAAGGCTCCGCCCCCAGATTATCACATGATTCTATCTTCTAGGTCTTCAAAGCCATCCTGCCTATGTATCTTCTACTTCCTGAGGTCTATGCCATTTTTCTGAGGTTGTTTCTTCCACCCACCTCACCCTCATTATCATGGCAAGTGATGACTCACAAGGGCTCCTCACATTTGTCCCATATACCAAGCTCTGAAGCTTTCTGACACTTGTGATGGTGGAAGGTGAAAGCTGTGGCCTTGGGTGTCAGCTCTCAAGTTTTCCGGGTAGAACCCTTTCCAGGAAGGCCATGGGTGGTGGTATGGGTGGAAACTGAGGCTGGAGTTGATCTATTTTTTTTTAATAAGCTTTTGCTACCAGAGAACTATGGTTCTAGGCACTTAAGTTAGAGGCTTATCTCCCCAAGCATTAATCAGTAGTGGCCTCAGCAATTGTCAACCGGTATAGTTCTCAGCTTCCACCAGCAGTGGGAGGCAGGAAAGCAGCAGATGGCATCTAGTTTTACCACATTTGTAAAGACTTTGGTGGAGGTACCTCAGCCTTCAAGAAACGAAGGTCATAGCTCTCCTGCTTAACATATCTGGATTTAATTTAGGCCTCCAATTCACATGGTTTCTGCCCTGACTGCTCCCTAGTTGCTACGGCTAATTTTACTGCTCCCATACCAGTGGACTGAAAAATTGGTTCACATAGGCAGAAAGGAACTATGGCAAGAGTGTCTGATCTTCACGCAAACCAAGCACTATTAGTATCTGTCCCTAATGTATAGGAAAGACTGCATTTGCACCAAGTAACGCAGCCCCTCATGCAAATGAAGAATTGTGTTTGGGCCAATCATAGGTCTCTGGTTGGGCCATCAGAGGAAGTGTTTATCAGGTAGAAACAGCTATAGGGTAGAGTTCACTGAATCTTCTGCTGGAAAAGCAAACCTTTAAAAGACACTTTGAAACAGCTGTTTCTGAACATTGTCTTCAGGAGCCAAAAATGTGTTTCAGCAGCGAGCAGCTGTGGTTGCTGTGCTGTGGCCATGGAGCAATCCATCTGGCTGCTTGGTATATGACCCTTCCCTGGAAGAAATGGAGGCATCAAGGAAGTCTTGCAGTTATCAATTAAGGAGTCAAATCACTCTGGTACTCACTATCTTAGCTTACTTTAAAGCCATTCCTTAGGAGATGGGAGCTGGTGGCTCACACCTGTAATCCGTACTCAGGAGACCCAGATCTTGGGATTGTGGCTCCAAGCCAGGTGGTAAGATTCTTGTCTCCAATTAATCACTCACAAACAGATAATGGGGCTATGGCTCAAGTGGTAGAGCATTATTAGCCTTGAGCACAATGAGGCTCAGAGACAGTGCTCAGGCCCTGAATCCAAGCCACATATACTTTAGGCCAGGTCCTGGTGGCTTATGCCTGTAGTCATAGGTGCTCTGGAAACTGAAATCTGAGGATTGCAGTTCAGAGCCAGCCTAGGCAAGAAAGTCCATGAGACTCTAACTCCAATAAACTATTCGGAAAACACTGGAAGTGAACTGTGGCTCAAATGGTAGAGGGCTAGCCTTGAGCACAAAGAAGCTCAGAGACAGTGCCCAGTCCCTGAGTTCAAGCCCTAGGACTGGCAGAAAAAACAAAAAAACTAATTCCTCCCCCGCCCCCCCCAAAAAAAAACCCTAACTCTCTTAGCCAGGAGCTGGTGGATCACACTTATAAGTCTAGCTACTTAGGAGGCTAAGATCTAGAGGACTGAGATTTGGGGCCTGCTTGGGAAAAGAAGTTTGGTATAATCCATCTCTAAAATAATTAGCAAAAACCCGAATTGGAGGTATATTTCAAATGGTAGAACACCAGCCTAGTATGTGCAAGGTCCTGAATTCAAACCCCTGTGTTAATAACAAAACAAACTAGAGAAAAATATTTTTAAATATATATAGAGAGAGACTGATCGGAGAGATGACAATGGTCAAGATGTATTGTACTCATAAATGGCTATATTGGGACTGGGAATGTGGCTTAATGGTAGAGTGCTTGCTTAGATGCATGAAGCCCTGGGTTTTGTTCCTCAGTACCACATAAAGCAGAAAAAACTGGAAGTGGTCCTGTAGCTTCAAGTGGTAGAACGCTAAGCCTTTAGGAAAGCCCAAGGACAGTGCTCAGGCCCTGAGTTTGAGGCTCAGGGCTGACAAAAAAATAATTAAATAAATAAAATAAAAATTGTACATGTACTGTAATGTTATTGTTCCAAGAATGTTGAATAAATGACATTCAACCTGTAGAAACAAATAAGATTATGCTATTTCGCTGAGGGAAGAAAAAAAGGTAAAATTGTGTATAACCAGCTCTATAACATGGGCTGGATGGTGTTAGGGTGCCCTCCAATGGTCAGTGGGAGGTACTGGCTATCCATCTACAAAACAGGAAAATACCTAAAAATGTAAATGTACTTCTACTTCTGGGGGGGAGGGATAGAATTTCAAGTTATTCTAATTCTCTTCTTTTTTTTTTTTAACTGTCTTTTGTTGTTTTTCTACCAGTACAGCAGAAAGATCATGACAGAAAAAAATAACAAGAAGGAGGAGTTCAAGCCTTAGTACTGGCATGTGCAAACATACATACATACACACCCACACCCACACACACACACACACACACACACTACCATTCATTAGCTGCAATAATACACTGGGGTTTTTTTGGTGGGGGGCTCAATCATGTGGCTTTAACTCTGGGCTTGGGCGTTGTCCCTGAGCTCTTCAGCTCAAGGCTATTACCCTACCCTTTTGAGCCAACAGCCCCTTCTGGTTTTGGAGAGAAGAGTTGCACGTTCTTTTTTTATTGCCTAGGCTGGCTTTGAACTGTAATCCTCAGATCTCAGCCTCCTGAGTAGCTAGGATTACAGGCATAAGCCATTTTTGGATCCCAAGGGAGGGCCCTGCCTGCAGTGCATTGTGTAGGGATAAATAAGGAGACAGCTAAGTGACTCTCCATCATTGGACAGCCTGCGGGCCATACAAGCCCCAACCCAATCAGAAGCCCCATGCAGCCTGTACAAGCTCTCCATACCTCTCAAACCTCTGGTGGGTGCTCATTCCTGCACACACCTCAGGGATCCAATCAGCCTGTTGTTCCTATGCAAGTGAAAAATAGGCCATGAAAAGATGCCCAGAGGCCCCGGTGTGAGACTTCTCAAGGTTATGGTGATGTGATGTCTGGTGCCTTGCTTACAAGACTGCTGAGGGTCATAGTGAGGGATGTAGAACTTCTGTTGGAGGGGAGCCTCTTCCCTGATTCCTACCCCAGGCCTTTTTTATGCTTTCACAAGTACTCAGGAGACTGAGCAAGAGGATCTCACGTTCAAGACAACCTTGAACTACACATAGTGACACCATGTCAGGAAGACAGGGAAAGAAGGAAGGAAGGGAGAAAGGAAGGAAGGAAAGAGGGTTGGATGGGAGATAGGAGAAGGAAGGAGAAAGAAAAGGAAGGAAAACAGGAAGGAAGGAAGCCATTTTCCTGGGGCTACTTTGAGAATTAAATGGGGGGCCATAAATAAAATGCAAAGTGCTCAAAATGCTCACCCCTAGCTCATCAGCTAATAAATTGTACAAACTAAAAAAGGATATATTAATTCCACGCCTGTTATTCCCATGCCAAATGCCAAGATAAAACAGAGCAGCCCTGCTTGGTGTAACTGGCAAACTGGTGGAGCAGATTACACAAATGAATTGTAATCAAGAGGGAAAAGTCCAAAGAACCAAGATCAAGTAACCAATAGCACCTGATTTAGTCACTTTTTAACTCAGGTGAAGTGATTACAGATTATTGTCTTGCCTTAAGAGATATGAGGATACTTCACGTGCTTTATATGCACAGGTTTTTTTTTTTTTTTGTCAGTCCTGGGGCTTGTACTCTGGGCCTGAATGCTGTCTTTGGTCTTTCTCAAGGCTAGTGCTCTATCACTTGAGCCACAGCATCATTTCTGGCTTTTTTTATGTATGTAGTACCAAGGAATCGAACCCAGGTCTTCCTGCATGCTGGTAAGCACTCTACCACTAGGCCAAACTCCCAGCCCCAATATGCACAATTTTTACAAAGGTCTTTTTTGCCTTTGAGGTTTTGGGCTTGCAGTTTATAGAAGTGGCAACTTCAGTGCACTAGTTCTTCAAGGACACAAAGGACACAGACTGATTGTATGAATGGTAAGGCAGGTAAGGGAGGTGAAACTCAGTGCTAGAGCTGTTAACCTGGCATGTGTAAAGGTCTGGATTTGACCCTAGAATGAGAATAATAATAATAACAACAACAACAATAATAATATAGGGTCTTTGTCCCTACAGTCTTTATATTCTTTTTTTTTTTTTTTTTTTTTTTTTTTTGCCAGTCCTAGCCTTAAGCTCAGGGCCTGAGCACCGTCCTTGGATTTTTCTCAAGGCTAGAACTCTACCGCTTGAGCCTCAGTATCACTTCTGGCTTTTTGCAAGTATGTGATACCAAGGAATTGAACCCGGATCTTTGTGCAATGCTAGGCCAAACTCCCAGCCCTCTATATTCTTTTATTTTTAAATTCTTTTATTTTTCTTCTGTGCCATCTGTTTTTTGTTTGTTTGTTTTGTTTTTTTCTGCTCAAGGCTTGCTCCACTTCCAGCTTTTTTTTTTTTTTCCAGTCCTAGTGCTTGAATTCAGGGCCTGGGCACTATCCCTGAGCTTCTTTTGCTCAAGGGTAACACTCTACCTCTTGAGCCACAGTGCCACTTTTAGCCTTTTCTGTTTATGTGGTACTGAGGAATCAAACTCAGGGCTTCATGTATGTTAGGCAAGCACTTTACCACTGAGCCACACTCCTAACCATCTTCCAGCTTTTTTTTTTTAATCAGTACTTTATTGGAGACAAGAGTTTCAGAGACTCTCTCGCTGGGGCTGGCTTCAAACCATGATCCTCAGCAGATGTTAGCCTCCTGAGAAGCTAGAATTACAGGTCTGAGCCACTGGCTTTTTTTTTTTTTTTTTTTTTTTTTTTTTTGCATGAAGGCAAGAGAAAAAGAGTTCTATGCTTCCTGTTCCTTTGTAGTGCCAGAATAAAGTCCAGGGCCTTTTCCATACTAAGCATAAGTCCTACCACAAGCTCCAGCTATAGCTCTGCATAGTTTAAAGAACACCCATCAGTAGCCCAACAAACAGAATTTTTTTTATTGTTTTCGGTCATACTGTTTGAACTGTGGGCTTGGGTGCTGTCCCTGAGCTCTTTTGTTCAAGGCTAGCACTGAGCCACAGCACCACTGCCAGTACTCTTGATGGTTAATTGGACTGACAAAAAAAAAAAAAAAAAAGAGGCTTATCTCCTAACCTTGCAACTTAACATCTTAACATTAACAAGGAAATAGGGATGGTAGGAGGTGAGCTTATTGGCTTTTCTCAGTTCCCTTCTTTTAACTTCTCAGTCTAGACCTTTTGCTATTTCTTGAAAATAATACAATTTCCCTGTCTCCTCATTTATCTCTCCATCTTACTTCACTTAATCCCTTCGTTTAGATAAGTACTGTGTTACTTATCAAGTTGGTAATACAAACTGTACAGCAATAATAAAGTATCCCACATTGATACATAGATCTGGAGGATAAAATTCTAGAACTGGAACTGTTGGGTCAAAAGTATTTTGTTGGCTAGGAGTGTGGCCTAGTGGTAGAGTGCTTGCCTAGCATGCATGAAGCCTTAGGTTCAATATCTCAGTACCACAAACAGTGACTCAAGTGGTAGAGTGCTAGCCTTGAGAAAGCTCAAGGACAGTGCCAGAGTTCAAGCCCCAGGACTGGCAAAAAGAAAATAAAAGTACTTTTTGCAATTTTTGTTGTTGTTGTTGTTGTTTCTTTATGGTCAGTTGTGGTGCTTGAATTAAGGCTTGGGTGCTGTCACTGAGCTCTTTGGTCAGAGCTTTCTACTGCTCCTCTTTAGGTTTTCTGGTAGTTAATGGGAGATGAGTCGTCTGGACCTTTCTGCCCAGGCTGTGTTTTGTTTTTTTTTTCATCTATTTTTATTGTAATTAATAGAAGGGTTACATGATATTTGCCAGATAGATGGTGCATTAATTCCCATACATTGATACCCTTTCACATGTCTTGGTCCCCATTTCCCTCCCCCACCTCCACCCAGGCTGTATTTGAAACCAGGATCCCCAGATCTCAGCCTCCTGAGTAGCTAGGATGACAGGTGTGAGCCACCAGCCCCTGGTCCAGTTGTATTTTTAACAAACATTAGTAAAGTAGCCTTCATGGATATAACACAGACACTCACAGAGTATATTAAACTTATTATCTATTAAACTTTGAGACTTACAGAAACAACATAGAGTACCCGTAGGGAGGGAGGGAGTGTATTCCACTGTACAGGTGATTGAATCCATGCTGGGGGGAGAAAGTGACAGGGACAATTTGGTGGCAGGACACCATCAACCCCCATGGGGTGTCTGGACTTTAAACCCTAATTTCACTGAGTTGCAGGAGAATGTGAGGATTTCGTTAGGTCATTTGATTACTTATCAGAAGTTAATTTTTTACTTCCCGGGTTTTCTTACTGGGTTGATTTTGTGCATTGTCTGACGACCTTGGCGAGATCCCTGGATCATCCTTAGCTTGCAGAAATTCTGGACTTGGTACCCGTCACTCCCCGGGAGAGATCATTTACATTTCCAGCCCCGCCCACCGGACGGGACGCACGTGACGTTCCGCGGCCCCGCCGAGGTCTATTTTGCAACCCGGCAGTTGCGAGCGCCTCTGGGAGTGAGAGGACACGCCTCTCCGGGCAAGAGTCCTCATTGGATGGCGCGTCTGTCAATCACCACGTCTGTATAAATAGAGGAAGCCGGCGGCTCCAGGCTCCGGAAGCCACCGGTGTGGCGTGAATCGCGCGTTGTGGTCGTGCCGCGCGGGTCGCGTGAGGGAGCCAGCTCTTCGGGTAATATTTGACTGTTAATTCAAATTAACTCGAGTAGAAAACAAATTCTTTTAAAGCCTTCTCTCTTTTCCTCCCCCTTCTCCCCTACGCCTCCTGTCTCAGCCGAGGCGGGCGTCATGGCAGAAGCGGCGGCGGGCGCCAGCGGAGAGGCGATGGCGGCGATGGTGGTGGCGGCGGAAGGCTCCTCGGGCCCGGCGATTTTATCCTTGGGCCGGGGCTTTTCGAGCTACCGGCCCTTTGAACCCCAGGCCTTGGGCCTCAGCCCGACCTGGCGGCTGACGGGCTTCTCCGGCATGAAGGGCTGAGGCTGCAAGGTCCCCCAGGAGACGCTGCTCAAGCTCCTGGAGGGACTGACTCAGCCGGCCATGCGGCCCCCGCTGGGCCCCGGCTTGGTTGGAAGCCTAGACGAGGTGGCCCAGGAAGCTGGCCTGCAAGCCTTCCCCACCCTGAGCATTGGGATGGATTCGTGTGTTATCCCATTGAGGCACGGGGGTCTGTCGCTAGTCCAGACCACTGACTTCTTTTACCCCTTAGTGGAAGATCCTTATATGATGGGGCGAATAGCTTGTGCCAACGTGTTGAGTGACCTCTACGCCATGGGCATTACTGAATGTGACAACATGCTAATGTTACTCAGTGTCAGCCAGAGCATGAGCGAGGAAGAACGAGAAAAGGTGACACCGCTCATGGTCAAAGGCTTTCGGGATGCTGCTGAGGAGGGAGGAACCGCAGTGACAGGTGGACAGACAGTGGTCAACCCCTGGATTATCATCGGTGGAGTTGCCACTGTGGTATGTCAACCCAATGAATTCATCATGCCCGACAGCGCAGTGGTAGGGGATGTGCTAGTATTAACCAAACCGTTAGGGACTCAGGTTGCTGTCAATGCCCACCTATGGTTGGATAACCCGGAGAGATGGAGTAAGATCAAGATGGTGGTCTCCAGAGAAGAAGTAGAGCTGGCCTATCAAGAAGCCATGTTCAATATGGCTACCCTGAACAGAACTGCAGCTGGGTTGATGCACACCTTTAATGCCCATGCAGCCACCGATATCACAGGCTTTGGCATTTTAGGACACTCTCAGAATCTGGCAAAACAGCAAAGAAATGAGGTGTCTTTTGTCATTCATAATCTGCCAATCATTGCGAAGATGGCTGCGGTCAGCAAGGCCAGTGGGCGGTATGGACTCCTCCAAGGAACCTCAGCTGAAACTTCCGGAGGGTTGCTTATTTGCCTACCAAGGGAACAGGCCGCTCGCTTTTGTTCTGAAATCAAATCTTCCAAGTACGGAGAGGGTCACCAAGCATGGATTGTCGGCATCGTGGAAAAGGGAAACAGGACTGCACGGATCATTGACAAGCCTCGAGTTATAGAGGTTCTACCTCGTGGTGCCACTACCGCTGCTGCTGCTGCTGCTGCTGCTCCTGATAATTCCAACGCTTCCTCTGAGCCTAACTCGTGAGATGGAATAGCAGAAGTTGTTAGGAACTTCAAGCCTTCGTACACGATGATGGATGAGTCACAAGAGTTGATTTTCAGAACTTGCCAAAGAAGACTGCCTGCATAGTGGTTCCAGCTGTCCTGCCTAGATTGATTGAATCAGGTCATCAGAAGCTTCCTGTGTGTACATTCCAAGGCCAGAAGTAACATTTGGGGGAGGAGGGTCCCGTGTTTGTTTCCTGGGTAGGTGAGGAGCAGAAAAAAACTAAACCTGTTTCCTCTTTTGAAAGCAAGGTGAAGCTGTTCCAATTTGATGGATTTGTCTTTACACTGGGTTGATTCATTTCTGCACAGGGTGGTGAGATTAGTAAAATTACCTACACAACACCTAATTGCAATATGAAAATTAGAAGCAAATGAGTTTGAAACAATACTATTGATAAGTCTAAATTGTTAAGAGAAATCTTATGAAATGTCAAATTCTTTTACTAGAGTTTTCTGAGAAACTGTCTCTTTTCCTTCTCTGGACAAGAGTTGAGCAGCTTGTCCAATGACTGGAAAAGGAGGACCTGCAACCATCTGACTGGTCTCTATTAATGATGTCTTTCCCTCTAAACCCCGTTAAGGACTGGGAGAGGCAGAGCAAGCCCTAGAGCCCAGGTCTTGATGGTCATTAAGATGTTAAATATTGTGCTGAAAAAAAATTCCTGGTGATTTAACTAATAATTTCTTTTGGTTTAATAAATAAAAGGGTCTTTGTTGGAAAACTTTTCTGGCTAATGTTTGATTCTTAGGAGTTATCAAGCTTTTGGCTTTATAAAATAAACCTGTTGATACATTTAGGATCTCTCAATGAGAAAGTATTTTCTCGTTTTGGACCAGGGGGTTTAACAGCAGATTTAGGTTTGTATCTTCTTCCTGGCTTGACAGAAAAGGGCTGAAAATGGATATGTACTTGAGGGATTAGAGGGCAGAAGGAAAAGTAACAGGAATGACTTTGGAAGATGGAACAGATGGGAGGGAGATAAGACTTGGAAGCTGTCAGGGGAGACTAACCATAAATAAGCAGATAGGCTCCAGAGGTGCTTAGAAAGGGGGAGGAGGGAGGGCTAAGAATGAAAACATTTGCTGAAGGTTCATATATGATGTAATTAGATACTTGTCAAACTCCTTCCATCTCATAGTTGACACATCTCTTGCCTGGTAAATGGGCAGTCAGGAATACCAAGGATAGCAGAAGAAAAAGCAAGAAAAATGACTGCCCCATCCCCTTTCTTTACTTAGCCACTAAATGATGCTTAGTGGGCTAAATGCTTACCTAGGATGCTCAAGCTCCTAGGTTCAATGCCCAACACAGCAAGAAGAAACAAATAATCCTGCTGAGCGCTGATGACTCATTTCTGTAATCCTGCACACAGATTTAAGGACTGTAGATTCAAGTTAGCTGGGCAGACAAGTCCATGATGAAGAAAAGAGTTCCCTGCAGGTGCTTAAACTCAGGTGGGTTGGGGCTGGGAATGTGGCTTAGTGGTAGAGGGCTTGCCTAGTATTATGAAGCCCTGGGTTTGAGTCCCCAGTATCACATAAACAAAAGGCTGGAAGTGGCCCTGTGGGTCAAAAGTAGTACAGTTCCAGCCTTGAGCAAAAAGAAACTCGGGGACAATGCTCAGGTCCAGAGTTCAAATCTGAGGACTGGCGAGAAAAAAACTGGATAGGTCTGTCCCTGACCTTTCTTGCTCAAGGCTAGCACTCTACCATTTGAGCCCCACCCAGCTCTACTTACCCCTTTTTGCTGGTTAATTGAAATTAAGAGTTTCAGACTTTCCTACCTAGGCTGGCCTCAAACCCAAATCTTCAAATGAAAGCCTCTTGAATAGCTGGGATTACAGGCATGAGACACAGGTAACCAGCTTCATGAAACTCATCCCCAATTAACCAGCAAAAAGCTGAAAGCAGGGGTGTGGCTCAAGTAATAGGGCTCTATCCCTGAGCAAAACAGCTAAGAGGACAACATCTAGGCCCTGAGTTCAAGCCCCAGTATCAGCACTGAAACAACTCACTCATATTATTTTATTAAATTTCAATATTCCAGGGAAAAAGAGATACTACCAAACAACAGCAAACATTTCCACAGTGTGTGCTCTGTGCCAGGTGCTGAGTGCTTCAGATGTATTAACTTAAAATTCCAACTTCCTTCTGGAAATGAGGAAGTTAAAGTGCTAGAAGATTAAAGAAAAATGTGCTAAGTCACACAGGAAGTCAATTCTAGAGCTTTTTTGGGGGGTGGGGTGGGAGAACATGGGGCTTGAACTCTGGCCCTGGATGCTGTCCCTGAGCTCTTCAGCTCAAGGCTACTGCCCTAGCCCTTGAGACTCAGCCACATTTCACATTTTCTAGAGGTTAATTGGAGATGAGAGTCTCATGTTCTTTAGTGCCCGGGCTGTCTTTGAACCATGATCCTCAGACCTCAGACTCCCTGAACAGCTAGGATTAGATACATGAGCCACCATGCCAGCCTAGAGCTAGTGCTTCTAATTGCCATGCTTTAAACGTTTATGATTAAGAATGCTGTCTGACTTACCATGAGACTGAGAACTGAAAGAATGCTTTCACAATTCCTATGGTGTGAGATTTTTCTAATCAGAATTCTATTTTTTATTTCCTCATGCCTGGCACACACACAATTCTGGCAAGGGGAACCTAAAACTTCCAAATACAGATCCATAAAGTAGCACAAGGATCCTGACGTTTAGACCTGAATACCACCTGTTTATAGGATAGCAGCTCCGAGATACCCTAGAGCCATTTTGTACTCAATTGCAGGAAGGAAGAAGCAACCTGAATGATAATTTTCTTTGGGACAAGGATGCAGAGGGAGTATAACGCTTTTGAACCACAAGACTCATCTAGGGTCGGAAGCTAAAGTGGGACACAAGGTCTGGGTCCTAATCCTGGCTGACCATCTTCCTCTTTCATCCAAATAAATGCAAGCTAGACTTAGAAAGTTCTGTTGGGCTGGGAAGGTGGCTTAGTGGTCGAGTGTTTGCCTTGCATGCCTGAAGCCCTGGGTTCGATTCCTCAGTACCACATAAACAGAAAAAGCCAGAAAGGGCGCTGTGACTCAAGTGGCAGAGGACTAGCCTTGAGCAAAAAAGCAACTCTGGGACTGTGTCTAGACTCTGGGTTCAAGCCCCAAAAGTGGCAAAAGAAAAAAAAAAGTTCTCATGTCTCTAAGCCATGAGGGAGTAAGATCATTTATAGAATTCTTCCATCCAACTCTACCACTGGCCGCTTGGCTTAGGGTCGGCTCGACGCGCAGCAGGTTCCTTCCGCGGATCAAATTGGCACCTCTCCCTTTAAGAGGTTTGGCTTAGGCGGAAGAATTCGAGGGTAAGAGTTTTAAAAGTGCAACCTCTGAAGTTTCTTCTGATTGGTCCAGTATGGGTAAGAGGCGGGATGTAGCAAAATCCACGTCGATGATTGGTTATACCCCCGGTTCTGTCCCTGTGAGGCAATGGAGAATGCCTGTGATTGGTCAGGAGCCCTGGAGGCGGGCTCCGACCCTGGCGCGGGGTTTGTGCACTCCCTTCTGCAGCAGGTTAAGCGACATGTCCCAAACCGGGGGCGATGCGCGTGGAGAGGAGCGGGAGGAGGGCACAGCTGCTGCCGGCTCGTTCAGCTTCAGCCCGGAGCCCACGCTCGAGGACATGTAAGCAACCCGGGGTGAGGAGGTGGACCCCTTCCTTTATTGGGGAGGGCCCTTCCATCTCCACGTGGTTGGGAAGAAAACTCAGTAGTGATCGGGCCCCGCCTCCTCCCCGTGGACCCCTGGAGAGCCTCCTGAACTTTCTGGGTGTGCGAAATGGGCGCAGCACTGCACCGCTGAAGCAGAGGAAATGGGGAGATCCATCCAGCCCGGGACGGAATCGCAAAATCTGATACTGCCTCTGCCCTTCAGGAGTGATGTGGGAGTAGGGCAGGGGCAGATGGACGGTCCAGTGGTAGGAGACATTATTTCTCACTGGAAAAAAAAATCCAGGAAGGCTTCCAAGGGGAAGTGACCATAGCACTGGATAAAAAGGAGCAATGTGTAGTGATAGGGACATTCTGGGTAGCGGAAACAACAGAATTAGCAGCAGGATATGGCATAACGAACAATACAATTGTTAGGTTTGCCTTAGGATGAAAGTGCAGGAAAGAGGCATTGACTTGCTCAAAGCACCTAAGGAACTACTTGCAGAATCTCTTAATTCTATTCCTTTTAATACAAACTATTTGTTGCTAGTACTTGGGCTTGAACTTGAGGACTGGGTACTGTACATTATTATTTATTTTATTTATTGCTCAAGACTGGTGCTCTACTGCTTGAGCCACAGCTCCACTTCTGGCTTTTTGTTAGTTAATTGGAGGTAAAGAGTCTCACAGGCATTCCTGCCTCTGCTGGCTTTGAACCTTGACCCTCAAATTTTACCCTCCTGAATAATTAGGATTCCAGGGGTAAGCCACTGGCTTCCTGGCCCATGCCTCCTTTATATCACTGGGGTACCTGCTACTTCACTCCATAATCCTGAACTTGCACTTCTGCCTGTTTGTTTCTCCAGCCGACGCTTACATGCAGAGTTTGCTGCTGAGCGAGACTGGAACCAATTCCACCAGCCTCGGAATCTCCTCCTGGCCTTGGTGGGAGAAGTAGGAGAGCTGGCAGAACTCTTGTGAGTAAATGCAGGCTTCTTGGAATTATTGTGGTGGAGGCATCTATTCCATAAGTGATTGGGGCAGGGAGGTGGGGAGAGGGGTAGAAAAAGGGTGTGAAAAAGATACAGAACCCTAGTGTTTTGACAGGTGGTCCAAAGACTGCTGTCTTAGCAAGATGGATTGAATCACTGCCCCTTAGGTTTTTTTGCTCAAGGCTAGAACTCTACCACTTGCACCACAGTTCCACTTGCAACTTTTTTGAAAGCTCATTGAAGATGAGCCTTATTGACTTTCTTGGGCTGGCTTCAAACCTGTCCTCCTATCTCCAGCCTCTTAAGTATCTAGGATTACAGATATGAGCCACTATGTTTGGCCTAGGCCTATTCAATCTTTAAAGATCGGTTGGCATCAGCTGTGTGTGAGTCTGCTGTATGCAAGCCATATTTGAGCACCACCAGGAAGAATCTAGAGAGCAGGAATGAACGTACAAAGAAAGGCCTTTTGACAGTTGTTTGTTTACAGGCAAAAAAAAAAAAAAAGCTAAGACTAACTTTTGGTAGGCAATGAAGAATGGGTTAGGAAGATGAATCAGGAGGGTTCTGTGACCGTCCACGTCTCAGGTTTGCTCTAGAGTGCTAGTGGCTAGGGCTATGGAGAGAGTAGAATGAGACTCCACAAAGCTTTGTCTCAACAAGTGAAGCATTTTCTTGACCACCTTTGGCTCAGGTAGAAACAGAGGTGCAGCTTTTTGTTTTTTGCCAGTCCAAGGGCTTGTTAACTCAGGGCCTGAACACTGTCCTTGGGCTTCTTCCCCCAGGCTAGTAGAGCTCTGCCACCTGAGCCACAACACCACTTCAGGCTTTTCTATGTATGTGGTATGGAGGAGGCCAGCTCAGGTCTTTGTGCATGCTATGCAAACAGTCTACCACTAGGCCAAATTCCCAGCTCCTAGAGGTGTAACTTTTACCAATGGAGATCTCTGCCCCACACTGATGCACTTTTAAGAGAAGTGGAGCCCACTGCCCTACTTAGTAGCTCTGTATCTGACATGTTCTATCCCCAGTCAGTGGAAGTCTGATGCAGAGCCTGGTCCCCAAGACTGGCCCCCGAAGGAGCGTGCAGCCCTTCAAGAAGAGCTCAGTGACGTCCTCATCTATCTGGTGGCATTAGCAGCCCGCTGCCAAGTCGATCTTCCCCAAGCAGTTCTCTCCAAAATGGACACCAACCGGCGACGATACCCAGTTCACTTATCCCGTGGCTCTGCCTGCAAGTATACAGACTTGCCTCATGGAGACATCTCTGAAGACCAGACTGTGAAGCCTGCAGATGAGCCCTCAACCTAGAAACATGGGCCTGGGACCTGCAACTCAGCATAGCAAGGAGGGGAGGCGGTCATGGAACCAGGTCTCTTCTTAACAATAGGCCTAAGAGCCCCATCTCCTGATGTCTTAGTCCCAGAATCCCTGCAGGTGCCTTCTACTGTGTTTCCCCCTGAATAAACGGCTTTGTGCAGCTTTCAGATTTCTTCCTATCTAGCGAGGAAGCACTCTCTCTCTCAGGTGCTGCAGAGGAGCGCCTCAGTACCCAGTCCCCATGTATCCTTGTGCCTCATTACCTGCAGGGTAGGGATGGGATTTCAGGCAAATGTCCCCACCAGATCTGGTTACAAGTGGTAGCGTGCCAGCCTTGAGTAAAAAGGCTAAGGGACAGCACCCAGGCCCTGAGCTCAAGCACCAGTCCACACGCCAGGCTGTAGGCTTAGCCCCACCAGGTTCCAATAACACCCAGCCCTGTAGAAAACCCCGATCTTGGCTCCCACCCACCCACCTGACTCACAGGCGCGGTGAGGACAGAATGCTTTATTCACTAACACAGGCCAAGGGACTGTAGTGATCGGGGTGGGACCCGGTTCCCGGGGACCCCGAGTTCCAGAGCAGCCAGGCCGGCCGGCCCCACCCTCTCCCGGGTGCCAGGGTGCGGGACGAGCCACCGGTCCAGGTGGGTGCTGCCCGGTCCCCGGGGCTACGGCAGCTCAGCTGCCCTCGCATTCGGGGCAGCGCTCGGTGGAGGTGGCGCCGAGTGGAAGCTTAAAGTCCCGGCCACAGCCAACGCAGATGTAGAGGCGACGCCGCATGTGCGCGCGACGGTGGCGGATGAAGTGCGAGCTGAGGCGGAAGCTGCGGCCGCACTCCGCGCACGGGTAGGGCCGCTCGCCGGTGTGCGTGCGCGCGTGCTCCAGCAGATTAGAGCGGTGGCCGAAGCGCCGGCCGCACACGGCGCAGCGGTGCGGCTTCTCGCCCGTGTGCACGAGCCGGTGCTTGGCCAGCGCCGAGCTCTGCGCGAAGCGCGTGCCGCAGAGGGCGCATGCGTACGGCCGCTCGCCCGTGTGCGTGCGCCGGTGGCGCGCCAGGCACGAACTTCCGCCGAAGGCTCGTCCGCAGTCCGGGCACGTGTACGGCTTCTCGCCCGTGTGCACGCGCAGGTGCTGTGCGTAGTTGGAGCTCTGCGCAAAGCGCCGGCCGCAGTCGGCGCATGCGTACGGCTTCTCGCCCGTGTGACGCCGTTGGTGCTGCCGCAGGTTCGAGGCGGCCGAGAAGCGCTTGTCGCACTCCGGGCACTGGTAGGGCCGCTCGCCCGTGTGCGTGCGGCCGTGTTTGGTCAGTGCGGATTTCTGCGAGAAGCACCGGCCGCACTCGGTGCACGCGAACGGCCGCTCGCCCGTGTGCGTGCGCGCGTGCTTGGCCAGCGTGGAGCGGCGCGCGAAGGCACGGCCGCAGTCCGGGCACGCGTGGGGGCGCGCGGGGTCGACCGACGGCGCGGGCATCTCGTCGGGGACCTGCGGGGAGAGGGGAGGACGCGTCAGCCCTGACCCACAGGCCCTGGCGCCGGAGACCGGGGTCCCCACGGCCCAGGGCAACCTCGGTGCCCGCCTATGAAAGGTGGTGGTCGGCCTCAAATCAACTGCATACAAAACACACCCCCAGACCTGCTGGTATTCCAGTTATTCCTGCTAATTCAGTAAATATTTATTAAGCAGTTGAAATGTTCTAGACACTGAGGATTCAGTACTAAGACGACAGCATTTTAAAAATGCTTCCTTTCAGGAAGGGTGCGAGGTGATGGAAATTCAAGGAGGGCTGTCCAGGCATCAGAGGAGAAGAGGATTTTTAAGTTGGCCTCAGTAATGACTGGCGTCCAGTGTAAATTAGATGGGGATCCAGGTACTAGTGGCTTCACCTGTCATCCCAGCTACTCAGGAGGCTGAGATCTGAGGATCACAATTCACTTAGCTCAAGCAGAAGTCTGCAGACTTATCTCCAGTTAACTAGCAAAGGGCTGGAAATGGAGTTTGGTTCAAGTAGTAGCCTACCCAGCCTTAAGCAAAAAAAAAAAAAAAAAATTAAAGGGAGAGCACCCTGACCTTGAGTTCAAACCCATTTATGGGCACAGTTAAAAGGGATGTAGGAAGAGCTTGAGCAAGGAAGTGGCAAAAGCAATGGAGAGAAGGAAAAAGCAGCTCATTCTAGCCCATGAGAAGGCTAGAATGTCACCTGATAAAAGACCTAGCTTAGAGCTAAGAAATCAAAGTGGTTTGTGGATGTGTTTTGGGGTTTTTGACATTAATGAATTAGAAGAGGTATGCAAAGAGAGGAATGAATTAACTCTAAGGTTTGGGAATTTTAGCAACAATTAAAGTTGGCTCAAGGCTAGGGCAGTAGCCTTGAGCTGAAGAGCTCAAGGACAGTGCCCAGGCAGAGTGCAAGCCCCATGACTCCCCTCACCCCCCCCCCAAAAAAAGTTGAGCTATCATTTACAGAGATGAGGATGATGAGACAAGTTGTGAGATGACATCTGTTTGTGGCTTTGTGGACAATCAATTCCCAACACGTTTAGAGCTCAGGACTGGAGATGTTAAGAAAGAATGGACACAGAAAATGTGGGACAGCAAGATGAACAACCAGCAACCAAATCTGAGCAGAAAGCAAGGAGAGTGAGCTCTTGGCAGCTGGGTCAGGGCATTTGACCCACTTTTAAGAGTAAGCACTTTTATTTATTTATTTATTTTTAAGCTGTGAAGAAAAGGGCAAGGATAAAAATCCAACTAATATTCTGAGGGCTAAAATGAAAATATTTGAAAATGAGCCAGTTGCATGAAGTTAAAACTTTTGAGAGATAAAACTGGAGGGGGGGGGGAAGAGATAGTTTTGTAGGAGGTGAGTAAAAGGAAACATTTTGTATTAACAGAAAAAAGGAATCTGAGTGCATGCTTCCTTAGAAAAGAGAATGCTCAGCTGGGTGCAGGCTCACACCTAGCTGAGGATCATGGTTCAAAGCCAGCCTTACCTCCAATGAACTAGCAAAAGGCCAGAAATGGAGCTGTGGCTCAGAAAGAAAGAAAAAGTATGCTCAGCTCAGGAAAACTATTGAGTATCTAGTGTGAGCCAAGCAATTAAGAAATTAACTCATAACTGAAGGAAATACCTAACACACATTAAGGTCAAGAAAGTGTTAGTATCTCTCATATTCAATTTCTGTGTGTGTGTGTACCTGTGCTGGAGCTTGAACTTGGGACCTCGGGGCCTTGTTCCTGAGCTCAAGGCTAATAATGCTCTACCACTTGTATTAGTTTATTGGAGAGTCTCACCAACTTTCCTGCTCAGGTTGGCTTTGAACAATAATCCTCAAATCTCTGTTCCCTGGCAACTAAGATTGTAGGCATGAACTGCCAGCAGCTGGCACACTCATTCTCTTGTTACCCTCAGTTTAAAGATGATAAAGCAGGGTAAAAGAGGATAATTAACTGTCTTTCTGAAGCTACAGAAGGACAACTCAAGATCAGAGAGTAAGCCGGGTATAGTGGCTCACGCCTGTAATCCTACTCAAAAGGCTGAGATCTGAGAATCCCAGTTCAAAACCAGCACAGGCACTAAAGACTCTTATCTCCAATTAACTACTAGAAAATCAGAAGTGGCATTTCGGATCAAGGGGTAGGATG
The DNA here is from genome assembly GCF_031878675.1 of Megascapheus bottae. Taxonomy (NCBI): domain Eukaryota; kingdom Metazoa; phylum Chordata; class Mammalia; order Rodentia; family Geomyidae; genus Megascapheus; species Megascapheus bottae. Next base: position 4,681,594 of record NC_143533.1, on the reverse strand, counting down.
GTAGCCTTGAGCTGAAGAGCTCAGGGACAACACTCAGGCCCAGAGCTCATGCCCCACGATTGACAAAAAAAAAATTTTTTAAAGATCAGAGTAGCCAGGTACCTCTGGCCCACGCTACTGAGGATGCTGAGCTCTGAGGATTCATAGCTAACCTGGGCAGAAAAGTCTATGAGGTGCTTATCTCCTAGTAGCCACCAAAACCCAGAAGGAGAGGTGTGGTTCAAGTGGTAAGAATGCCAACACAAAAAAAAAATCTTGGGGGAGAAGCTGGGGGTTTGGCCTAGTGGTAGGGTGCTTCCCTAGCATGCACAAAGACCAGGTTCGTAAGACACCAGGGCCCAGCTACAGTGCCAGTTTTAAGCAAATAAGCCAGATGAAGGAGCAAGGCCTAAGATCAAGCTCCAATTCTGGCACAGAAATAAAGCATAGTATATGGAAGGTCTGGCACTACCAGGTTTCTCTAAAAGGTGTCCTGGAATGTATACCTAAGGGGGAGTGGAGGGAAACTTCAGGGTGTTAAGCTTTGATACTACGTACATTACTGCACTTGCCGTCTTAGTCTTGTGTTACCTCTTTTTTAGTAGAAAAGCCTGAGACTGAAGGAAGCCAGTTTCATAATCTAGTAGCAATCAGGAAACAATGCTTCCCCGAATTGACACCACCAAGCCGGGATAGGCTGCACTCCAAGTCCCTGACTTTCTCCAAGAGAGATTCAAGGTTAAAATAAAACTCAATACTTTATAAGTCAAGAAACTCCCCACAGCAGGCCTGGCACAGACTGAATACAAGGTCACACTTTCCAGTCTTGGCCTGGTTTTGACATCTGCAAGGCTTATTTCAACACTTCAGCCATTGTGAAGAGTGCTTTTTTCATTACATGGATATTTTTCTGGCCTTTTTTTTTCTTGGCAACCTTCTTTAAGGGGACTTTGGTGGGCTCTGGGGTCTTCTTCATTTTGACTTCACTGACCTATAGGGAACAAATTCTTCACACAAGTATGAAGAACAACATGCAGGGGCCACGCATTTGGCCCAGTGGTAGAGTGCTTGCCTCGAATTAAGACCTGGATTCGATTCCTCTGCACCACATACATAGAAAAAGCCAGAAATACCCAAGGACAGTGCTCAAGCCTTGAGTTCAGTCCCCAGAACTGGCAAAAAAAAAAAAAAAAAAAAAAAAATCAAGATGCATTGTAACTCCTCTGTAAGATTATTTAAAAAATCATAAAACTTGAATTTTAATTATTTCTTTTTTTAGTTGTGGGGCTTGAACTCAGGGCCTGGAGTGCTGTCCCTGGATCTCTGTGCTCAAGGCTATCATTACTCTACCACTTAAGCCACAGTGTCACCTCCAGTTTTTGAATGATTAACTGGAGATAAGAGTCTCACAGGGACTTTTTTGCCCAGGCTGACCTCAAATCAAGATCCTCAGAGAGTAGCTAGGATTATAGGCATGAGCCACTGATGCTCAGTTCAATTTAAATTTTTTTGGGGGGTGGGTTGTGGGGCTTGAACTCTGGGCCTGGGTACTGTTCCTGAGCCCTTCAGCTCAAGGCTACCACCCTAGCATTTGAGCCACAGCCCCACTTCTGGCTTTCTAGTGGTTAATTGGAGATAAAAGTCTCATGGTCTTTAGTGCCAGGGCTGGCTTTGAACCAGCATCCTCAGATCTCAGCCTCCTGTGTAGCTAAGCTAGGATTACAGGTGTGAGCCACCTGGCCTGGCTTTTTTTTTTTTTTTTTAAAGAAGAATTTTCTTGATTCTTGGTGCTTGAAGAAGAATCTTATTAAGAAGCTGATTCTAGCTTACTAAGACTCTGGGCTAGTCCTTTGTTTATCTTGTCTCAAGGTCTTGAGAAAATAAGTTCAAAGTTTCCCAATATAGGGTGGACACAGCAATAAGATACAAAAACAAGTAAGAAGATACATCAAATAATTTAAAGTGTTTGTTTCTATTCTGTTTCTGAAGACATGGCTATAAAATTAGGAGGTCATATTCTGGGCAACAAAGAAAAAAAAGCTATGTGTGGGAAATTTTCTTATCTTCTTATAATCTTTGTTTATTTCATGCATACTAGAAAAATCATGTATTACCCAAAACCCACAATTCCACCAACATGATTGTTTAGATGAGGGTAAATTTACTTAACAAAACATTATGAATTCAAAAACAAACAAACAAAACATTATGAATCCATTTTAAGAGCACTAATAATGTGAGTAAAATAATACACATGTGACAGAAACTTGACAAATAACAGTGCAGGCTGTCACTGAAGGCCTTTGGTTGTCTTATATTCCATAAGTAGAGTTTTAACCACTAGAAAAGTGAAAGTGGTGCTGTGGTTCAAGGGGTGGTAGCCTTGAGCTGAAGAGCTCAGGGACAGCATCCAGGCCCAGAGTCCAAGCCCCACAAGCAACAAAAACAAAACAAATTACTTTTCTACTCCTTAAAGATAGACTGGAGTTTGATACCTAGAATACTCAATAGTCACAAAATGTCATACTGGAAGGCACATTTGTTTATTTGTTGACAGGATCTCATGTAGCCCAGATGTTGTGAAAACCCTAGTCTTCCAGCCTCCAAGTGCTGAGATTAGACTTCCCTGCCTCCTGCCTGAGAGATATAATCTCAAATGGTAAGATTACAGGGATGCACCTTCACACCCCGCTGGCAGGCACTTGTTTTGGTGCCAGTTCTGTGGTTTGAACTTCATGCCTGGACACTGTCCATGATGTTTTGCTCAAGGCTAGCACTCTACCACTTGGGTTACTGTGCCATCTCCAGCTTTTTCTGAGTAGTTTATTGGAGATAAGAGTCTCATGGACGTTGCTGCTTGGGTTGGCTTTGAACTGTGATCCTCAGATTTCAGCCTTCTGAACAGTTAGGATTCTAGGCATAAGCCAGCTTGAGAGTACTCATTTTTACAGAGAGAAATGAGGCTCTGAGAGCAAATTACTGAGCCATCTTGTGGGCAAAGTACTAAATGTTGATGGGGTGTCTGTAATTCTCCATTCTACCCTTCTCCTAATCCACTTCCCTAGACATCATCTGTCAGACTGGTGTTTAATGGTCTTTTTTTTTTTTTTTTTTTGTGGGTCATGGGGCTTGAACTCTGGACCTGAGTGCTCTCCCTGAGCTCTCCAGCTCAAGGCTACTGCCCTACCCCTGGGCCTGGGCATTGTCCCTGAGCTCTTTAGCTCAAGGCTACCATCCTACCCCTAGAACCACTGCCCACTTCCCATTTTCTAATTGGAGATACGAGTCTCAAGGTCTTTAGTGCCCAGGCTGGCTTTGAACCTCAATCCTCAGATCTCAGCTTCCTGAGTAGCTAGGATTACAGGTATGAGCCACCATACCTGGCTTGTTTAATGATCTTACACCATTATCTCATTGTACAGATGAAGAAGCTGAGGCAAAGCTGGTACATGGGAGAGGTAGGATTTGATGGCATTATGATATATGATAGAGTCTGGCCAGACATATTTTCTTGGCTTTTATACCAAACTCTCCTTCTGCTCATCAGTGCCAGCCTGCGTGGTTGGGGTTCCCAAATATCCCCTTCTCTACTTCACTTCAGCTTTTGAGCAGGCCACCAGCCTTGCATTGATGTCCCCATAGCAATCCATGATTCTTCTCAACAGAAACTCCAGCCATGTCTCTCCCAGATTTAAGACTTCCCATGGGACCACAGCCCTAACAGTCCATCCTTCTTACTGCCTTGGTGTACCCAAGGTCTTCTGTGCTCTGATCCCAAGATGAGTCCTTTCCAGTCCCACCTGCTATTAGAGTATATGCCTCTTGGATTGCTTTCCTCCCCTCCCTGTTACCCATCAGCTCTCCCAGCCTGTGTTAAACCAGCCTAGTATTGCTTCCCTGGGTTGCCTGCTCTCATTCCTCTATGTAGGCATCCAAGTAGGCGTCTTTGTTCATTTCCAGACCTTAGGGTTCTGCCTCTAATAAATATGGGTTTTGCAGGCCCAGTGGCTCATCCCTGTAATCCTAGATACTCAAGAGGCTGAGATCTGAGGATTGAGATTCAAAGTCAGTCAAAGCATTTAAGTCAATGAGATTCCTATCTCCAGTTAACCAGCAAAAAGCCAGGGTGGAGCTGTGACTCAAATAGCAGAGTGCTAGATTTAAGGAAAAAAGCTAAGGGCCAGTACAAAGGTCCTGAGCTCAAGTCCCAGTACTGTTAGTGGAAAAAAAGGGGGGAAGGGAGTTGTAAAAAAATCTCTAGAAGGATGACAGCCCAAGGTTCTTAAGTTTAGGAATAAGACTAATAACGACTATTTACATAATGCTTCTGTGTCAGACACAGTTCTACCCTTTTTTAATTTTTTTGGGGGGAGGCAGTTAGTTATGAGCTCAAACTCAGGACCAAGTGCTATTCCTGAGCTCTGAGATGGAGCTGATAGTTCACCCTAAGCTCTAGAGCTTGTAAACTTAGAATATCTGTATAAGCCAAAGGAGGTCAGGAGGCCCACCTGGGGCAGAAGAGGCAGGCTGGTGAGTCTGATGGACCAAGGAGTGGCCAGAGGGGAGATGAGAACAGAACTCGATAGCTGTTTAGAGGGGGAAGCAGCCAGCCTGCTTCCCCTAGGACTCATCACGACCACTAGAGGGCAGCAAAAGTTTCTTTCCTTGGGAACTGGGCCTTGAAACCTCCAAAGCAAGAGCCCGCCTCCAGCAGAGTAGGAACTACTCAGACTAGGAGTAGCCAGAATCTCACACAGCTATAGGAAGTAGAAACGTACCTGGTGGCAAATTAACGTCATAAATGGCGAACTCCAACTCATTGAGATATACTGAAAACCTTCATCTCCCCTCAAGACAGAATACAGCGCCAACTAACCCTTACCATTCAACAGCATGGCTGTCTAGCCACTTGCCCTTCCAATTCCACCAGGTCCTCTGCCTGGGGCTGGTCTCACTTCATCCCTCAAATTCCTACTGACCTCAGATACCAACTTTGATACCCTGGATCAGTGACCAAAATTATCCTGGGCCTCACTTTCCTCACTTGTAAAATGGAATGGATACTATCTACATCTGAGAATGGAGGGCTTAGAATTGTCTGGCACACAGAAAACTATTCAAGAGTTACAGCCAGGCAAGGTGGCTCACGACTGTAATCCTAGCTACTCAGGAGGTTGAGATCTGATGATCTTTATTCAAAGCCAGCCCAGGCACTAACAGTCCCTGAGACTCTTATCTCCAATTAACCACCAGAAAACAGGAAGTGGCGCTGTGGCTCAAAGGGTAGGGCGGTGGCCTTAAGCTGAAGAACTTAGAGACAACGCCCAGGCCCAGAGTCAAGCCCCATGACTGACAAAAAAAAGAAAGAAAGAAAGAAAGAAAGAAAGAAAGAAAGAAAGAAAGAAAGAAAGAAAGAAAGAAAGAAAGACAGACGAAAAGTTACCTACTGTTACTGTTGCCTTGTCTGGCCTCCCCCACTCCAGAGTCTGAACTAAGTAGCTATCTCTGGGTGTTCCTGCACCCATCACACAAGTCCTGTGGTTGTCTGTTTGACACCCAGCCATATGGGAAGTGCTTTCTAGCCAGCACCCAGCACAGCCTGGCACTCAGTAGGTCAGACATGTGTATGATGGGAGCTGGGATGGCTGGTAAACCTTTAGATTCCAGGTAGGAGATGAGGGCCGGATCCCAGGCTTCCCTCTGAGGGCGGCTGAGCGTGGATCTCAGGTTTGCTGGTGGTGGGCCCAGGGTGTTTAAGTGATGCTTACCTCCTTGTTGTCCACAGGGATCTTGAGTTTCACCACCTCATACTTCTCCTCACCTTCCTCCTCCTCACTCTTCACCAGCAGCACCATCTCCTCCTGCATCTCCTCCTCCTCCTCCTCCTCTGCCTGCTGTTCTCCAGGCATCTTGGTGATCTGAGGCATGGGGCTGGATCAGAGGCTCAGGACCCACCCCCTCCCCCAGTCCCTGCCCCTTCCTATGGCCCTGACCCAGACTAGGCGGTGCAGCGGTGGTTTATTTCGCCCTGCCCTGGCCTCCGAGTGTGGCCTTCTCTCACCCACCCAAGCCCCAAGCTCCGGCACAGCCCAGGGACCAGCCTAGCAGAGAGCCATTCACCCCCTCTCATCCCGACATTCAAGGCCCGGAACAGTTCGAATCTCCAGCCCCCGCTAGTCGCTCGCTACCCTCCCCGCGCTGAGTCACTCTCAGAGCCTGGGTCAGCGACCCGGAGCAATCAGGGATGGTCTGGAGGCAGGATGGGGCGGCGATCCAGGGGAAGAGTGCGCACTCACCAGCCCAAGGTTCGGCGCTCGCGCAGCCCAAGGCCTGGGCGCGGGGCGGTTCGCCACTCCGTGAGGCCGCGGCTCCGGGGACGGGGCGGGGGCGGGGCCGTAGCGGCGATCGCTCATTGGCCCGACGGCCTGGCCACGCCCCCGGGGGAGGAGCCCAGATGACCCAGACATTAGGCCCTATCCTTCCGGGGAGGCCCAGCGCCCAGGCTCCGCGCTTACCGAGGGGCCCTTCCTCCCCGACTCTCAGAGCTCGGGAAGCCTCCCCGGCCCGGCGTTCGCGGGGCTCTCCGCCGCGCTCGAGTCTCCTCCGAGGTCCACTCCGCGCCCAACCGCGTCCGCTCCGCCCGAAACGGGCCACGTGCGCTCCCGCCTCGCCGGGGCCTCTCGCTGGCGCCCCGCCTGGAGGGCGGACCCTGTGGCCTCCTCACCTCTTACGGCGTCCTTACCTTTTTTTTTGCTTTTTTTTCCCCGCCTCTTTTCTGGCTTCCTTTCGTCCTCTGCCGGATCTTCTGGCCTCCGAGATGTCTTCTGGCTTCTTTGAATTTATACCGCCCAGCACAACAGAAGCCCAAGCTCTTGCTGTTTCATGTGTGGTATACCCACTTTAATGCCGGCTAGGCTAAGCATTTACACACTCGGTCTCATTCGATGTGTGCCATTAGGGTGTGCCCATTTTACAGATGTGCAAAAAATGAAGGTCAGGGAAGTAAACTGTTGACTAAGTAAGACTTGTGCCCTTACCGGAAAATTACCCAAAACCCAAATCCAGGCCACCAAAGTTTGTTTGGCCCTGAGGATAGTGTGTGTGTGTGTGTGTGTGTGTGTGTGTGTGTGTGTGTGTGTGTGTGTAACTGCGGCTACTCCAGAGGCTGAGATCTGATATTCAAAGCCAGCCGAGCCAGGGAAATCTGAGATATGAGATACTTTTATCTACAATTGAAGTAAGGTGGCTGAGCCTAAGTAAGGAAACCGAGTCACAGCCTTGCCAGCACCTGCCCAGGTCCTAAGGACTGGCGGTTTCGCAGCCATCCTGGCACCTCTGGCTGTGGGGAGGGAATTCTCCATCCAATTCTGAAAAGTCTTAACAGTGAGGAAAGGCTATCCATTAAATGCAGACGCCTCGTCTCTAGGTGGGCCTCAAAAGCTTCAAAGCCTTACCAATATTGTCCTCCTGGTGGTGGGGAAAGGTAATGCCCGCCCCCTCCCAGGTGGTAGGTGGTGCCTGCATCCCTGGAGGCAGGGGTGGGCACTGGGCTGGTAGGTTACTAAGCCTGTCAGTCCAGCATCCGGGACTGGGAACTTCCTGTGATCCTGATCCCTGCCCTGAACCAGGTTAGGTGGCAAGGCGCCATTGCCACATGTCTCCCTGTTGGTGTCCTATGTCCTGTCTCCTGACTGTTCTCCCATCACTGTGGTGTCCCCATTCAGCTCTCCATCGAAACTGCATTGGTTTATTGGTATTGTATCTGTTGTTTCTGTCACCTCTGGCCTGCTTCCTGACTGCACTGAGTGTGTTTTCTGGCTGCTGGCCTTACAGACAGGAGCCCACTACGCAGTCATTGGCCTTTTAAGATTTGAATTGGCAAAGAGTGGCTTCTGTATATTCTCTAAATTCTTGCATTGGAATAATTAACCACCAAAAAGCCGGAGGTAGAGCTGTAGCACAAGTAATAGAGCTCAGTCTTGAGTGAAAAGCTAAGGGACAGTGTCCAAGCCCCAGTACAAACACACACAGAGTTCAAAACTGGAGAAATCTTTCAAACACTGGCATAGTTTCACAACAGTAGAGAAATCCTATAAAAACTGTACACTAGCCGGATGCAGTGGCTCACATCTGTAATCCTAGTTACTCAGGAGGCTCAGATCTGAGGATTACAGTTCAAAGCCAGCCTGAGCACTGAGGACCATGAGTCTCCAGTTAACCACTAAAAAAACAGAAGTGGCACTGTGGCTCAAGGGCTACGGTGATAGCCTTGAGCTGAAGAGCTCAGGGACAATGCCCAGGTCTATGGTGTAGGGTGGTAGCCTTGAGCTGAAGAGCTCAGGGAGACAGTGCCCAGGCCCAGAGTCCAAGTCCCACGAAGGACAAAAAAAATTAACACTTAGAAATTGAAATATGGAGCTGGGTGCTGGCAGCTCACTCTTATTATCCTAGCTACTCAGGAGTCTAAGAGTCACAGTTTGAAGTCAGCCTGGGTAGGAAAGTCTGTGAGACCTTTATTTTCAACTAACCTCCAAAAAGTGGGAAGTGGAGCTATGGTTCAAGTGGTAGAGCATTAGTCTTGAGCAAAAAAAGCTCAAGGATAGCAAGATTGCCTTGAGTTCAAGCTCCAGGACTGAAAAGAAAAAAACAAAAAAAACGGGATGTGGAGCTGTGGATATAACTCAATGGTAGAACACTTGCCTAGCCATTTGAGGAGGGGAGGAGAAAAGAGAAAACTTGTGTTATTACATATAGAAATCAGTTCTCAATTCTATTGAACAAGCTGAGGCTCAGTTTCCTCATTTTGTGAATGGAGCAACTAAAATATTGAGAAAGGATCAAAAAAACGAGGGAGATAAAAGCATGCATTGCTTACAATCTTGCAATTGTCTTTTTACAGTAGTTCTGTGGGGATAAATAGTTCCATTTGACAAATGAGAACATTCAACCTTGGAGACATAATTTGCTGAAAGTCTCACAGCTGGTAAGAGGGAACAAAGGTTACACAGGAAACTGGTGACAGAGCCAGGACTCTGAGTCTATCTGTGAATCCAAGGCACAATTTCTTTGGTTGGATTAGATCTACTTAAATTTTAGCACCAGCTCAGCATTGAGAGAAGGGGCAGATGACTGGATATTCATACAGAAGATCCCCTGGAAACATATTGATTGTGTTTCTTCTCTAATCCTACTATGTGCCAGACATATGCCATGTGTACCACTACGTGCCATTCTACACATTGGGGGTGTAATAGTAAACAACAACAGCACAATTCTTGGTACCTGCGACTTTTTTTTTTTTTTTTGCCAGCACTGGGCTTGAACTCAGGGCCTGGACCGGGGTACTATCCCTGAGCTTCTTTTAATCAAGGCTAGCACTGTACCACATGAGCCACAGTGCTACTTCTGTTTTTTTCTGTTTGTGCAATACTGAGGAATTGAACCCAGGGTTTCATACATGCTAGGTGCATGCTAGGCAAGACTCTACCACTAAGCCACATTCTCAGCCCATGTGACACTTCTAAGAGTAGGAAAAATGTAAACAAGTGCCTGGCTGGGTATAGCTGGTACAATGAGCCCTAGCAGAGAATGCCATCTCCAGCACTGAAAAGAAAAAATGAGCAAATAAACACAATAACAAGGAAACCAGAAGCCAGTAGCTCACACCTGTAATTCTAACTACTCAGGAGGCTGAGATCTAAAGAATGAGGTTAAAAAAAAAAAAAGAATGAAGTTCAATGCCAGCCCCAAGCACAAAAGTCTGTAAGACTCTGATCTCTACTAACCTACAAAAAATAAGCTAGAAGTGAAACTGTGGCTCAAGTGGCAGGCTGGTGCTCTACCATTTGAGCCAAAAAGCTAAATGACAGCACCCAAGCCCTGAATTCAAGGCCTAGGACTGGCACACACACACACACACACACACACACACACACACACACATTAATAAAATTAATAATACTGATCTGGGAATATAGCACAATACTAGAACATATGCTTAACATCAGCAAGAACCTGGCTTCTATCCTTAGCACCAAAAGGTTTTTGTTTTTGTTTTAAAGACATTATGAGTTGGGTGCTGTAGCTCACACCTGTAATCTTAGCTACTCAGGAGGCTGAGATCTAAGGATCTTGTTTCAAAGCCATTCAGGGCACTAAAATGTCTAGGAGACTCTGACTTCCAATTAATCATCAGAAAACCAGAAGTAGCACTGTGGCTCCAGGGGTAGGGAGGGAGGTAGCCTTGAGCTGAAGAGCTCTGGGACAAAATTCCAGTCCTTCAGCAGACAAAAGAAAAAAAAAAAAGTCTGCAATACTCTTATCTCCAGTTAACAACCAGAAAACCGGAAGTGGCACTGTGGCTCCAGGGGTAGGGCGGTGGCCTTGAGCTGAAGAGCTCAGGGACAACACCCAGGCCAACAGCAGACAAAAAAAAAAATTAAAAAAAAAAAAAAGACAGGGCCGGGAGTTTGGCCTAGTGGTTAAAGTGCTTGCCTAGCATGCATGAAGACCCGGGTTCGATTCCTCGGTACCACATACATACAAAAAAGCCGGAAGTGGTGCTGAGGCTCAAGTGGTAGAGCTCTAGCCTTGAGAAAGTCCAAGGACAGTGCTCAGGCCCTGAGCTCAAGCCCAGGACTGGCAAAAAAAAAAAAAAAAAGACATTATGGGGGGAAAACCAAGATGGGTGGGGGGTGTGGGGGGGGGAGGGAAATGAGTACCAAGACATGTGAAAGGGTATCAATGTATGTGAATTAATGCACCTTCTATCTGGCAAATATCATGTAACCCTTTTACTAATTACAATAAAAAATGCAAAAAAAAGACATTATGAATCATTTATGTACATACACAAAAGGATACTAGGTGATATGCAACAGAATGTAAAGGCCACTGAACAACTCTTTGAAAGGTGCAGGCATGGGTGCATACCTCTCTATATAAGCCAAGGACCTTGGAAAGCAAAGGAGAAGGTGTTTGTTAGATTCATAAGGAAATTATGAGATCTTAAACTCCTTTAAGACATAACTCATGTTTCAAGGACACCCTTCACCAAAGCTTTTAGGGAGGCTCCTGTGTGCCAGGTAGGAGGAACTTCTAAGGCCAGACTGTAATAAAAATAATTATTATTGGGGCCGGGAGTTTGGCCTAGCGGTAGAGTGCTTGCCTAGCATTCACAAAGACCCGAGTTCAATTCCTCAGTACCATATACATAGAAAAAAAAGCCGGAAGTGGTGCTGGAGCTCAGGTGGTAGAGCTCTAGCCATGAGAAAGCCCAAGGACAGTGCTCAGGCCCAGAGCTCAAACCCCGGACTGGCAAAAGAAAAAAAAATCATTACTATTATAATTATTATCATGCTGGTCTTCAATTTTTTCTTTTTTGTTGTTATGAGGGCTTGAACTCAGGACTCTGCACTATTTTTTGGCTTTTTCTCTCTTGTTGACACTCTACCACCTAAACCATACTTTTAGCCCTTTTTGTGTTGGGTATTTTCTTTTCTTTTTGTTCTTTTTTGTGTGTGTGTGCGCCAGTCGAGGGGCTTGAACTCAGGGCCTGAGCACTGTCCTTGGGCTTTCTTGAGGAGTTAAGACAACAGAGTATTCTTGACCCCTCAAAAATAGAAATTTCTAGCAATCTTTATAATTCCAGTTAATCAAGAAACTGAGACCTCCTGTTGGTTTGAAACCAGCCCTGGCAGGAAAAAAAAATCCACAAGGCTGTCTTTTTTTTTTTTTTGGTTATGGGACTTGAACTCTGGGCCTGGGGCTGTTCCTGAGCTCTTTGCTCAAGGCCACTGCTCTACCCCTTGAGCAACAGTGCCACTTCCAATTTTCTGGTGGTTCACTGGAGATAAGAGTCTCACAGAGTTTTGTCCCTGGGCCAACTTTGAACCGTGATCCTCAGATCTCAGCCTCCCAAGTAGCTAGGAATACAGGTGTGAGCCACCATACCTGGCAAGACTGTATCTTAATTAGCCAATAAATTGACAGATTGGAGGCATAGCTCAAGTGGTAGAGTGCTAGCTGTGACCAAGAAAACCCAACGAGAAAACCAGGGCTATGGGTGTAAGGAAAACGAAGGAGAATGGAAGGGAATAAGCTGCATTCGATCGTCAACAGGTGAGGATTGCATATTGAGTAACAGGGAGAGGTACAGACATTCCCTGGGATTTGAGGTTGTGCTTGGGACTGGATTTTGGGATAGATTTATATAGAGCTTAACAAGGAAGCAAGATTAAAAGATGAGTGATGGTCTCTTGGAGGCTCAGGGTGATGTCCTTGGCTAGGCCCAAAATGGAATGCTCTACCTTGGATGTGGGGGTTGTTATCCTCTGGGGACAGACAAGCACAGGAGCACTGACTTGGTGCTTTGCTTGATCGATTGGGCCTCGAGGGAAGAGGCTGTGTGTTCAAGGGATCTTACTGCCTCATTTTCTCAAGTAGCTGGGACTATGGGTACATATCACTAGCATGACTTCTTAGAAACAGTCTCAGAATCTGTGTGCTGGGTATCAAGCCCATGGCACAGGCTGAGTTAAAAATGGGCCTGAATGACATAGCTAGATCCTGTCTCAGAAAAATCAAATAAAAGCTGTCATGGTGGATCGTGGCTATAATCCTAGCTACTCTGTGGGCTGAGATCAGAGGATCCAGAGGATCGAGGTTTAAACCCAGTGGGGTACTAAAAGATCCAAGAGACTCTTATCTTCAATTAATCACAGAAAACTGGAAGTAGTGCTGTGGCTCCAGGGTAGGGTGGTAGCCTTGAGCTGAAGAGCTCAGGGACAGTGCCCAGGCCCAGAGTACAAGTCCCTGACCTACCAAAGGAAAACAAAAACAAACAAAGAAAGAAAAAATAAAAAGAAAATAAAACAAGGCTGGAGATATGGCTTAAATAATAAAGGGCAATCCTGAAATACTGAGTTCAACTCCTATAGTATGTCAAGAAAGAGAAAAAAAGGCCGACAGGCAGGCAGGCACATAGCTAAAAGTATACAAGTGGTAGGCCTTGAATTCCAGCTAAGGAGTTAGGCTTTTCAGAGAGGGAGTCAGGAGAGATAAGCTTTTATATGCCTAAGCAATAAGGCCATACATAATTTTACAAAGTTCACGGAGGTCAGCTTGGAAGGAAGTAAGACTTCTCATAGCCCCCTAAGGACTCCATTCAGACCAACCTTTGCCCTGTGGCAGTGACAGGCAAAAGCTCAAGACCACCAATCTTGAGCACAAAGGTCTAGTTTCCAGGGGATACACAACTTAGCAGGGGTGGGAAGATAGAAAAGGCACTATAGCAAGCTTTGATTTGTTTCTAGGGAAGCCAGTGGGAGGCTAAGATCTCTGGGGAATTTCTATTCAGGGCTACTCCCCCAGGACTATTAGCCTGGGACAAACAAGCCAGGGCACTGTCTCCAACGTTTCAGCTCAAGGCTAACGGCCCTACCCCTTGAGCCACAGCACCACTTCCAGTTTTTTAGTGGTTAATTGGAGATGAGAGTCACAGTCTTCAGTGTCCTGGTTGGCTTTGAATCTCGATCTTCAGATCTCACTCAGCTTCCCGAGTAGCTAGGATTACAGGCATGAGCCACCACACCCAGCCAGGTCAATTATTCTTGCACTTTTCCCTTCCCCTCCTGAGGGCCCTGGCACAGGGAACTGTGGTTACTTCCTGTAGGGAATAGAGACATCCTTTTTGCCCTCTTTGGGCTGTGCAATCCAATTGTTCTCTGGTACAATAAATGCGCTTCTTGGAATCCCTGTTTTGAGTGACTGGAGAACTGGTAACATTCCAGCCAGCTCTGGCAACTCTGTGTCTCCTCCCTTTGCTGAGACATTATTCCTCTTTTTTTTTTTTTTCTGGTCAGTCCTGGGGCTTGAACTTTCCCAAAGCTAGAATTCTACCACTTGAGACACAGCACCACTTCTGGCTTTTTCTATGTTGTACCATGGAATCGAACCCAGGACTTTGTGCATGCTAGGCAAGCACTCTACCACTAGGCCACAGTCCTGGCCCCCATGATTATCCTTTTAAGGGTGGTGCTTGCTCCACGCTGTGGCTTTGTTTATGTCTATGGTAGCCAGGCCTTAATCTGGTTCATAGCTGGTAAAATTGGTGACATCTATATTTGTGTGTGTGTGTCAATATTGGGGCTTGAACTCAGGGGCTGGATACCAGCCCTTAACTTTTGCATTCAAGGCTGGCACTCCACCACTTGAGTCATTACTGGCTTTTTTTGTTTGTTTTGGTTGTGGGACTTGAACTCTGGGCCAGGGCATTACTCCTGAGCCCTTCAGCTCAAGGCTATTGCTCTACCTCTTGAACCACAGTGCCACTTCCTCATTCCTGGCTTTTTGCAAGCTGACTGGAGATAAAAAGTCTCACAAACTTTTTTTGGCATCAAAACAAACCACCAAAGCCAGGTGCTGGTGGCTCATACCTGTAATCCTAGCTATTCAAGAGGCTGAGATCTGAGGATTGTGGTTCAAAGCAGGCCCCAACAAAAAAAGTCCTCTTGAGATTCTTTTTTTTTTTGCCGGTCCTGGGGCTTGAACTCAGGGCCTGAGCACTGTCCTTCGGCTTTCCTCAAGGCTAGTGCTTTACCACTTGAGCCACAGCACCACTTCTGGCTTTTTTTTTTTTTTCTATATATGTGTACTGAGAAATCGAACCCGGGTCTTTGTGCATGCTAGGCAAGCACTCTACCACTAGGCCAAACTCCCGGCCCCTCCCCTTGAGATTCTTATCTCCAATTAACCATTCAAAACCTGGAAGTGGTGCTGTGGCTCAAATAGAGCTCTAGCCTTGAGGACAAGAAGGTTCAGGGACAACACATGGCTCTGAGTTCAAGCCCCACAACTGACAAAAACTCATGCTCAGATCTCAGCCTCCTGAGGACCTAGGAGCCCTTTTAGATCAGATACTGGAGTTTCAAAGCGACTGACTATGCCAAGATAATCTTTAAAGGACTCAAAGAGAACAAGAGACCCACATCTGCTTAAGGGCTTTCCCTGTAGTGGTAACATACATCTACACACTTTCAATCCTTGTAGGGCATGTTAAGGACACACACACACACATACCTACAACAGAGTCCAGAGCCTCAGACAAGGAAGTTTATTAGGAGACACATGGAAATGTGGCTGTCTGGCCTCGGAGTTTTCTCTGGCATCTCCTGGCTCTAGCTCCTGGGCAGTCCCCAGCCCAGCCTGCTGATCTCTGTGCATGGCCTGGCACCCAAACTGAATGCTACTAGTGGCCTAGCTGTCTGACTATTCCTCCAGTGTCCTGGTGTTACTGGGGTCTATGCCTCAAAGGGACATTGATTTGAGCTGCATCCAGTTATGGCCTCTTTCTGGCTAGGATTCTGTTTGATAGCCCCATTATAGGTAAGAACCTCCTACCACTTAAATTACTTTACCCATGTTCCACTTCATTCTTCTTTTTTTGGTGCCAGTCATGGATCTTCAACTGAAGGCCTGGGTGCTATATTTAAACTCTCTTTTGCTCAAGGGCTAGTGCTATACTAGAAACACAGCTCCACTTCTGGCTCTGGGTAATTAATTGGAGATAAGAGTCCCACAGATTTTCCTGCCCTGGCTGGCTTTGAACCTTGATCTTCAGATCAAGGTTTAAGTCTCCTGAGTAGCTAGGATTATAGATGTAGATGTGAACCACTGGTGCTTGGCTTCTGCTCCACGTGTTAATTCCCAGCCTTCATTCCCACAAGTCTCATTGCTATACCTCAGAAGGCCCAGAGCCAGGCTGGGAAAGGTTCATTCTAAACAGACAAGAATCTAGAATTCCTTTTTCTTTTTGGAGATACTAGGGTTTGAAATCAGAACTTCCTATTCACTCGAAAGTATCACACTACTTCAGCCATATTCTAGCCCTTTTTGCTCTGGTTATTTTTAAGATAAGATTCTCTCATTTTTCTCCTGGGGTAGACCTGGATCTTCATCCTCCTATCTGTGCCATGATGAAAAGCACCCGCCATTATACCCAGCTATAGGATGAGATGGAGTCTCCAGAACTTTTTGCTGAAGCTGCCCTCAAGGCCTTCTGATATCTGCTTCCAGTACTCATCATTACAGGTATAAATGGCAAGGTACTGGTATACCTCGCAAACTGAGGGTTAAAAGTCTACAGATCTTAATCCATTTCTAAATTTCACAAGTATGTAATGAGTGCCTGTGTGCTAGGCCACGATTTTAGAAGCCAGGAATACAGGCCATACCAGCAGGAGTCTAACGAACCCCTTGCCGGGACAGTTTCCTGAGTATCAAAATTATGGTCTCTCCAATCTCTAGTTCTACCTACACACTCCTTTCTCCCACTTGTCCCACCATCTCCCCCCCACCACCTCCCATACCCTTCTCTGCTTCAGCAGCAAATTCCCCTCCCTTTGGTTTCCTGGCTCCCCACCCGCTGGGGAGCCCCCTTATTCCAGTCCTGCTGGTGGTTCTTCCTTGAGAGGCCTTGCCTGAACATCCACTATGCCAAAGGGTCTCAAGGCCAGGTGCCCCCGCTGGTGCTTGATCCGAGCCGAGCTGTCACCAAAACCCTTGCCACACTCAGCACACTTGTATGGCTTCTCTCCAGTGTGGGTGCGCCTGTGTTTCACCAGATCTGAGCTTCGGGGAAATTCTTTCCCACAGAAGCCACACACATGGGGTTGGCTGGGTCCAGAGGGTTGGGCCCGAACTCGCGGTGGTGGAGTTGCGGGTGCTGGGCCGGGTGGGTTATGGGGCCGAAGCAGAGAAGATGGTGGTGGTGGCGCTGGTGGCCGTGCACGTTCGCCACGATGAGTGCGGAGGTGCTTCACTCGGGCCGAGCTATCTGCAAAACCTTTGCCACATTCAGGACAGAGGTAAGGTTTCTCTCCCGTGTGTACACGATGATGTTTCACCAGGTCAGAGCTTCGGCGGAAGCCCTTGCCACATTCAGGACATTTGTGGGGCTTGTCACCTGCCAGTGGTGGAGGTGGCTCCCCTGCCTGTGGGCCTCCAGGCTCTGGTTCCAAGCCAGGCAAGCCAAAAGGTCCCTCACCCGAGTGTGATGGGCTTCTGGGTGTCAGGGAGGGGCTGGTGCCAAGAGGTGGTGGAGGTGGGCTGAGGATCAAGGGGGCTTCAGGGTAGCCTGGGAAACCAAAGTCTTGGGGTTCCATGTGAGTCAGACGATGGCGAAGAAGGGTAGAGCTGAGGCTGAAGGTTCGGTCACATTCAGGGCAGGCGTGGGGTCTCTCACCACTGTGGGTACGGAGATGTTTAACACGGGCCGAACTGTCAGCAAAGCCCTTGCCACACTCGGGACACAGGTAAGGCTTCTCACCTGTGTGCACGCGAAGGTGCTTTACTAGGTCAGAGCCCCGGGCAAATTCCTTCCCACACACATCACAGGCAAAGGGCTTGGGGCCCAGGTGACTGCGCTGGTGGCTCAGGAGGCTGCAGCTGAGAATAAACCTCTTCCCACAATCAGTGCAGGTATAAGGTTTGTCCTGTGCCTTGGGGCCCTGTGCAGCAGTGGGGGTGGCCCGGGGTGGCTGTTGTCGAGGTACCACCGGCCGGGGAGGTTGTTCCCCCCGGTGTGTCCGCTGGTGCTTTATGCGGGCAGAACTATCACCAAAGCCCTTTCCACAGATGCCACATTTGTAGGGCTTCTCACCCGTGTGTGTCCGCTGGTGTTTCACCAGGTCAGAACTCTGCCGGAAGCTCTTGCCACATTCGCCACAAATAGTGGGGCGCTCACCAGCAGGGATCCGGGGTCGAGGGATCTTTGGGGGACCCTGGGTCTGTGGCCGAGCCCTGTAGGGCTTCTCACCACTGTGAGTTCGCTGGTGTTTGATGCGAGCTGAGCTATCACCAAAGCCCTTGCCACAGACCCCACATTTGTAGGGCTTCTCCCCGGTGTGAGTCCGCTGATGTTTCACCAGGTCTGACATCTGCCGAAAGCTCTTGCCACACTCGCCACACACAGCTGTCCGATCACTACCCCCCTGGCCCCAGCGTGGTTCTCCCAAGACCCGGGGGGCTCTGTCCCGTGGCTGAGACTTCCCTAACCCTTCTTTGTGGACCCATAAGTCCTCCCAGGTCTGGATACCTTCAGGTTTTAGAGACACAGTTCCAACTTCATGAGCCGGGGCCAGATCTTCCTCTTCTTTAAATCCCAGGTCATCTTCTTCCTGTAGTTCAAACTCATCAGGCTGAGAAACCTCCACATTCTCACTCCCTAGACCTGGGAAAGAAATGAGTTGCATATCTCAGCACTCCATCATTGAGCTATACTCTGTGCCCACCAGATCTTATCTTCCATAATAACCTTCATAAAAAGACTTTTTTTTTTTTTTAAGCTGGGCACAGTGGCTCACGCCTGAGAATTGCAGATCAAACCCCAGCCCAGGCACTAAAGAACATGATAGACTCTCATCTCCAATTAACCACTAGAAAATGGGAAGTGGGGCTGTGGTTCAAGGGGTAGGGCAGTTGCCTGGAACTGAAGAGCTTGGGCACAATGCCCAGGCCTGGGGGGATAGGATGGTAGCCTTGAGCTGAAGAGTTCAGGGACAGCACCCAGACTGTCCCAAAACCGACCCCCCCCCCAAAAAAAAAAGACTTTTTCTTGTGTGTGGGTGTGTTTGTTGGTCCTGGGGCTTGAACTCAGGGCCTGGGCACTGTCCCTAAGCTTTCGTGCTTAAGACATTCTACTACTTGAGCCAAAGCTCCACTTTGTTTTTTGTTTTTTGTTTTTTTTTTTGGGGGGGGGTGTTTAATTGAAGATAGTCTCATGGTCTTTCTTGCCTGGGCTGGCTTTGAATCTTGGTCCTCAGATCTCAGCCTCTTGAGTAGCTAAGATTACAAGAGTAAGCTACTGGTGCCTGGCTGTAAGACTTCTTTTGACAATAGCTAGTCTCAAGGATCTTTCTTCTAAACTTAACACTTCTAAGTGCGTCTAAGCATTTATTGCCTATGCATCTCAGTAATAATAATAATGCTATCCACTTACCATATCCTTAATATATGCTTATCCTACAGAACTAAAACAAAAAAGGCTCGGGTGTGGCTCAAGTAGTGGGTGCTGGCTAACCATCTTTTTTCTTTCTTGTGCTGAAACTGGAACTCAAGGCCTGGACACTGTTTTTGAGCTTTTTTTTGCTCAAGGTTGGTGTTCTACCACCTCTACTTCCTTCCTTTTGGTGCTTAATTAGGTATGAGTCTCAACAGACTTCCCAGTTGGCTTTGAACCTTGATTCTCAGACCTCAGCCTACTTGGTAGCTAGGATTACAGATATGAGCTATCAGTACATGGCCTGGCAAGCAATCTTACTCCCAGAGTTCAAACTCCAAAAATAAATAGCATCAAATGTATCAATCGCTAAGTGATATGGAACCTCAAAAATTCTAGGAAATGATGTTATTATCATTGTAATCATAGAGATGCCAAGAATTAAGGGTTTTGTTATTGTTTGTATTTTGTGCTGAAGCTTAAATTGAGGGCCTGGGTGCAGTCCCTGAGCTTTTTTTTTTTTTGCTCAAGGCTAGCCACAGCTCTACTTCCAGCTTTTTGGTGGTTAATTAGAAGAAGACACTCTCATGGATTTTACTGCCCTGGCTGGCTTGGAAACTAAATCCTCAGATCTCAGCCTCCTGAATGGCTAAGGCCTGGGTGCCACCAGAGTGCCACTCAAAGCCAGGTTTTTTTTTTAAATTTAAGTCTGTCTGACACCCAAGCCTGTGTTACCTATTACGCTATGTCTCTATTTTGAAACCTGGAATGTGTTCTATTTGTACCTTGACATTTTACCCTGTTTTGTAATTTATTTTTCACTCATCCTAGGATGAGGACCCCCAACCATCCCTCTCAAGACGCTTGGGGGTGGCAGGAGAGGGAAGATAAAAAATACCCATCACTATAACTCGATTCGCACAGACATCTGTAACGGAACAGAGAAAAGCTCCAGTCGGGTCTCGGCTCTTCGGAGCCTGCAAGATCTGAACGAGAGCCCCGAAGGGGAAAGGAGGAGGCGGGATTGGACCTGGCTCTGCAGATCAGTCCGGCGGCAGACGTGCCCCGCTGGGGAGGCCAGGTCGCGGGGGGCTCCCCCCCTCCGCCCGGGACGGCGTCCCCACCCTGTCCGCGGGGGACCTCACCTGCGCCGGCGCCGGTCGGCAGCTCCCTCTCCTCCGGGCCCCGCAGGTTCGGACCCCAGGGCTCCCCGGCGCGCTCCATCGCCGGCACGCCGCCCTGGGCAAAGCGACAGACACGGGGCCCCTGCGGTCACGCAGCCATGTGCGGCCCGCGCGCCGCCCTGCCGCCGCCCTCTGCCGGCCGCGGCGGGCACCGGGCGGCGTCGGGGCCCCGGGGATCCCCCCCCTGCCCGGCACCTGCTGCTCCCCGCCGCGCTCGCGCGGTCACCCGGTCCCGGCCTCCCGGCGGCGCTCGGCGGGCTCCGCGCCCGTGCCCGAGGGGGCTCGGCCCCCGGACGTCCCGGGGCGGCCGCGGGGAGCGGAAGCCGGCGCGGGGCGAGCCGGGCCGCGCTAGGACCCGGGAGGAGGCGCGCGCCGCGGGCGGGCGCCGCCCGGTCGGCGGGGCCGGGGCCGGCGGCCCGGGCGCGGCGGGTTTAACCGTGTGCTCCCTGGGCTGCGGCGGGGCGCCGGGGGCCGCGGCTGCCTCCCGGGCCGCCTTCGGGGTTGGGCGGGCAGCGCCACCAGCCTCGCCGGCCCCAGAGAGCCCCGGGGAGACGGGTGGGGGAGAGGCCCGGGCAGACAAAGGGCGGCGGGGACCCCAGACGGGGCGGGGCGGGGCGCCGAGACTCGGGAAACAAAGCCCGGCGGGGCCCGGAGGCCGCCGGCCCGGGAAGAAGGGTGGAGGCTGGGCTGGGGGGGGGGGGAGGACGGGGACCGGGGAGGAGCTGGGGTGGGGGGGCAGAGACAGAGAGAGAGAGAGAGAGAGAGAGACAGGCCCCTTCCTCTTCCTGAAGACCCCGACCACCGGGCCAGGAGCCGGGACAGCTGAGACTGCCCCCCAAGGACGCAGAGGGGAGACCCCAGACCCCCTCCACCCCCCCTCCCCGCCCCCCAGCAGGTGGACGGGGGTCCTAGGTGGGGGGGGATTATACGACCTGCTGTTAGGCAAAAGGCTCCCCTCAACTGCCCTGGCACCTCACTGGCACTTTTGAATAAACTGCCCCTTCTCTCACGTTCCCTGCCTCATCATGTTTTATTTGTTGGAGAGAGTGAGAGAAAATGCAATTTAAAAAGGACCCAGGACCCCTATATGGAATCACCCTGAAGCTGAGACTCAACCAGAGAGGTCTGCGTTAGAGAGGATGCAGTGCTCAGAGACAATGCACAAAGGCTGACTGTGAAGGGGTGGAAAATGGCCTCTGGAGACAAAGAGATGGAGAACCAGATAAAAGAGATACAAAGTTATTGAAGCAGTGTCTGAAGAAAAAGGCAGGGAGCCTGGAGAGAAACCAGCCAGATCCGGAGGAACAAAAGACCACATTGAGTTAAACAGGCAGAGACAAAGAGACAGAGACACAAAGAGGCTGTCAGGAAGCCAGAGACAGGTGGACCTCTATACAAATCCCAAGCCAGGAAGAGGCATGATTGTAGGATCTTATACTGCTGGAGTACTGAAATTAAAAAAAAAAAAAAATGAACAGCTTATATTGGGGTGAAAGGACATACATAAATTGTGAATGCTAGCCATTTATCAACTTTAATGGTAAAGATCATAGCTGGCGCAGGAGAAAACTTCTGTTAAATAATCCTTTGTCATTATGTGACTATGAAAACTTTTTCTTGCTTGAAAAAAAAAAAAATGCCAGACCCTTGTGGCTCATGCCTATAATCCTAACTATTCAGGAGGCTGAGATCTGAAAGGCTCAATTAGAAGCCATCCCAAGAGACTTTTAGTTTTATTTTTTTTGTCATTGTAGTGGAGCTTCAATTCTGGGCCTGGGTGCTGCCCTAGCTCTTTAGCGCTCTAGCATTTTGAACCACAGTGCCAGTTTTGGCTTTTTTTTGGTGATTAATTAGCGATGAGACTCAAGGACTTTCTTGCCTGGGCTGGTTTTGAACCTATATCCTCAGATCTCAGCCCCCTGTGTAGGATTATAAGAGAGACAGAGCCACCATCGCTGGGCCAGGATACATTTTTTTTTTTTTTTTGTCAGTCCTGGGCTTGAATTCAGGGCGTGGGCACTGTCCTTGGACACTTTTTGCTCAAGGCTAGAGCTCTGCACTGAGCCACAGTGCCACTTCAGGCTTTTTCTGTGTATGTGGTACCAAGGAATCAAACTAAGGGCTTCATGCAGGGGAGGCGAGCATTCTACCACTAGGTTATACTCCTAGCCAAGGGCCAGGAGATTCTTGTCTCTAATTAATACCCTAAAAGTGGATTTATGGCTCAAAGAATCTAAGGATTGGGGTGTGGCTCAGGTAGGGGAGAGTTTGTCTAGAGAGTTCAAGGCCCAGAATTCCAATCCCTTGTTGCTATCTTAAACAAATATTACTAAGTGTTCAAAGGTGGCACTATACTACTTGAGCCGCAGCTCCATTCCTGGCTTTTTGCTGGTTAATTGGAGATAAGTCTCAAGGACTTTTATGCCAGAGCTACCTTCAAACTGTGATCCTCACATCTCAGCCTTCTGCATAGCTAGGAATATACGCATGATTCATGGACACCCAATTATTCTTTTCTTTCTTTCCTTCCTGCTTTCTCTTTTGTGATGTAGGAGCAGAGCCCAGTGCCTAATGAATACTAAGCAAATGATTTCCCCCCATCCCCTGTGTTTTAATTAAGACCATAGCACTGCTCAGACTGATGAGAAATTTGGGAGGAAGGGCTGTGGTGGAATAGGAAAGGATATAATTATCCTTCCCTTTGCTTCTATCTAAGCATTACTGCCATCCTCCACCCTTCCTCCCCACCCCTCCCTGGCAAGGTTCACATGAATGCTGTGAGTCATACTTACTTGTGTCTGTCTCTCCGGGCTGACTTAATTCACACTGTCTGAATCTTCAATAACTGATCCAGAGGAGCAGTGACTGGATTTGAACTGTGAGCCTCACCACACTACTCAGCTCTTGAAGTAATAAGAGTTTACCCTGAGTGAACTTATCTCATATACAAAGCTCTGTTTTAACAGCTTTATGTGATATAACCAATGTGTCATAATCTTTATCAGGTCGTGTGTGTGTGTGTGTGTGTGTGTGTGTGTGTGTGTGTGTGGTGGGGGGGGGGGCTGTTCACACCCATCCAGTACTGGGGTTTGAACTAAGGGCCTTATACTTTTGCTTGGCTTTTCTAGTCAAGGTAACTACCACTTGCACCACAGCTTTCCATCTGGCTTTTTGCTGATTACTTGGAAATAAGGGTCTCATGGAAACTGGGTGCTAGTGGCTCATGCCTGTAATCCTAGCTATTCAAGGAGGCTGAGATCTGAGGATGGTGGTTCAAAGCCAGCCCAGGAAAGAAAGTCCATGAGACTCTTATTTCCAATTAATTACTAAAAGCAAAGTGGCACTGGGGCTCAAGTGATAGAGCCCTAGCCTTGAGCAAAAAGAAGCTCAGAATTACAGGTATGAGCCACCAGCTCTTGGCTTTTTCAGGTTTTTAAAAGGAGAGCATTATCAATAGAGCCATTGAACAGGTATATAAATGGAGTCACCAGAAGCCAGGTGTGGTGGCTCAAGCCTGTAATCCCAGCTACTCAGGAGGTTGAGATTTGAGATCAAGGTTCAAAGCCAGCCAGGCAAAAAAGGACCTCAGACTCTTATCTCCAATTAACTTCTAGAAAATGAGAAGTAGGGCTTGGCTCAAGGGTGGTAGCCTTGAGCTGAAGAGCACAGGGACAGTACCCAGGCTGAATTCAAGCCCCATGACCCCCCCCCCACACACACACAAAAAAAAATAATAAGAAATAAAAATGGAGTCACCAGGTATGTGGTCTAGTGGTAGAGTGCTCACCCAGCATGCACAAGGCCCTGGGTTTGATTTCTCCATACCACATACACAGAAAAAGCCAAAACTGGTGCTGTGGCTCAATTAGTAGAGCAACGGCCTTGAGAAAGCCTAAGGACAGTGCCCAGGCCCTGAGTTCAAACCCCAGGACACACAAACAAAAAGAACACAACAAAACAACCAAGAAGGGACAAAATACTCGTATGGGTGGAACATGAGTGATTTACACCTGTAATCCTAGCTATTCAGGAGACCTGAGATCTGAAGATTGTGGTTCAAATCCAGCCTGAGCACAAAATGTCTATAAGACTTATCTCCAATTAACCACCAGAAAACCAGAAGTGGCATTGTGGCTCAAGTTGTAGAGTGTTGTAATGTCCCTTGAGCTGAAGAGCTCAGGGACAGTATCTAGGCCTGGAGTTCAAGCCCCATGACTATCCAAAAATAAATAAATAAATAAATAAATAAATAAATAAATAAATAAATAAATGAGAAACAGAAAGATACACATATGGCATACATAAGGCCTTGGCTTTGGCTTCTAGAACTATACATACACATACATTTGTATATAAATATATACTGAGTAAAAGGTACTTCTATGTATTACACATTTTTCAAAATGTATAGAAGCCAAAAAAGTACACATTAAGCACAGTAGCATAATTGCCTTAGAGTGGACAGGGAGAAGAGTAAGTTTTAGGGCTGTGTTGATCTGCTGGGGTCCACCTAACAGAATATCTCAGACTGAGTGGCTAAAACAACAGACATTTATTTTCTCACAGTTTTGAAGACTGGAGATCTGAGCTCAAGGTGCCAGTGTGGTTGAAGTCAGGAGGCCTCTTTCCTTGGCTTGCAGATGGCTCTCTTCTGGCTGTGTCCTCACTTGGCCTTTTCTCTGTGGGTATACACACCCAGAGAGAGAGAGAGAGAGATAGAGAGAGAACCAAACAGACAGACAGACAGAAGTAGACATAGACTATGTTTCTTAGACTATGTTTCTTATTATTACTAGGACACTAGAGCTATTGCATTAGGGTTCCAAACTTCTTTGTGTGTGTACTGGCAATGGTGTAAGTGGTTCATGCTTGTAATCCTAGCTACTCAGGAGGCTGAGATCTGAAGACTGAGGTTCAATGCAAGCTCCCACTAACTAACTGACTAACTAACTAAATAAATAAATAAATAAATAACTTGAGAGCCGGGGGTTTGGTCTAGTGGTAGAATGCTTGCCTAGCATGCACAAAGACCTGAATTCAATTCCTTGGTACCACATCCATAGAAAAAGCTGATAGTGGTGCTATGGCTCAAGTGGTAGAGCACTAGCCTTGAAAAAGTCCAAGGACAGGGCCGGGAGTTTGGCCTAGTGGTTAGTGCTTGCCTAGCATGCACGAAGACCCGGGTTCAATTCCTCGGTACCACATACCTAGAAAAAAGCCAGAAGTGGTGCTGAGGCTCAAGTGGTAGAGCTCTAGCCTTGAGAAAGTCCAAGGACAGTGCTCAGGCCCTGAACTCAAGCCCAGGACTGGCAAAAAAAAAAAAAAAAAAAAAAGTCCAAGGACAGTGCTCAGGTCCTGAGTTCAGGTTCCATGACTGGCACAAAAATAACAAAAAAAAAAGTTTTTGAGACTCTTATCTCCAATTAACCAGCAAAAAGCCAGAAGTGGAACTGTGGCTCAAGGGCCCAGGCCCTGAATTCAAGCCCCAGGCTCCATGCTTGTTTAACTGTAATTACCTCCTTTAATCCTGTCTATAAATAGATCTGCACTGGGGACTAAGACTTGAACATATGAATTTAGTGATGAAAGGGTAAGATACAATTTAGTCATAACAGAGGCCAAAAGGAAAGGGGAAAATAGGGAGTTGTAGAGTTGGGTGAAATCTAGATGGACTAGCACTTTGCAGAGTCTTAGCTTTAAGGCTCAAAGAGGTTAATTGCTTTTCTTTTGCAGTACTGGGGTTTAATTCAGTCTTACACTTTCAAGGCAGGTGTTCTGCACTAAACCACACCTCCAGAGCTTGTGAGTGGAGTGTGTGTGTATGTGTGCTAATATTGAGCGATGGGCAAAGGGATCCAGGGCGCAGGATTCTCAAGTATTCTTGGTTGTGTCTTTCCCTAGCTCTCTGGCCTGGGCCAATTGAAGCATCTCTACTTCCTATGCTGCCCGCCCCCTTCTTTGCAGCACTCAACTTCCTGCCCGGCCAGAGGAAGTGGGGAGAGATACCAGGTGCAGCAACAGCTACTGGAGTCATGGTAAGTTCTTATGCCCAGGATCCCATGTTTTTTATAGCCCTACCCCTCTCCCCCTCCAGAGCCCCCAAACCATGGTTGATCAACAGTGAGCCTTTGGGTTCAGGTGATGAGGGGGTCTTGCATGCCACTCCACAGAGTCTCATATGGGGTCCCTCTCACCCTTCCCAACAGGACAAGGAGTACGTGGGTTTTGCAGCCCTTCCCAATCAGCTGCACCGCAAATCCGTCAAGAAGGGGTTTGACTTCACACTCATGGTGGCAGGTCTGGGGATTCTGGAAAGGGCTTGGAAGGGGGGGGAGGGGAGGTAGGGGCATCCTCAGGGAATTTTGGCTGTCCCTTCCTCTGACCAATTGGCTTGGTCTGTTCACAGGAGAATCAGGCCTGGGGAAATCCACCCTCATCAACAGCCTGTTTCTTACCAATCTCTATGAGGATCGGCAGGTGCCAGATGCCAATGGTGAAACCACCCCCCGCGCCCCGCCACACACCCTCTGCTTTGCTGTGTCCCTAGACTGACTGTTTTCTGTTCCATGTGGGGATTCAGTGGCCACTGCTTTTTCTCTGAAGCATGAGTGGCAGCAGCTGGGTTAACTGGGAAAGGAAATCAGTCCTGGCTTCTCCCCACGCCCACAGCTCGTCTGACTCAAACGCTGACCATTGAGCGCAGGGGTGTGGAGATTGAAGAGGGGGGTATCAAGGTGAAACTGACCTTGGTGGACACACCTGGCTTTGGGGACTCTGTAGACTGCTCGGACTGGTGAGGAAAAGGGCAGGGAATTGTGTGTGGGGGGGGGGGGTGAGCTTCTCAAAACAGCTATCTGGAGGCCCAGGGGTCAATCACAGGGTTAAATCTATCTTGGCTCCTCCTTGATCCAAAAGGAAGTCATTTTTGAAAGCCATCTGGGCTTAGTGACATCTCGCCTATGTCCCCAACCAGTTGTCTTTGATGCCTTTGGTTGGCAGCAAAGGAACTATTTCTTGTTCCCATAGCCCTGGCTAGCTAGCCTTGTCCTCTAGCCTCTGATCTCTGACCCCCACATCCTCTTCCCACACCCCAGCTGGCTGCCTGTGGTTCGCTTCATTGAGGAACAATTTGAACAATATCTCAGAGATGAGAGTGGACTGAACAGAAAGAACATCCAGGATTCCCGGGTCCACTGTTGCCTCTACTTCATCTCGCCCTTTGGCCGGGGGTCTGGAGGACAACCTGGGGATTGGGTGATGGGGTGGGAGTGTTCACCTTGGAACTTGGTCCTGACTAATTTTGGGGTGCAGACTTCGACCCCTAGATGTGGCATTCCTCCGGGCAGTGCATGAGAAAGTCAACATCATTCCAGTCATCGGCAAAGCAGATGCACTGATGCCTAAAGAAGCCCAGGCCCTCAAGCAAAAGGTGTGGGCATTGGCCTTAGACCAAACCTAATCTTAAGTTAGAGGTTTTTTTTTTTTTTTTTTTTTTTTTTTGCCAGTCCTGGGGCTCGAACTCAGGGCCTGGGCACTGTCCTTGGTCACTTTTTGCTCAAGGTGCTGCCATTTGAGCCACAGCACCACTTCTAGCCTTTTCTGTGGTTCTGGGGAATGGAGCCCAAGGCTTTGTGTATGCTAGGCAAGCACACTACCACTAACCCATACTCCTGGCCTAAGTTTGACTTTTTTTTTTTTCCTTTTTTCTTTAAATGGGGCTAGTATGGAGGAGGTTGACCTTCTTAGACTACTAAGTGTCAGGCTAGATTGTTAAGAGGAAGTTTCTGGGGGAGGTGGGAAGGAGGTTGCCATGCCTGAAAGGTTCAGAACAGGACTGATGTTCTGCACCAGAGCTAGACTAAGGCTAAGGCCTGTTTGAGGTGAGCAGGAAATAGCCATGGTAACTCCTAACCATCATTCTAGCCCCTCCCTGGTATCTTTAGAACCTTTGCCCACTGTTTGAGTTGTTTTTCCTGATCTCCAGATATCTGTCCCACCTTTCTCAGTTTCTAACCAACTATGCCTCTGAGATTTTTTGTTGTTGTTGTTGGTGGTGGTGGTGGTAGTGAGGCTTGAACTTGGGGCCACTTTGAGCCATAGCACCACTTTCCATTTTCTAATGGTTAATTGGAGATAAAAATCTCACCAACTGGGGCCGGGAGTTTGGCCTAGTGGTTAAAGTGCTTGCCTAGCATGCATGAAGACCCGGGTTCGATTCCTCGGTACCACATACATAGAAAAAAGTCGGAAGTGGTGCTGAGGCTCAAGTGGTAGAGCTCTAGCCTTGAGAAAGTCCAAGGACAGTGCTCAGGCCCTGAGCTCAAGCCCAGGACTGGCAAAAAAATAAAATAAATAAAATAAAAAAATCTCACCAACTTTCCTGCCCTGGCTGGCTTTGAATGGCAATCCTTAGATCCTAGCCTCCTGAATAGCTAGGATAACAGACATGAGCCACCAGGGCCTGGTGAGATTTTACCTTTAGTTATCTTTATATGTGTGGCCCTCACCATCTCTATCTTTCTTTTGTCTCTGACCATGCCATTGTCCAAACCCCTATTTCTCACTCTGTTATCTGTCTCCTTTGAGATCCGGGACCAGTTGAAGGAGGAAGAGATCAATATTTATCAGTTCCCGGATTGTGATTCTGATGAAGATGAAGATTTCAAGAGGCAGAATGAGGAGATGAAGGTGGGAGAGACACAGGAGGGAGGGATAGAGAAACAGAGGAGGCAGATGTGGGGGTGGAAGTTGATCATTTTCTGCCCACTAGAGGCCAGCATGACCCCTGATCCCGTCCTCTATAGGAAAGCGTTCCTTTTGCGGTCGTTGGTTCCTGTGAGGTGGTGAAGGATGGGGGGACCCGGCCAGTGAGGGGACGCCGCTATTCCTGGGGTACTGTGGAGGGTAAGGCCGAGTTCTGAGGCTAGCTGGGAGCCCAGAGTCTGCACTTGATCCGTCAAACTGGAGTGGGCACTGGTCCTGGGAATCCAATTAGGGTTACTTGGGTTGCAAAATGTAGGCCCCTGAGAAGTACAACAGGAGGACTTCCAGTGCATCTAACCTTGACCCTGGGGTCGGACCCCAAGCTCCGGGTTGAGCTCTAGTTCCTCGCCCCCCCCCCCCCACCAGTGGAGAACCCACACCACTGCGACTTCCTGAACCTGAGACGGATGTTGGTGCAGACACACTTGCACGACTTGAAAGAGGTGACGCACGATCTGCTCTACGAGGGCTACCGGGCCCGCTGCCTGCAGAGCCTGGCCAGGCCGGGGGCTCGAGACCGAGCCAGCCGCAGGTGAGAGCTGGGGCCCGCTCACGGGAGTGCCTGACTCTCCGGACAGCCTTTCCGATAGGCCCTGCCCCCCGCCCCGCCTCCAACCAGACTCCCCCCCCACTCCTTCCCTCCCCCCCCACTTTGCATGGGGCCCCAATCCAGTGTCCCTGGCCCCGCCTCCCAGGCCCAGATTCTCCCCAAACCCAGACCCCGCCCTGACTCCCGTCCCCTGTCCCCCTTTCCTTTACTCTGCCCCCTCCACCCCCAGTAAGCTCTCTCGCCAGAGTGCCACAGAGATCCCGCTGCCCATGCTGCCTCTGGCCGAGACGGAGAAGTTGATCCGTGAGAAGGACGAAGAGGTGAGCGAGCTACCTCGCTTCCCCTGCGGACCCACCCACCCCGGGGTCCTGTTCATGACGCCCCCTTGGGCTTGGCCTGGTGCCGCCATCGCCTGCCGTCTCGCCCCGCACAGCTACGCCGCATGCAGGAGATGCTGGAGAAGATGCAGGCCCAGATGCAGCAGAGCCAGGCTCCCGACGAGCAGTCGGACTCGCTCTGAGCTCCCCGCCGCCGCCGCCGCCCTGCCTTACCTCGGCTCCGCCTTCAGTCCGCCGCTGGTCCAATCCCCGAGCCCCCGGACTGCCCAGCCGGAGCCCCAGCCACCCGCTCGGCCCTGGCCTCTCAGAGAGCTTGGTGTTCCGAAATCCACCCGGTTCCAGTTCCACCCGGGAGCACCGGGCCTGGAAGGGAAGCCCCGCCCCGCCCCGAGGCAGCGTCCCCAGGGCTGAGCTCCGCCCCCCGGCCCGCTGGGAAGCCCTCCAGGCCCGGCCCCAGACCCCGGCCTGTCTCCACTTTAGGGGGTTCCCCCCCTTAATAAAATCAGCTTCTCGTATGCACTCGAGTGCGCTCGCTCTCCCCTCCCCGCCCCGGCCGCTGGCCTCCTGAGCCCTGCGTTCATTCGTTTGTGGGCACACTTGACTGGGTCATGTCTGAGCCCCCTCTTACACGAACAGACTGAAGGCGCCGTTCATAAGAAAGAAAAGGCCAAGGTGAATTTTATTGGGGGGGTTGTGTGGGTATGGTTCGGCTGGGCTGGCAGTGTGGGTCGGCAGAGGCCCCGGGAGGGACGTCCCTACTCCTGGTCCTTGGCGTCACCGTGTGTGATGACGTAGCAGATGTTCTTGTAGTCCACGTTGCCGCCCACATCCGGAGGGAAGGCAGCCCACATGTTCTTGATCTGGGGGAGGAGGCACCTACATCTCAGCATCGGTTCCGGGCCCTTTCCCCAACCCCCCCCCCCCCAGTCCCTTCCTCCACTCACCTCCTCCTGGGAGAAGCGGTCACACTGAGTGGTAAGCAGCTCCTCCAGACTGGAGAGGTGACATTCAGGGAATTGAGATGGGGTTCATGAGTCCTATCCACTTCCATCTCTGTTGCCACCCCCCCCCCGCCCCCACTCTTCTCTGGAAACTGGGGCCCACTCTTCGATCTCCCTCAATGATTTTGTCCCCTTAGGTGCTGCAAAAATGTAACCTACCACTAAGCTTTCTTTTCTTCTTTTTTTTTTTTTTTTGCCAGTCCTGGGCTTGAGCTCAGGGCCTGAGCACTGTCCCTGGACTTTCTCAAGGCTAGAGCTCGACCACTTGAGCCTCAGCACCACTTCCGGCTTTTTTCTATGCATGTGGTACCCAGAAATTGAACCTGGGTCTTCATGCTAGGCAAGCACTCTACCACTAGGCCAAACTCCCGACCGCCACTAAGTTTTCTCTATCTCTCTCTCTTGGGTTGGTCATGGGTCTTGAACTCAGGGCCTGGGTACTGTTCCTGAGCCTTTTTGTTCAAGGCTAATACTCTACCACTGTAAGCCACAATACCACTTCCGTTTTTTTCTGGTAGTTAATTGGAGGTAAGAGTCTCAAGGATTTCCATGCCTGTGCTGGCTTTGAACTGCAATCCTCAGATCTCAGCTTCCTGAGTAGCTAGGGTTACAGGCAGGTGTGAGCCTTACTTGCTATGTAGCCCAGACTGACCTGGACTAGCTAGCCCATGCTGGCCAGTTCAGGGCCTGAGCACTGTCCTTGGGCTTGTCTCAAGTCTAGAGCTCTACCATTTGTACCACAGCAACACTACCTGCTTTTTCTATGTATGTGGTACCAAGGAATTGAACCCAGGTCTTTGTGCAAACTAGGCAAGCTCCTGACCCTGGTCTCTATATTAGTAAGAATTTTGTCTGTGCACAAACAGCAAGAGAGGCCACTTACAACTGCTTCTTGATGGTACCCTTTCCCTCTGGGTCCAGGACCTTGAAGGCACCTGTGATCACATCCTCAGGGTCAGCACCTGATAGAGGGCATTAGGAGTCAGAAGAGTGCCTAGGAAGAAGCAATTGAGGGCTAAACCCAGGATACTTCACTCACCTTTGAGCTTCTCCCCAAACATGGTCAGGAAGACGGTGAAGTTGATGGGGCCACTGGCTTCCTTCATCATCGCATCTAGTTCCTCATTCTTCACGTTGAGGCGGCCTGGGGGGGAGGTAGGGGAATCAAGTTCTGGGACTGGGTCCCCTAAATTTAGCTAGCTAAACTGAGGCTTAAGACGACTAAATTCCTATGGACTCAATGGTTTTGTATTGGCTCTTTGTGGGTGGGATTGCGAGGCTCACCCATGGCTGCAAAGGTGTCTCGAAGGTCCTCCTTGTCAATAATGCCATCGCGGTTCTGATCAATTACAGTGAAGGCCTGTGGAGGGAAGGGGGAAGCAGGAATCAGGTCCCACATTGCATGGCTTCAACACCCACACCCCAGGCAGATCAGATTCTGGTCCCTAGCCAGCTGTCCCCTTCTACCCTAAGCAGGGGGAAGGGAGGAAGGAATTCTAAACCCTCCCCCCCCCCCACAAACAGGTGCACATTCCAGGGAGGGGAGTGACATGGTGCCTTCGGTCAGCGTTTAGTCTCCCCTCTCCCCACACTCACCTCTTTGAACTCCTGAATCTGAGTCTGATCAAACATGGAGAAAACATTGGAGCTCCCTTCTGCTGCTGCCCTTCTCTTGGCCTTCTTGGGTGCCTAGAGAATGAGGATTAGGCAAAAGGGGTCCATGGGCCAATCCTTAAACCTATGTGGGTGCAATTTGTTTTTTTTTGTCTTTTTATTTTTTCTTAAGATAGGGTCTCTCTATGTCCTCCTGCCTCAGTCAGACTCCCAAGCAATTAGGACTATAAAAGTCCCCCACACGCTTTTTTTTTTTTTTCTTTCATGGTGGTACTGAGATTTGAATGCAGTGCCTTGTGATTTCTGGGCAGGCATTGTATCACTTGATCCAGAGCTCCAGCCCTTGAAACCTCTCCCCCCCTTTTTTTTTTCAGTCCTGTGCTCAGGGCCTGAGCACTGCCCTTGGGTTTTCTCAAGGCTAGAGCTCTACCATTTGAGCCACAGCACCACTTCTGGCTTTTTTCTATGTATATGGTACTGAGGAATTGAACCCAAATCTTCATGCATGTTAGGCAAGCACTCTACCACTAGGCCAAACTCCTGCCCCTTGAATCCCTTTATGTAAAGTAACCTTTCCCCTCTTTGGGATTTGTTGTTTTGTTGTTGGCTGTGGGGCTTGAACTCTGGGCCTGGGTGTTGTCCCTTAGCTCTTCAGCTCAAGGCTACTGCCCTACCCCTTGAACCTCAGCGCCACTTCTGTTTTCTAGCAGTTAATTGGAGATGAGAGCCTCAAGATCTTTAGTGCCTGGCCTGGCTTTTAACCGCATCCTTAGATCTCAGCCTCCTGAGTAGCTAGGATTACAGGAATGAGCCACTACACCTGGCTCACCCTTCCCCTCTTAATATTCTCTGTTTGCCTCCTTGGACATTTACTCTTTTTGAACCTCACTTTTAAAATGGAAGTGGGATCATCATGTCCCAGAAGACTTTAGGAAGATGGAATGCAAGAAGGGCTAAAACAGGCTTTGAGGGGGACTGGACTCCTGTGAACCAAATGGAAGTCTATCCTTGACTGAATTCTTTAGGCCCTCACTATGAGAGAGAGAAACAGAGAGAGAGAAGAGAGAGAGAGAGAGAGAGAGAGAGAGAGAGAGAGAGAGAGAGAGAGAGAGAGAGAGAGAGAGAGAGAGAGAGATTTGGCCAGGACTATGGCCTAGTGGCAGAATGCTTGCCTAGCATGCCCATACCCTGGGTTTGATTCCTCAGTACCACATATACAGAAAAAGTCCGAAGTGGTACTGTGACTCAAGTGGTAGAGCGCTAGCCTTGAGAAAGCACAAGGACAGTGCCCAGGCCCTGAGTTCAAGCCCCAGGACTGGCAAAAAAGAAAAAAAAATAAGACAAAGAAAGAAAGATCATGTTTTACATCTTTCCAAAGGGTGAGACTACCCTGAATGTAAGGGATCTGGCCAGGAGCTGGGGATTCTGTCACTTACCATGTCTTATGGGTCCTGGGGGTGAGGCAGTGGCTCCAGCTGGAACAAAGCAGAGAGTCAGACTGGGGCAGTTCCTGTGGGGTTATATAGCCCTGCCCCGGGGAGCCCTTAGCATACCAGGGTAACCTTAGCCCTGTTCATGCCCACCCCAGATACCAAAATAGCCCAGCTCAGGGCCTCTCCTTTCTTGGAGGGCCTGAAGCAGCTGGAGCCTGGGGAGGGAGGAGGGAGTAGATCTTGGGATGTATATCTCATTAGAACCTAGGCAGGAAGAGATTTTTTTTTTTTCTCCCCACCGGGGACTACAATAGAAAGAGGTGCACAAGTAAGGCATAGTGAGCATCGATCCATCGAGTGCCCATGTAATGTGCTGGGCTTTGTGAGTACATGACGGTTAACACCATCCATGTGCCCCACATCCTAGGATTCATAGTCAAGTCTGTATTGGTGTGTAGGTAGTGGCAGAGCTTAAAGATGGAAGAGAAGCATGTTTGGAAAATAGAAGGTCAGGAAAATTTCCTGTCCTTTCTTCAAGGAGAAGGCAGATTTTGTGAAGAAAGAGACTCTGTGGTTTCAGGCCTTGAGTTTTAAACACCTGGGCCTGGGTTTTTTCTTCTCTTTTCTTTTTGCCAGTCCTGGGGCTTGAACTCTGGGCACTGTCCTTGAGCTTTCTCAAGGCTAGCGCTGTACCACTTGAGCCACAGCACTACTTCCAGCTTTTTCTGTGTATGTGATACCAAGGAATTGAACCCAGGGCTTCATGCATGCTAGGCAAGCACTCTACCACTAGGCAACACTCTCAGCCCCTGGGCCCCTGGGTTTTCTCTCTATAAAATGGAAACATAATTCTGATTCCATAGAGTTTTGTATTATAATCAAAGTAAACTCTGCCCTGGTGGAATTCCACAGTTTAGCCATGAAGACAGGAAAAAATGCTGAGAGTGATATATTTGTTGGGCAGGAGTCTAAAAGTAGACATAGTAGCTTTGTCTGGGAGTATAGGAATGGCTTCCCAAAAGTTCCTAGCAGGGGAAAAAGGCAGATGAAGGTGGAGGGGTAGACACTTTAAGCAGAGTGTCAATGAAAGAGCAGATGTTAGAGTTGTCACAATCATCAGCTTTGAGTAGGAGATGCAAAAGGTTAGTGGCTAGACATTAAGGGATCTTCAGTGCTGTGGTAGAGACTGTGGTAATCTTGGCAAAATTTGAAGCAGGAAAAGAACATGTACTAGTCTGAGGCTAGATCATTTCTCTAGGTTGTGATGTGAAGGTTGGGCCTCAGAGAAAGGGAGGTAAAGACACTTAAGAGGGAAGCTGGCTGCTACCGTATCCTAAATGGCTGGGATAGTCCATGGCTTTTCTTCTCACTATAGGGAAGAGAGAGATCTTGACTGACTATGTGACTTTAATGTACTCTCTTGTCACCCTGTGGGCCTCTATGCAGTGAGGTCTGGGAAAATAGTGGTGGAGGAAGTCCCAGCTTGGAAAGGATACCTATCTTCTACAGATTCCTCTAGGACCTGATGTCCTGAGGAAGATATCTCCCCCCTCCCCCTCCTCCAACCCCATGCCAATGCCTCTAAGACATTTTCTTTTCTGGGCACTGGGGCCCAGCCACCTGTTGTCTCAAAGAAGACTGAAGGAGCCACCCTAAACTTAGCAGCTGCCCTTGGCCTCCTGCGCCAGCCCCTCCCGACCTCAGATGGCAGCTGCCTGGCCTTATATGGTTACCATGGGGGGGTCTATGCCAGGGAGGAGCCCACTTCATTAGTCCTTTCTGGGAGAGGAGCAGACCTCCAAAAAGGGCAATGGGGAAGTACTCAGTAAACTTGAGTCAAATGGAAGGTAGGGACATGGAGGAGACCAGATACTGAATAGGCAGGCAATCATAGTATCTGGGAGTTGGCTCTGAGTGACCTCTGAGAACTCAGAAACCAAAGAACTTGGAAGTTCCTTGAGAGCTAGATCTGTCTGGAATTCCAGGGTGGTGGAGAACTATGTGAATACTGAGGCCTCCTAATTCCTTGGTGTTTAGAAGTTGGAAGGTTGGACCTCATAAAGCTTGGTATTTGTGACTATGGACTAAAGGCAACCTGGTGTGTGTGGGGGGAAGGCTACTGATATTGGAGTGTAGGTTCTAGTAATAAAATAAAGAGCACAGGCAGATGAGGCAGTGAGGGGAGAGGGGCTGACTGATACTCCTGCATTCCTGGATCCTCCCAAGAACAGTGACATTTATGCGAAGTTCATGACATCAAGGACTCATAGATTTGGGTCCTGTCATTCCCCACTAGACTGGGGAGAGATGAGATCTGAAAAATTGGAGCTTGGATCTGGGGAAAGAGTTCAGATAGATGGAAACTTGGAAGGGACTTGGGCTTGGGATTTCTCCCAAGAAATGGAGACTCTAGAGAGATAAGTTCTCTAAAGGATTTGGGGGCTCTGACTACAAAGGCAGTCAGACCCAGGACTGGGTCAGAGCACTGGATCTGTAGGAGACAGCTGAACGGAAAATGGGGGCCCAGAAAGGACTCAGGAAGGACAGCAGCAGGCTAATCATTGGTTCAGGGCTGCGCTAATGTTCCGGGCTCCTCCGCGCTGTCCCCAACTGTCACCCCCTTTCGCGCTTGTCTCCGGTTGTCACTGATTATCCCCAGGCTGGCACTCTGCCTGCCAGCAGCATCCTCGCCTGCCTCCTCGGTAGGACCATTGGCTGTCGCCGTAAGCTATCTTCCTATATTACTAAAGTGGAGGGAAGCAATAATTGGGTGGAGAGGCAAATTAATCACAAATGAAACCCGCCTCTTCCCAGCTGTCATTCCGTCCTGACCATCTTGGGAGAATTCCTCCGCTCTTCCTATTGACTCAGGACGCTGTCACGGCTCTAATAGACATCGCCGTCTGGCCCTTTTGCCCGCCTACCTCCCTTTTCATTGGCTCGCTTCTTACGTTTCTATTGGTCAGAAGGCTACCAAGCCCCGCCTCTCATCCCACAACACCAGCCTCATTTCCCCCGTCCTTCCGCAATCATTTACGCTCTAGCTGTGCTGATTGGCCAGAAAGTTCAGATTCCTGGTTTTCTACTGGCTGTTTCCTTCGTCCCGCCTCCTTCCTTGACTCACCCTCTGATTGGCCTCCTCGTCCTCGGCCTTCTCTGTTTCCTCTTGCTAGATTACCCGCCCACTTCCCGCCTCCAACACCACCCACCCTTCCCTCGATTGGCAGGAGCCCAGTTTCCTCTCCCCTATTATTCGTCCAAGAGCCCTGACAGGCGGGAGAAAAAAAGGGGCGCGATGGGCTGCTTGGCGCGCAGGCGTGGAACGCGGAGACGCAGGCCGCTCCGCCGCGTGTGCGCAGGCGCAACGTCGGCCACTCGCCCCAAGCCGGGAGGGAGGGGGCGGTGAGACTCGGGAGGGAGGGGGGGGTAAGAAGGCGAGAGCGAGACCCCGGCGCGAGGCGCCCCGCGACCCCAGCCCCGCCCCCGCGCGCCCCGCGGCCGCCTCGCGCCGCCCCGCCCCTGGCGCGCGCCGGGCCGCGCCCTTCGCCCTCTCCCCTTCCCTGACGGGAGGCTCCGGGCGGCCTGAGGGGCGGCGCCTTCTGCGGCCTCCCCGGCCGGGGGATGTGAGGGGCGGCCCGCAGCTATGGAGACGGGCCCGGCGCCCCTGGTGGCCCCGCCGCGCCGTCATGGCGCCCCTGCAGCCCCCTCGCCGCCGCCCCGGGGTTCTCGGGCCGGGCCCATGTTGGTGGTGGCCCCAGGACCGCCTGTGACTACGGCCACTTCGGCCCCCGTCACCTTGGTGGCCCCCGGGGAGGCGCGGCCCGCCTGGGTCCAGGGGCCGGCCCCGACCTCGGCGTCGACGGTCCCGGCTAGCACGGTGGTGGTGCTGACTCTGGAGGCTTCCTCCGAAGCCCCAGAGATGCAGGTTCCCCCCGGCCTGGAGCCCCCGGTGCCCGCGCTCCCGGCCGTGGCCGGAGCCCACGCGTCCGCGCCTCCGGCGTCTGGTGTGGACTCTGCGAAGATGGAAGAGATTCGAACCTCACCTGTCCCAGGACCAGGGACTCCCACCGGGACCCCCACCAGGACCCCTTCCAGAACAGCTCCTGGGGTTCTGGCCGGCAAACCTCCGCTCGCCCCGAAGCCGGGAACCCCAGTGGCCTCAGGAGCGACTGCACGGGGTGCAGCAGGACAGGTGACAAGTGGACCTGGACATGGGGCTGCCACAGCAACACCAGCATCCCCAGCTGCAGGACGGGCTCCAGAGGACGCCTCTGGCCCTGGCGCTTCAGGGACGAGCGAGGCTCCTGTAGCTGTGGTGACGGTGACCCCAGCTCCAGAGCTGGTTGAAAACTCGCAAGACCTGGGCTCCACATCCAGCTTGGGACCTGGCATCTCGGGGCCTCGGGGGCAGGCCCCGGATAC
Organism: Megascapheus bottae; assembly: GCF_031878675.1. Taxonomy (NCBI): domain Eukaryota; kingdom Metazoa; phylum Chordata; class Mammalia; order Rodentia; family Geomyidae; genus Megascapheus; species Megascapheus bottae. The sequence continues at coordinate 4,643,313 of NC_143533.1, read as the reverse complement.
CCTGAGCTACTTGGACTCCGTAAGCCTCATCTCCGGGACCTTGGAGTCCTTGACGGATGATGTGAGCTCCGTGGACTCAGACTCGGAGGCAAACGGGCTGATCCTGCGCAAGACAGACAAGTATGGCTTCCTAGGGGGTAGCCAGTACTCGGGCAGCCTGTAAGTAGCCACCTGGTTGGTACCCGGCGGGACCGCCCCGGGAAGTGGAGGCCTGGGTGGAAGGGCGGTGGTGAAATGACACACCTTGGCCCACATCTAGCTGCCCAGCCTCTTGTGAGGATGGACGAAGAGGAGGCTGATGAATAGGAATGTGGCATCTAGAGCAGCATCTTGATGGGTTCGTGGCATTGGCTTGTTAGGGAGATCAAGGAGCAGCACATCTGGTCCAAGCCTAGACCTTGGCTTTGGAAGGCTGTGTGCCCTTGAGCTAGTGGCATCCCTATTTGAGACTGGGTGTCTTCCTCTGGGAAGGGTTGAATGAAGTGATACCGAGATCATCTCAGCTCTTTGGCAGGTAGTTCCAGCTACAGACCTGATGATCTGGAAGGTTGATTGGGGTAGTGGGAGAGTTATGGTAGAGACCTTTGGCTTCTTTAGGGACATTCGGGCAGGGATGCAGACACCTTCCTTTCTGAAGGGAGTGATGAGGTAGGGAAGTCTGCTTGATGTGGAGAAGATCCTGAAAACAAGGCCCTTCTGTGAAACAGAGGCCAGTTTTATGTCTTCACTGAAGGAAAAGAGCTGAAGGAGGCCTCTACCCCATTTCCTCATCTCCCCAGCTGGGCTTATAATTTCCTAGTTCCCTCCATGGGCCTGAGTCACTCCTGGGGTGGGGGTGTTATTGCTTCTGATTTCTTCCTTCCCTCAGTCTGGATCCTGCTCATTGTTCTGTGTCCCCTTAACCTGCTGGTCAACTCAGTTTACAGCATCGCCTGAGCTCCTTGGTGCCAAGTCCTATGCTGCAACTCACCATAAAGTAATTCTTCAGATGAGCTCATCTGGAGGTTGTGAGCAGTACTTGAACAGCTGGTTTCAATACAGTATGTCAGGTGTAGCGTAAGAGTTTTGTGAACACCTGGAGAAGGAATCTTTGCTCCCGTGCGGAAATTCAACTGAAATTGGTGTGAATCATGAAGAATAAGTGTGGTTTAGTCACGACTCTTATGTTGAAGTGAGGTGGGGTAAAGGCTTGTGTGTGGGGAATAAAAAGGGTTTATAAGCTAGCAAAAATCAGAAAAGTTTTGATTGAGCAACAACAGGGGAAGGTAACTGAAGTTTGACCCTGGTGCTTTCTCATGGCCCAGGAAGAATTGTACTCAGTTTATAAATGGATTAGAATTAGAGCAGTTGAGTGAATTGCATGACCAATGCCTCTTTCCTCAATACTCCTACTAGACTGTCCAGAGGAATTTGGGTTAAATTCAAATTCAAAGAGTCCCTCCTGCATGCTAGGCACTGTTTTCTCTGCTTTCTAAGTTTGTGTCTCTAAAATGTGTGTTCTGTTCTTACCTCAGAGGTAAGGCTGCCTGTGGCACTAGTTACCTTGAAAGCTTTTTTGTCGACAGGGTAAAGTCCAAGCTTTTTAGCTTGAAAATAAGCTCTTTCTTCTGGCCACACAAGCCTGGTCTGATTTCCTATCACTCACTACCAGGCACTGTGCTGTGGTTCTGCTGAACTCACTGTAATTGTTCCTTATTTATGTTTAGGCCTGTCCCATCTGTTAAAAATGTTCTTGGGTTGGGAATGTAGCTTACTGGTAGAGTGTTTGCCTATCATGCACAAATCCCTAGGTTCAATTCCTCAGCACTACATGCACAGAAAAAGCCTGAAAGTGCCACTGTGGCTCAAGTGGTAGAGTGCTAAGGAAAAAAAAAAAAGCTCAAGAACAGTGCCTAGGCCCTGAGGTCAAGCCCCAGGACTGGCCAAAATCTTGTTCTTTCCCTTCTGTCTGGTTATTTTTTTAATTTATTTTTGTCTTGATGGAATCTGGAGCTTGAACTCAGGGCCTCGGCGCTACCACTGAGCTGCTTTGCTTAAGGCTAGCCACAGCTCCACATCTGGCTTTTTTTTGGGGGGGGGGGGGTGGAGGGGTTGTAGTTAATTAGTCAAAGACTCTCATGACTTTCCTTCCTGGACTGCTTCCAATTGAAATCGTCAGATCTCAGCTTCCTAAGTAGCTAGGATTACAAGGGTGAGCAGTTGGTGTCAAGCTGCTAGGTAATATCTACTCATTTCGTATGGTTCACATTGGATTCATCCTTCTCTAAGAAGCCCTCCCTGATATGTCTCCCCAATTACATGACTTTTGTGCACCTTTTGCATTTCCCATACCATAATGAAGCCTCTTAGACTATGATGTTCTTGTGTGTAGGAAAGGTATCTTAATATTCCTACCTCTTAGCTCCATTTCCACTTTTTTGGAGCTGAGTCTCTCAGATATATCCTGCCTGGGGTCACTTTGAACCTCAATCCTCAGAAATTAGTCTCCTGAATAGCTAGGTTTACAGGAGTGAGCTATTAGCATCCAGCTATGAATTCATTTTATTTTGTTTTCTGGTATTATTGAGGTTTGAACTCAGAGTCCCTTCCCTCCTTCCCTCCCTTCCTTCCCTTCCTTCCCTTCCTTCCCTTCCTTCCCTTCCTTCCCTTCCTTCCTTTCCTTCCTTCCTTTTCCCTTTGGCCAGTCCTGGGCTGAACTCAGAGCCTGGGCACTGTCTTTGAGCTTTCTCAAGGCAAGCACTCAACCACTTTAGCCACAGCTCCACTTCCAGCTTTTTCTATGTATGTGATACCAAGGAATCATACCCAGGGCTTCGTGTGTGTTAGGCAAACACTCTACCATTATGCCACATTCCTGGCCCCTAAAACTTCTATTTAACAGTTCTTTATATAGATAAATAGATTCCCGCCCCCCCCCCCCCATAGTACTCCTAATTTTGTAGGTGATGAACTCAGCCTGGGTGTTGTCCCTGAGCTCTTCATCCCAAGGCTACCACCCTACCCTGAGCCAAGCCCCATTTCCCATTTTTCTAGAGGTTCATTGGAGATAAGTCTCAGGTCCTTTTGTGCCTGGGCTGGCTTTGAACCTTGATCCTCAGCTCTCAGCCTCCTGAGTAGCTAGGATTACAGGTGTGAGCCGCTGCACCTGAAAAGTCTGCTTATTTCTAAAGTCCAAACTTTCTTCCTTTTCTTTCTTCTGAATCCTACAATAACTTCCAAGTCAGAAAGGGTATGTCAAGTATGAAGCTCTGACAGAATAGTGACAAACAAGGCAAGAACTTTATTTCTCTAGAAATCAAGGAGATTTCAGGGAGGCAGCAGTAGATGAAATTTCAAATAGTAGAAGGGATTTTAATTTTTTTAGTTTTCATGGTCTGGGTGCTGTCCCTGAGCTCTTTTGCTCAAGGCTAGTGCTCTACTACTCTGAGCCACAGCTCCACTTCTGAGGATTTTTGAGTGGTTAATTGAAGATGAGTCTCACAGGGACTTTTTTGCTGAAGCTGGGTTTGAACCCCCACCCTTAGATCTCAGCCTTGTGAATAGCTGGGATTACAGGCATTGGCCCCCAGCACCAGCTAGTAGGGATCTTAAGAGGCTGGTAGGATGAAATTGAGTTCTAGAGAGATGCAAATACATTTGTTCTGTATTTGATTTGATAAGTGATTATTTTAACTTACTGAGCTCCCAGCTATAGGTTTATTTCATATACCCTCAGCAAATTCCTTTGGTGGCTGTTATTTTCTCCACCTTTTGAAAAAGGCAATTGAGGCCTAGAAAAAGTAAATGACTACCCTAAGGTCACAATGAATAGATTATATAGCTAGGCTTTGGATCCAAGTCTAATTCAAAAGATGGCTTTTATTTAGTTACTGTTACTATTTTTGTGCCACTCAGAGTTGAACCAGGGCTTTATACATGCTAGGCAAGGGCACTACCACTGAGCTATATCCCTAGCCAAAATGTAACTTTTATATATTCTGTATTCATTCTTCAAATTTGTATGTGTCTAAAGTGGGATCTCTATATAGAGATCCAATAGGGAAGGAAGGTTTTTTTGTTTTGTTTTTGCCATTCCTGGGGCTTGAACTCATAGCCTGGGCACTGTCCTTGGACACATTTTGCTCAAGGCTAGTGCTCTGCCACTTGAGCCTCAGCACCACTTCTGGCTTTTTTCCTGTGTATGTGGTACTGAAGAATCAAACCCAGGGCTTCATGCATGCCAGGTGAGCACTCTACCACTAGGCTATGCTCCCGGCCCCGGGAAGTCTTTTTAGTGTAGCAAATAGGGCTGTGGATGTCCATATGGCTAGATACTGAATTGCTTGGTAGTTTACAGAATGCCCAGATTCTCATTGGAGTCTAACAAGACAGCTGATACAAGTTCCCCAGCATCACAGGCTTTGTACTATGGCTACTTAACCCCTTCCATGCTGCCCTATCCTACAGAGAGAGTTCCATTCCTGTGGATGTGGCTCGTCAGCGGGAGCTCAAGTGGCTGGAGATGTTCAGCAACTGGGATAAGTGGCTGTCACGGCGTTTCCAGAAGGTTGGAGAGGGTTGTATGATGGGTTGGGCAATGCACCAGGGTGGGGGAGGGATGCTGCTCTAGGGAAGCCCAGGAAACTTGACAGTATCTGCCTTCAGGACCACACTGGGTGGAGGTGGTACTCTGTCGTTGAGAGGAGGAGGAGCTTTAAGTGGACGGCCAGGCCAGGTCCAGTGCAGTCAAGTCTGGCATGTGGGAGGAGTGTGAAGAAGCCTGAGGACCGCTAGGAAAGCTCGGAAGCCCTGTCAGACCTTGAAACTGTCCCCCTGGCTGCCACTCTGCTTTAGGTGAAGCTACGTTGTCGAAAGGGGATCCCCTCCTCCCTAAGAGCCAAGGCTTGGCAGTACCTCTCTAATAGCAAGGAACTTCTGGAGCAGAACCCTGGCAAGTTTGAGGTGCGTGCAGCTCCCCGATATGGGGACATGGCCCTGTCTATGCAAAGAGGATGTCAGCTTCCTCAGAGATTGAAATGATCCCTCTGTCCCACTGCAGGAGTTGGAACGGGCCCCTGGAGACCCCAAGTGGCTGGATGTGATTGAGAAGGACTTACATCGCCAGTTCCCATTCCATGAGATGTTTGCTGCACGAGGGGGACATGGGTAAGGTGCACTCACTGACTGTGTGGGGCAGTCAGCAACCATTTGTTGAGAATTCTTAGGTCATTAAAAAATGGGGCTATAAAACAGTTCTTGCAAGCTGGGTGCTAGTGGCTCATGCCTGTGATTCTAGCTATTCAGAAGGCTGAGGTCTGAGAATCAATATTATATACAACCTGGGCAGAAATGTCTAAGAGACTTTTTTTTTTTACACCAGTCCTGGGGCTTGAACTCAGGGCTTGAACACTATCTTTGAGCTTTTTCCTCAAGGCTAGGGCCCTGCCACTTGAGCCACAGCTCTACTTCCGCTTTTCTATGTATGTGGTACCAAGGAATCAAACCGAGGTCTTTGTTCATGTAAGCACTCTACCACTAGGCTAAACTCCTGATCCTCTAAGAGACTCTTATCTCCAATTAAACATCAAAAAGCCAGAAGTAGAGCCATGGTTCAAGTGGTAGAGCACTACTCTTGAGCACAAAAGTTTAGAGACAGTGCCTAAGCACAGAGCTTAAGCCCCAGGACTAGCACAAAAACAAAAACAGTTCTTGCCCTGTAGGACTTTGGACTTAATGTCAACTTGTGTTAAAGCAGGTATCTCAGACTCTAAATTGGGGTTCTATGTGTGTCTGTGTCTGAGGGGTTTCATTGAAGAGGTTTCACTTGAAGGATAGATGGGAGCTGGGGAGGGGCAGAATTTTTCTGCCTGGAGAGTTTTGTAAGCTTTTTCTAGTTAGAGGGTCTTGATAGAGCTGAGGCTGAAAGTTTGGGGCCAGAACACCAATAGGTGCCAAGGCACTTGAGTTTTGTTGTGTAGGCTGTTTCCTAAAGCTGTAATGATACATGTATGTATATAGCATTCCTTTAAGGCATGGTTAGATGCACTTTTTTTTTTTTTCCCGGTGCCAGAGATCAAACTAGGGGCTTTTGCACATGTTAGGCAAATGCTTACTATCAGTGAGCTACATCTCTAGTTCTTCATGGGCTGTTTTTTAAATCAATAAGTTCATCTTTCAACTCATACTTATTGAGTACTTGTTATCTGTCAGGTACTATTTTAGTCATATATGAAAGTAGTGAACCAAAAAACAAAACCTGTCCTTGTGAAGTCTGTTGTTTTTGTGGGAATAAACATAAGCAGTATATCAGATAAATCAGATAAAGTATGTTTGTAAAATAGTGGTTTACAAAAGAGTTGAAAGCAAGGAAGGAGACTAGAATCCTATGCCAGTGGCTCACGCCTGTAATCCTAACTGAGGAGGCTGAGGTTGCAGAATAGCTGCTCAAAGCCAGTCTGGTAAGAAAACTGTAAGTCTGTGAAACTTTTTTTTTTTTGCTAGTCTTGGAGCTTGAACTCAGGGCCTGAGCACTGTCCTTGGGCTTTCTCAAGGCTAGAGCTCTATCACTTGAGCCACAGAACCACTTCCGGCTTTTTCTGTATATATAGTACCAAGGATCAAACCCTGGTCTTCATGAATGCTAGGCAAGTACTCTTCACTAGGCCAAACACCCGGCCCCTCTTTCTTTCTTTCTTTCTTTCTTTCTTTCTTTCTTTCTTTCTTTCTTTCTTCCTTCCTTCCTTCCTTCCTTCCTTCCTTCCTTCCTTCCTTCCCTTCCTTCCTTCCTTCTTTCTTTCTTTTCTTTTCTTTTCTTTTCTTTTCTTTCTTTCTTTCTTTCTTTCTTTCTTTCTTTCTTTCTTTCTTCCTGATTTTTAAACTCAAGGCCTTGGCTCTGCCCCTGAGTTTTGTGGTTTTGCTTTGTTTTGTTTTGTTTTTCATTAAATTAACATTCTATCACTTAGACACAGTTCCACTCCAGCTTTTTTTGGTAGTTAATTCGAGATAAGATCTCACAGACTTTCCTGCCTGAGCTGTCTTTGAGCCATGATTGTCATATCTCATCCTCCTGAGTAGCGAGGCTTATAGTCCTAAGCCACTAGCTTAATAGGAGGCCATCTCCTATTAAACAGTAAAATGCTGGAAAGTAGAGGTGTGACTCCATTGATACAGCACAAGCATTGAACAGAAAAAGCTAAGGAATAGTGTTCAGGCCTTGAGTTCAAGCCCCAGTGCCACCAGATACAAAAAAGAAAAAGGAGACTAGAGACTGAATTGCAATGGGATTACAAAATGAACAGATCTGGTTTACCTTTAAAGAGGATGGGTATAGTTGCTACCTTGAGAACAGACTATAAGGAAATAAAAGGTAGCACCAGGTCAGTTAGGAGACTGTTTCTGTAACTCGGAAGAGATGATGACAGATAGATAGGAAGCGAGCTGTGGAAGAATGAGGAAATATAGCTGGGTTCTGGATCTATTTTGAAATAGTGTAATGAAGATTGCTAAGAGATTATATGTAAAGTATGTGAGAGAAGGAGAAAGACATTGAGGTGACTCATAAGGTTTTTGGTCTCAGAAACTAGAAGAAAGGAGCTATTATTTACTGATAATGGATAAGGAAAACTGAAGAGAAGGTAGGCTTTGTGGCCATATCAGGAGCTCATTTTTGGAATGTTAAGTTTAAAATATGGATATGCCAAGTGCTGGTGGCTCATGGTGATAATCCTAGCTACCCAGGAGGATGAAATCTGAGGATTATGGTTCAAAACCAGCCCACTAGGAAAGTTGGCGAGATTCTTGTCTCCAACTAACCACCAGAAGATGGGAATTGAAGCTGTGGCTCAAGTTTTAGAGCACTAGCCTTAAGTAGAAGAGGACAATGCATAGGCTCTGAGTTTAAGCCCCATAGCCGACTCCTCCCGCCAAAAAAAAATTACTGGACATCTAATTGAAGATGTAAGTAAATTGAAGGTATGATATGTTTAAATCTGGATTTTAGGGAAAAATTTAAAACTGGAGGTAAATTGGTAATTGAAATGTGGCAACTTAGGGAGGGACTAACTCATTCACAGGACTGGAAGTGGTCCTTAGGGCAGCAGGTGTACATACCAGCTGCTTGCGCCTATAATCTTAGCTCCTCAGAAGGCTGAGATCTGAGAATCAATGTTTGAAGCCAGCCTGAGCAGACATAGCCCCAAGGCTTTTATTTCAAATTAACCAGCAAAAAGCCAGAATCGGAGATGTGGCTCAAGTGGTAGGATATAGCCTTGAGCAAAAAAGGTAAGAGAGAGTAGGAGGTCCTGAGTTCAGGTCCAGTACCAGGACTAAAATACCAGAACAAAGGTTTTTTTGTTGTTGTTGCTTTTTTTTTTTTGCCAGTCCTGGGCTTGAACTCAGGGCTTGAGCACTGTCCTTGGACTTTCTCAAGGCTAGAGCTTTACCACTTGAGCCTCAATATATTGTACTCAATATATGCTATGTAAAAAGTGAACTATGCAATTTCTGGTCAGGGATAGGAAGGTGAAAATTGGGGCGGGGGAAATGGTGACATTGTTCAAGAATGTACTTACTATCTGACATAATGGAATTGTAACCCCTTTGTACAACTTTTTTTTTTTTTTTTGCCAGTCCTGGGTCTTGAACTCAGGACTGTCCTTGGGCTTTCCTCAAGGTTAGAGCTCTACCACTTGAGCAACAGCACCACTTCCAGCTTGTTTCTATGTATGTGGTACCCAGGAATCCAAACTGGGTCTTCATGCATGCTAGGCAAGCCCTCTACCACTAGGCCAAACTCCTGGTCCGTTCCGTAATAACATTTTTAAAAATTAAAAACTGTAAAACCAAGGCAAAATAAAAATAAAAGGAAGCTCTCCAGGGATTGACTCTTGAAACTCAAATGACTTGGGAGTAGGAAGATAGCCAATAGAGTGTACTGAGAAGTTAAAGATGTAAGAAGGGAACCAGGAGAGTAGTTTCTGGAAGCAAAGTGAAGGTTTCAAGGCTCAGCTGTGAGAACTGTTGCTGAGAGGACGAGCCAGTCAAGCCTGGATATAGCCTGCTGGATTTAACACCGTGGAGGTGGATAATGACTTGATAAAGCAGTCTTGTATGGCTTCTCTAGAGAATTGTGGGGAAGAACATTAAAGAGAGAAAGTCTATGTTGTGGCAGAGTTTTGCTGACTAGGTAAGGAAAGAATTGATCTTTGGAGGGGGGGAAACCACAGGAATTCTGTTTTGTTTTAGTACTAAAGCTTGAACTCTGAGTTTTGCATTATGGTTTGGCTTTCTTGTTCATGATTGGCCACTTGAGATATACCACCTTTTTTTTTTTTTTTCTGGTTAATTGGAGCTAAGAGTCTCTCAGACTTTTCTGCCTGGATTTGCTTCAGGCCACAGTCCTTCAACTCTTAGCCTTCTGAATAGCTAGGATTATAGATGTGAGCCCTGGCCCAGGGAACATTTTTTAGACAAGAAGGAATTACAGCATTGGTATAACGATAGGAAATGATCCAGTGAAGAGACAAAAATTGGCTCTGTAGGAGAAAATGGATGTTGCTGGTTTGTTAATCTGTGTGGGTGAGTGAAGATGGGATCCAGAACCCAACTGGAAAGGCTGTGCTTGGCAAGGATCACAGACAGTTCACCCATAGCAACAGGGGGAAGGAAGGGACACAGATGAAGGCAGTGGGTGGATGTAGTGTGGGAGCTTGTGGAAATTGCATATTTAATATGTATTAGGTAAAATAACCAGTATATCAAACCTATCATTTCATGGGTAATTTGCAAAGTGGAGAGAAAATACTAAGTAAATAATAGTGGGTTGATATGCAGATAAGACATAAATGATCACACTTGAAAGACTGGATTTGGGGCAATGCTATTATAAGCAGTGTTAGGAGTATGTGTGAGACTGGGGTTGGGGAGAGGATCAGGGAAATCATTACCTTTCTTTGGGCAAGAGATGGAGGGTTGAGCTGAAAATGGCTGTGGAGAAGGAGACAGAACAGATACGGACCAGACAGAGTTCAGGGTGTAGCATTGTTTGGACTTGGTGGTTGACCGAGAGGAATAAGGAAGGCTCATTTTTCTGATGTAGAGCTGAGGAGTTTTAAGCCCCAGGTATGATGGACACAGGTAAGGAAGAGGAACAATCGTAGAGCAGAGTTCATTCTTTCGGATGCAGAAACAAGACACAGGTCTGAGGCACAGCTGGCTGTTAAGCCTTCACCAAGAGCCAGGGCCCACTGAACATGCTGAGAGAGCTGATGAAATCCACTGAGATAGATAAGGCAGCCCTTGGCTGGGAAAGCTCCTGCTCTGGAGTGATAAAAAAACATCCAGACAGTGCTAGAGAAGGGCTAGCACTGTGGGTGATGCAGATGACCTTGGACATTTATGGAATGGTGGCAGAAGGCTGGAGAGAGTGCAAGCTGTGCTGAGCAATGAGTAGGAAGCATGTGAGGTGTGTGGTCAAGAGTGGAAGTCTGGGACTTGGATGCTTTGATTGTGGGCTGAACGTTTGGTGGGCATGGCTAGGAGGGTGAACGGAAGAGTGTGGTGGTAAAGTTTTAAGGCGTATCTGTAACCAACTGGATATAAGAGAGGTCTGGGTTGAGGTTGGTTTGGTTGGGGACAGAGACCTTCCAATTCCTGTGGTTGCCATGTTCTGCAATCCCCAAAGGCAACAGGACCTGTACCGAATCCTCAAGGCCTACACCATCTACAGACCTGACGAGGGCTACTGCCAAGCCCAGGCCCCCGTGGCTGCAGTCCTGCTCATGCACATGCCAGCTGAGGTCAGCATCTGTAGTCCTGGCCTGGGGTGGGGTGGTGGTCTTGATCTGTACCTGGTGATGGGGGAGCGTCCTACTTCCTGCTTCTCAGGCTCCATCCCTCCCTCCTCATTGTTGTCCTTCTTAGCAAGCCTTTTGGTGCCTGGTGCAGATCTGCGACAAGTACCTCCCAGGTTACTACAGTGCAGGGCTGGTGAGTGTTTGGATACATGGGGTTGTGACTTCCTAAGGCTGCAGGGGAGGTCCTTTCCCTGCCCATCCTGGCCTTTCTGTCCCTGTGTCCTCTGGACCAATCTCCACTGAGGTGAAGCTTGCCTACCAAGGTTGATTCTATCCTGAGGGCCACAGCAGGCCAGGCCCTCTTACGATTCGATTCTTTCCACTTCCAGGAGGCTATTCAGCTGGATGGAGAAATCTTCTTTGCACTCCTGCGCCGGGCCTCCCCGCTAGCACACCGACACCTGCGGAGGCAGCGCATTGACCCTGTGCTCTACATGACAGAATGGTTTATGTGCATCTTTGCCCGCACCCTGCCCTGGGCTTCAGTGCTACGTGTTTGGGACATGTTTTTCTGTGAAGGTATTTATGTGGCCATCTAGACTGTGAAGGGGCTGGGGTTTTTGTGGCCACTATTAAGAGAGTTCTGCTATACTTCTGGTGGCCCATGGACAAAAGATAGTTGTTGGGCCAAGGTTTCACTATAAGTAGTGTATGGAATAAAGAGAGGCCTGGTCTTGTTTTAACCACCAACTAGAGCCAACCACCCTAGAGCCAACTCTCCTCCTAGGAATCTGAACCCTGTAGCATACAATCCCTTTTTGGGACTTCCTCATCTGTGAACTTGGCGATGAAGAGGGGTAGGATCTGTGAGTCTTCAATAATTTAAGAGATCTAATTTAAGAGCCTAATGGCTTGATCCTCCATTCTGTCCTTCCATCCCATAGGAGTTAAGATCATCTTTCGGGTGGCTCTAGTTTTGCTTCGACACACGCTGGGGTCGGTGGAGAAGCTGCGTTCCTGCCAAGGCATGTATGAAACCATGGAGCAACTGCGCAACCTGCCTCAACAGTGCATGCAAGAGGACTTCCTGGTACAAGAGGTAGGCCCTCAGCATACCCTGCTGCTTTAGCCCATTCTCAGCTCCACTTCATTCAGATATTTTGAACTGTAATCCTAGCTAGCTAGTCAAGAGGCTGAGATTTGAGGATTGAGATTCAGAGTCATCCTGGGCAGAAAAATCCACAAGATTCCTTATCTCCAATTAATCACCTAAAACCTGGAAATGTGGCTCGAAGTGGTAGAGCACTAATTTGAGCAAAAAAGCTCAGGGACAGCACCCAGTCCCTGAATTTAAGACCCATGACCAAAAACAAAAAATAAAAATAAAAACAAAAAAATTTTGGAGGAGGTTGGTGATACAGGGTTTGAACTCAGGGCCTTGGTGCTTTACCACTTGAATTATACTCCCGGCCTCATCTTCCTTCTGGTATCTATTTCCTATATGTAGATTATAAGCCTCCCAGTGACAGAAGCACTGATTGAGCGAGAGAATACAATTCAGCTGAAGAAGTGGCGAGAAACCCGGGGAGAGTTGCAGTATCGTCCCTCACGGCGGCTACATGGCTCCCGGGCCATCCACGAGGAACGCCGGCGACAGCAGCCACCCCTGGGCTCCTCCTCCAGCCTTCTTAGCCTCCATGGCCTCAAGGGCATAGGCTCTCGGGCAGCTGGAGGGGCCCCCTCCCCACCCTCTCTCACCCGCAGAGCCAGTGCTGGGCCTGTTCCTGGGCCTGTCCCTGGGCCTGTGGTGACTGCAGAGGGACTGCATCCTTCCCTTCCCTCACCTACTGGCAACAGCACACCCCTGGGTTCCAGCAAGGAAACCCGGCGGCAAGAGAAGGAGCGGCAGAAACAAGAGAAGGAGCGGGAGAAGCAAGAGAAGGAGAGGCAGAAGTGGGAAAAAGAACAAGAAAAAGAACAGCAGAAGCAGGAGAAGGAGCGGCAGAAACAGGAAAAGGAGCGGGAGAAGGAGCGGCAGAAGCAGGAAAAGGAGCGGGAGAAGGAGCGGCAGAAGCAGGAGAAGGGCCAAGGCCGGAAGCTTTCCCTGCGTCGGAAGGCAGGTGGTCCCCCAGCACCTCACGATGATGGGGACAGGTCCTCCGCAGCTGAGGCCAGGCAGGACGCTTATTTCTGACCTCTGCCTGGGGCTGGACAGCATGGCCCCCTCCATTTCCCTCAGCCAAGAACAGGCCAGGCCTGGCCTGGGGTCCTCCCTCAGCCCCTTCAACAGGCTGTCCTGTCCCTCTTTTTGAGGAAAGTGGCTTGATTCTCCCACTCTGCCAGCTGCTGATCCCTACACAGCTAGGACAGCCACAGTGCATGGGGCAGCTACATCTCCTGGGGTAGCCATGACCAAGGCCGGGGCCATTTGCCTCTGATTAGGCCCAGCTGGGATGTCTGTCGCTCCTGCCAATTCCTCCTGGGGTCCTTCCCAGGTGCTGTCCTAACTGGCCTCTTGTCACTACAGGGGTGACTCTTGGCAGCGACAGCAGTTTGCAGAATCTTACACACCAGTGGCTCACATTACCCGCAAGGTAGAGCCAGGTTCCTTTTCCCTTCTTCAACCCTGCGTGTTTCTCCCACTGCCTTTCTGGGGGCCAACACTCTCCTCTCCTCCCTCTGCTTTTGGACATCTCTATTGTAATTATGTACAGAGGATCAGGTTGGCCCAGGGTGGGTGCTTCAATTCTCCTTCCAGTGTTCCTGAACTTCGGTCTATTTAAGGGGACGTGCACTCAAATAGGAACTGTCCCCTATTTCCTCTCCCAAACTTCTCTGGCTCTCTCTCTTCATCTACCTGCTCTGTATTCTCAGGCCTCTGCTTTATCTCACCAGGACTCCTACATTTCATCTTGTTCCCTTCCAACCCTCAAGCTCCTTTCTGAGTAAGGGTCCTCTCTCGAGTCCAGGGGTTGGAACCCAGTGTTTACATTCTCTTGTCTCAGTCCCATCCCATGTGGCGCTTTGAGGAACCGGAAAAAGAACCTGCTGTTGTACCTGGGTTTGTCTCCTGCCTTGTTATTTGACAGATGAGGCTTATGGGGAAGGACTAGGGAGGGAGGGAAAAAGCCAGGGCCTTGGTCTCTCAAAGCAGTTCATGATCTCAGTAGGTAGGTAGGTGGTACCTCTTGGCCCCGTTGTCCAGCTCTCAGTCTGTCATCAACAAAGACTGGTTGAGCTTCTGTTCCAGCTTTGTCTGAGATCTGCTGCCCTCATTGTTGCTGGCTTCCTGGAGCTCTCTAGGTATAGCCCAAAGCACCTGGATCTCCTTCCCAATGCGCTCATGCAACTCCTGGAAGCGGGAGGGAGCAGTGAGAGCAGCTAGAAAGCCACTGTCCTCTGGGGGTAAGCTGGGCTCTTGGCCAGTTGCCTGCCACTACTCTTGATACTGGGCTTCCAGAGCTGGTAGCAGTACAGCCAGCTGCCTCCAGCTCACCCTAGCCAGTGTACACAGCCATGCTTCTAGTTCTTCCTGGTTTTCTGCAGCTAGTTTGTAGGCCCATCCCCTGTGCCTTCCACCCCAGGGGTCTGGATGGTAAAGGCATAGGTTTCTGTGGCCTTAAGGTGGGACTCCACTTGGCAGTTCTCCAAAGAGAACTCCAATGAGGATGAGGCCCAGAGGTGTGTGGTCTGCCTGATGTTCGAGGTAGAAGAGTAAGTTTCCCTGGAGGACAAACCAGCGGCGCTGATAGCTGGTGTTAGCAAGATGCCCTCCTGGTCTGGGGCTTGTATTCTATGCCCATGGAAGAAACTGAGCACAGACTTGCGGTGCAGTTTCATGGTAATCCAGTGTGGGAGGAAGCCCTGAAGAAAGGGTGGTCAGGTTGCTTTGGGGAGCCCTCCATGCCGCCCTCTTTCAGCTTGCCAATGCAATTCTTGGCCTGCAGAGTTTGAGATCTGATGGCCCCTAACTCTCCCCCTCACTTCCCAATCCTACCAATGCAATTTTACCACCACGTGCGTGATGCTGGCTCCTCTTGGCTAAGGAGTGGATTTCATCCTGCAGCTGTGGCTCAAGACGGGCATTGTTGCCCTTTTCCAGGCCTGCCTGAGAGCAGGGACGGCAAGGGCGTCAGTGCCACCTCACCTGTGAGGGCTTTCCCACCCCTGAAACCAGGAACCGGCCCAAGGAATAGGCACCGGGCAAATGGCTTCCTCTGGGTCCTAAAGGGAGCTAGGTTCGTCAAAGTGCCCCAAGTCAAAGACTCCTCTCTTAGGAGAGGACTGACAATTGGGACGGCGGGAGTTTGACTTTTTTTTTTCTTCCTTTTTTATTCTTTTTTGGTAAAGGACCTGGCTATGTAACCGGGGCTGGCTTCGAACCTGCCGTCCTTCCTCCACCACCCGTGTGGTAGTAGGGCTTTCTACGGGCAGCAGCACCATTCCTGGCTCCCAAGGCAAGATCTCTAGTGAACTGGTTGGTACTGGGCACGGAGCCTTCGGCTGGCCCTGGGGGAAGCGGCGACTCGAACGCTGCCTGGCAGAGAACGGGCAGGGTGCCACGGGGTGGCCCAGACGCCTCGCCATCCTAAGCTCGGCCTCCCGACGCAGACGCGCTCCACGCGTCCGCCAGAACCTCCACTACCGTCGGGGAGTCGGCGGGACTTCCGGCCGCCGGGGAGTGGGGTCTCCACGTCGCTTCGCCCCGCCCCCTCCTCCCGCCCTCCCTCTAGAGGCTTCCGTCACGTTCCGGGCTGGGAACCGGGCGGGAGGGCGGGCGTCAGCCCCGCCTCACTACGCACTTCCGCCCGCTCTTGCAGTTAGTCCTCCGGCCCGGAATGAAGCCACTTCCGGCCTCGTTTGGCGCCTTCCTCCATCTTCTTCCGGGTTATGGTGCCCTGATGCCCCGGATGTAGCCTTGGCGAAAGCATCTCTCCTTTCTTCCTCCACCTCCTTGTGGGATCCCAGGTGAGCGCGGGCAGTGGGTCTACCCGAATGTCCGTGGCCCGGCTACCGGTGTGATTTGTACGCACAGTCCGGGACGGCTGGGGGAGTCGCCACGTGGGGTTGGGAGGTGCGGGGAGAAGCGGAAGGGCTGGGGCGCCAGGTCCCGGGTCCTCCTGGGTCCGCCCGGGCCTCGAGGGCCCTGGGAGGGGGGGGGGCGTGTCAGGCCGTGATGATTCGGGAAACCCGCCTCCCTCCGTCAGGGAGCACCACAGACCCGGCGGTTCTCTTATCACTGCTCCCTTCCCCAGCGGGGCCTGTCACCTCACAAGCAGTGCTTGTCCCGGGGGCCCTCTCGCGGTCAGTCCCTTCCTTTTCTAGTTTTCCTCACTCTGCATCCTTTTCCTCCACTCAGCTTGAAGAAATCCCCCTCCACCGGTCATGCCAAAGAGGAAAGTGACTTTCCAAGGTGTGGGAGATGAGGATGATGAGAATGAAAACAGCGCTCCCAAGAAGAAGGTGAAGAAAAGTGGAGGAGAGAAACGTGGAGGGGGCGGGGCTCCAAGCTGAGGAAAGAGGAGGAAAGAGGTTGTGTAGCATAGGAAGGAGCACATTCTCTGAGCAGTGGGTCTAAATGGGTTTCAGTTTGGGTTCGGATGTTGAATGTTTGGGGAAGTAATCAGTAATCTGCCCCTCTTTCTGCTGGTTCCTCCTCACAGATGGTGGACCCTGTGGTTGGGGCAGGGGGTCCTGGGAGCCGCTTCAAAGGCAAACACTCTTTGGACAGTGATGAGGATGATGATGAGGAGGAGGGATCCAGCAAATATGACATCCTGGCCTCCGAGGATGTAGAAGGTGAGTTTTATACAAGAATTGAGGGGTGGAGCCAGGCTGGTGGCTCACACCTGTAATCCTAGCTACTCAATATCTGAGGATCGTGGTTCAAAGCCAGCCTGAGCACTAAAGACCGTGGGACTTTTATCTCCATTTAACTACTAGAAAACCAGAAGTGGCATTGTGGCTCCAGGAGTAGGGTGGTAGCCTTAAGCTGAAGAACTCAGGGACAACACCCAGGTCCAGAGTTCAAGCCCCACAACTGGGAGAAGGAGGGGGGAGAACAAAAAAGAATTGAGGGTCGGGATATAGCTCAGTGTGACAAAGCACTTACCTAGCAAGTGCAATGTCCTGGGTTCAATCGCTAGTATCATAAAAAGGAAAATATTGACTCTGCTAGAGGGACAGGTCAGGAGCCTTAGAAATGTGGAGCAAGGGAGGCTCCTGCCTCTATTTTACATACCTAGCATACAGTAACCTTGTTTTTCCTCTTTTCTTTTTATACAGGTCAGGAAGCAGCCACACTCCCCAGTGAGGGAGGTGTACGGATCACACCCTTCAACCTGCAAGAAGAGATGGAAGAAGGTCATTTTGATGCTGATGGCAACTACTTCCTGAATCGGGATGCTCAGATCCGAGACAGTTGGCTGGACAACATTGACTGGGTGTGGCTCAGGGCCTGGCATAATTGAGGCTGGCATTGCTTGTGAAGTGACCTCAGTGGAGGTTTATAGGAATTTTTTTTCATGAATGCTACCCTTGAACTTTGTCTGCTTAAGGCTGTCACTCTACCACTGTAAGCCACAGCTCCACTTGGGGTTTCCTGGTGGTTAACTGGTGATGTCTCACAGACTTTCCTGATCCTCTGACCTCAGCCTCCCTTGTAGCTAGGATTATAGTCTTGAGCTACCAGCCCACATATTCTCTCCCTCTCTCTCTCTCTCTCTCTCTCTCTCTCTCTCTCTCTCTCTCTATATATATATATATATATATATATATATATATATATATATATATTCATACATACATATATATATATATTTATTTATTTTGTGCCAGTCCTAGGGCTTGAACTCAGGGCCTGGGTGCTGAGCATGAGCTCAAGGGCAAGTGCTGTACCACTTAAGCCACAGCTCTGACGTTTTCTGGCTAATTGAAGATGAGAGCCTCACAGACTTTCTCACTTGAGCTCACTTCAAACTGAGGTCCTTTGATCTCCGCCTCTTTAGGATTACAGGTGTGAATCACCTGCACACAGCAAGAAATAATTCTTTATCTTTCCTTTATAGGTGAAGATCAAGGAGCGGCCACCAGATCAGCGACAAGCCTCAGACTCCGAGGATGAGGATGGTCTGGGCCAGACACCCATGAGTGCCCAAGCCCTCCTTGAGGGACTTTTAGAGCTGCTGTTGCCAAGGGAGACGGTAGCTGGGGCACTGAGGCGGCTGGGGGCCCGAGGAGGAAGCAAAGGTGGCAGCAAGGGGACAGGGAGGCCTCGCTCCCCCCAACGCCTGGACAGGCTCTCTGGGTTAGCTGATCAAATGGTGGCCCGAGGCAACCTGGGTGTATACCAGGAAACAAGGGAACGGCTGGCTATGCGGCTAAAGGGGTTAGGGGGCCGGACCCAGGCAGCCCCTGACCCCACACCTCCACCCTCCCTGGACATGTTTGCTGAGGAAGTGGCCGAGGGGGAGCTGGAAACCCCAACCCCTACCCAGAAAGAAGGTGAGCTTGGAGGACAGAAGAGGGGTACTGTGGGGAGAAGGCAGGCCACTGGAGGCCCAAATGGCTTTGCGTCTTGTTTTAGAAACAGAGTCATCAGGAGATGGTCTGGTGGATGTAATGTGGGAATATAAGTGGGAGAACACAGGGGATGCTGAGCTGTACGGGCCCTTTACAAGTGCCCAGATGCAGGTAAGCCCCTTCCTGTGTCCTTTTGCCCTGCCCCTGCCTTTCCTAACTCCTGTCATTCTTGTCAGTTCTGCCCTCTCTTCCTGCAGACTTGGGTGAGCGAAGGCTACTTCCCGGACGGTGTTTATTGTCGGAAGCTGGACCCCCCTGGTGGCCAATTCTACAACTCAAAACGCATTGACTTTGACCTCTACACCTGAGGCTCTTCACAGCCTCGTTTGGTGGCCCCTTCTTTCCTGGACATGGTGGGGGAGGCCTTGGCGGCCTCAGCAGTTAGGATATTGGAGGCCACTTTTCAGTCAGTTTTCTTTCCCCATAAGTCTTTGGCTGCCCTGATGGCCCCTCTGGCCTTGCCTAGGCCTTGAGTGTTTCCTCCATGAAGTTGCTCCTTGGCAGTTTCTCTCTCTCGTATCTTGGACCACTGTACCTTTGTGGACCCCATTAGTATCGGAGTTCAAGCCTGTCAACTGTGTTGAGGTTCCCTTTCCCAAACCCCGCTCATTGTGTAGACATCCCTTCACTCACAACCTCCAGTCTTTTCTGGGGTTCTCGTTCTGTTCTTGAGTCTTTGACTTTCGGGACTTCAGGTTCTCCGTCTTTTGGGGCCTCAGGGGTAGAGGCCCTGGGTGGAGATTTAAGGCAGGGAGGGCTGCATTATCTGGAAGACTTTGGGACTCTGTTGAAGGCAAGCAGGAGCAGGGTACACACTGACTCCCACCCTCTCGAGCTCCTTAGACATCAGTCCAAAGTGGAGCAGCCAGAGCCTGAGCTGTCTCTTTAATCTGGCTTCTCTTTCCCTTGTAGCAGTTTCCACGCCTCGTAAGTGAAGGGCACACCCAGAGATGGTACATCAAGGCCCCCCTTCAAGGCCACCCGGGCTAGCCATGCATTGCGCAGATGTGGAGAGGGGGCAGTGACTCATTAGAGGTCACACCGTGATTCAGTTGGCTCAAACCCAAAGGACTCCTCCTCCAGACTACCTGGTCACAACGTCTTTTCTGCTTTGGCCTTGCAGCCTCCCTTCCCAAGCTCCTGCTCCTGATTGGTACTGGACTAGTGTCTTGAGGAAACAGGTCACTGGGCTGATCTGCTGGCGGGAACTGAGTCTGGTAGAGGAGGCAGGGACAACAGGTGTCATTCTATTACCTGGACTAACACTCTACCCCAACCAGTATTGCCTTATTTCCCACCTCGTTTGTACCAAGTTAGATTGATGATTCTATTTGGCCAATGAGGCTGCATTGAGTATGTGATGATGGAGCTGGCTCTTAGAAGCTCTCTAGGTGTTGCTGGTGTGCCATCATCTGAAAACCCCATGACCTGGGCACTCCTGGAGAGAGAAGATATCTTCTTGACCTTTCTGGGGTAACCACTGACTTGTGGAAACCCTTAGTTGTAGGTATCTGGGCACCAGAGTTACAGGATACATAGGAGTCCTGGGAGAGCAGGGACCAGCCTAGAAACAAGGAAGGTCTCGATATTACTGTGAAGTTCTCATCTTCCATAATTAGACCCATTCAGTGCCAGCCTCTGCTGGAATTTGACTCCCAAGAAGCCATCTTTGTTGTCATGCCCCATCTGTGTTAGTAAGAAAGAAAATCCTTCCAGATAAAATGGTAAAGTGTCATTGATTAAAAGATGCCTTAGTTCCAGAAGTGTTTAGAAAAGAAAAGAAAGACAATGGTCACTTCTGTGCTGCAGTGAACCACCGGCCCCTGCCCCCTGAAACTATAGTGGGGATTGAATCTAAGGCTTTGCACTTAAGACACAAAACTCCCGACCCCCTCCCCTTCCCCAGTCCTTTTATTTGTGTTTTTGATTTTTTTTTTTTTTTTTTTTTTTTGAGATAAAGCCTTGCTAACTTCTGGGCTGGAACTTGGGGTCTCCCCACCTCTATCTACTGAGGAATGCACCGCCATACCAGGCTCTCTGGGGAGGTGGGTAGTGTTGGTGTTGGATGATAAAAGGCTGTTTAGGACTACTGCCCTTAGTGTCCAGCGGCAACTTGAGACTCAGCCTGTTCAAAGCTGATTCCATCTCACAGCCTCACCATGGCACCATGGGGTGGCCAGAATCGTGGTTTCCAGATACCCACATGCTGAGCTCCAGGCCTGTGACCATTACTTTCCATGGCAAAGGGAGTTTGCAGACAAACAGTAGCGAGTTTTGAGATTACTTTGGGTGACTGAGGTGGGACCAGGGTATTTCTCATATTCCCTATAAGTGAAAGAGTTGAGAGATACCCAGCAGGAAAGGGGAGGGGGGAGACACTGAAGATGGAGGAAAGAGCCGCAGGCTAAGGTGTCCTAGAGAAACTGGGGGAAGGCAAAAAGCAGGATTTTTGCCCCAGACCCAAAGTGTGTGGTCCCCTGACAAGCTGGCCCAGAGAAAACGTTTTTGGACTTCTCAAGGATAGTAAGATAATAAACTTGTGTTGTTTAAAGCTGCCAACTTTGTGGTCATTTGATGTAGTCCCAGGAGGCAGTGAGTCCACATCTGGCCAGCTGAGTGCCTCTCCCCTGGGGACTGCTGTGGTCACAGTGTCTCCCTGTATTCAAGTCCCGTTTCCACCTATGACTGGGCTTAGCTGTTGCCAGTCTTCTGGATTTACAGAAAATTTAGAATACTCTAAACTCACCTAATATCCTCTGCTAACATCTTAAAATAGTGTGTTTGCTACAGCTGACAAACCCAACATTGCTGCTGGGTTTTTTTTTGTTTGTTTGTTTTAGGGTGCTAGTCTGGGCATTTGAACTCAGAGGCTGAGCACTGTCTCTGAGCATTTGTGCTCAAAGCTAGTGCTTTACACTTTTGAGCCATCCTTCTACTTCTGGCTTGTGTGTGAGTGATCACTTGCACATAGAGCCACACAGCTTTTTCCTGCCCTGGCTGGCTTCAAACCACTCCTCAGATCTCAGCCTCCTGAGTAGAATTACAGGTGTGAGCCACTGGCACCTAGTCCATCGTTACTGTTATTTTAAACATCTTTATTGAGATATAACCCACCCATTTAAAGTACACAGGCATATACTCCCCCACATCTAACTGGACTTTTAAGACGTATTCAGAACTATTCGTGGTAGCTCACACTTGTAATCCTAGCTACTTAAGAAGGTTGAGATCTGAGGGTCGTGGTTCAAAGCCTGGGCACTAAAGACCCTGGGACTCTTCAGTTAACCACTAGAAAACCAGAAGTGGCGCTGTGGCCCAAGGGAAGGGCGGTAGCCTTGAGCTGAAGAGCTCAGGGACAGGACAGCTCCCAGGCCCAGAGTCCACGCCCCCCAACCGACCAAAAAGAAAAAAAAACTTCTGTGGCTCATACCTGTAATCCTACTCAGGAGGCTGAAATCTAAAGATCTGTTTCAAAGCCAGCCCAGGAAGGAAAGGCCATGAAGTGTTTATTGCCAATTAACCACTTAAAAAAAAAATCTAGGCCGGAAGCGTAGCCTAGGGGTAGAGCACTTGCCTACCATTCACTAAACCCTGAGTTGGATTCCTAGGTACCACACACAGAAAAAGTCCGAAGTGGTGCTGTTGCTCAAACGGTAGAGCACTGGACCTTGAGTGAAAAGGAGACAGTGCTCAGCCCTGAGTTTATGTCCCAATGTTAGAGTAAAATGAAGTCCACACTTTAGTGCCTTTTAGTGCAGTCATGGGGTTGTGTACCTGTTGCCACGATGCAATTTTAGCACTTGGTCTATAGAAGAAACCTGCCATACGACTATGGGGCTGGTACAAACACTAGGTTCAGTTTCAACAACAAAACCTCTCCCATCAGTAGTCTGCCTCTTATTTTCCATCCTCAGCCTTCAGCCCTGGAAATCAATTCCTATCTCAGTATTTACCTGTCTGGGACATTTAAGATAAATGAGTGAGGGCATCCATGGCTCATACCTGTAATCCTAGCTATTCAGGAGGCATCTCATTATTTAGCAAAAAGGCCAGAAGTGGAGTGTGACTCAAGTGGCAGAGTGCAAGCCCTGAATGAAAAAGCCAAGGACAGCACTCAAGCCCTGAGTTTAAGCTTCAATACCAATACACACACGCCATATGTGATGATGTAACGGGACCTACCATAATATCCCAGCCAGCACTGGTCCTGTGTGAACCCACCACACTTATTACTTAAAACCCTACCCAAGTGTTGATGTCTTCCCAATTTCATCTTCAATGTAGACCTTTTATTTTATGTCCTGGAGGTTTAACTGTGGGCCTGGGCGCTGTCCCTGAGCTCTTCAGCTAGAGGCTAGCATTCTACCATGTTAGGTTTCTGGTGGTTAGTTGGAGATAAGGTATTCCCAAGGTATTTTGATGATGGAGAGTGAGACCCAGGGGCTACACGACTGAGAAGTAGTAGCTAACCTAATGGAAGGCTGATTCCAGTGTTTATACCCACCATTATATTACAGCATAATCATGAGAGCTGTCAGCCAGCATGCCTGGCATCTGTCAGCATGATGTATGTTCTCAAATGAAAATTAACTGCCGGAAACAATGTTCTTCTCTAAGGGACTGCTGTTTCTTCCCTTTTGATTAGGAGAAGTCATGTAAATTTATCCCTTTGGGGCTAGTCCCGAATTGCTGTAAGCCAAATGTAGAATTGGCCACTCTGTTAACACTTTTCTAAGCTTTTCTCTTTCCTTTTATATTAACCATGTTACCAGCGGCTTCCTGTTTCTTAGGGAAGAGGTAAATAATAAGTTTGTGTATTTGGAGGCATAGGTATGAATGACTATGAAATAGGCATCTTCTTTCACTGGGCAGGCACTGGCTAGGCTTTTTTTTTTTCCCCAGTCCTGGGGCCTGAACTCAGGGCCTGAACACTGTCTTTGGACTTTCTTCAAGGCTAGCACTCTACCACATGAGTCATAGCACTGCTTCTGGCTTTTCTATGTATGTGGTACCAAGGAATTGAACCTGGGCCTTTATGCATGCTTGACAAGCACTCTACCACTGGGCCAAACTCCCAGCCCCCTGGCTGGGCTTTCAGGTTATAGATGCATGTCTTCCAATGGAGTGGACCTTTCTTTCTTTTCTTTTCTTTCGTTCTTTCTTTCTTTCTTTCTTTCTTTCTTTCATTTTTTGCTCTGATCATTTCTGTTCCTCTCTCTTTCCCTTGCACTCTTAGGGGCTGTCTTCTGGGCCGGTTGGGTTGATCTGCTGTGTCTCTGTAGTGAAAACCATTCATTAAATGCTAAAGCCCAATTATCCCTGTTCATGTAGACATGGCCAGACTACATTTCCCAGCCTCCATTGCAGCAAGGTAAAGTCAGATGATTACGTTTTCACCAATAGAATGTGCCTGGAGTGATCTGTGTGACTTCTAGGCTTAGGCCTTAAAAGGTCGGGCCAGGTCTGTATTCACTTTCCTTTGCTGCTAGCTAGAACTCTAGACAACAGATCGAAGCCTGAAATTGATGACAGTGCCCTAATGGATGGTAGAAGGGGCCAGGGTCACTGACTGGTGTGAGAAGCAGAGCTACGTCTCCTGCCACCAATACTTAACTTGGGACAAAGTCCATTAAAGAGAAATCATTTACTTTTTCCCCAAGGCCACCACTTTATTGGATCTTTAAGTTGACTAGAAGTAATACAGTCTCACATACTGCCTCTCCTATTTTGTCCCTCTCACTTTCTTTGAAAGAGGGTTCTATTTTCTGGGATAGTTTCTTTGATATTTTGTTCCAATACTTAGTAATTTAATTGTGTGTGTGTGTGTGTGTGTGTGTGTGTGTGTGTGTGTGTGCCTGTGTATATGCACACATGCATGCCTGGGCACTGTTCCTGAGCTTTTGTGCTCAAGACTAGCACTCTACCACTTGAACCACACCTAATCCATCTTTTTTTTTTTTTTGTCACTCATTGGGCTTGAACTCTGGGTCTGGGTGCTGTCCCTAAGTTCTTCAACTCAAGGCAAGTGCTCTACCACTTTGAGCCACAGTACCACTTCCAGTTTTCAGGTGGTTAATTGATATGAGTCTCACCGATTTTCCTGGCTGGGCTGGCTTTGAACTTCGATCCTCAGATCTCAACCTCCTGAGTAGCTAGGATTGTAGAAATGAGTAACAAGTGCCTAGTTCAGCATTTTAATAATTATGAAAAAGGATGCAGATGTTCTCTGGCTACTTCCTTCTGGCAACATAAGGGGTAAAGGTAGAGAAGGCAGCAAGGCTTCTGTTCTTTGGTGGTGGACATGAGTCCTTGGCTAAAGTCTGAAAGAAGTCTGATAGTTTCATGAGGCAGAAGCTAGACTACTCAAATCTGAGGATGGCATTTCAAGGCCAGCCCCAGGACTAAATACTGGGGGACTCTATCTCCAAGTAAACACTAGAAATATTGGAAGTGGGTCTGTGGCTCCAGGGGAAGGGCAGTAGCTGAAAAGCCGAAGAGCTCAGGGACAGCACCCAGGCTCAAAATTTAAGCACCGTGACCCACCAAAAAAAAAAAGAAAAACAATTAGAGGGCAGAAAATTAAAAATTGGATTGCTTGACTAATTCAGCTAATTCTTTTTTTTTCCCCAGCCCTGGGGCTTGAACTCAGGGCCTGAGCACTGCCCTTGGGCTTTCCCAAGGCTAGAGATCTACCACTTGAGCCAAAGCACCACTTCCATTTTTTTCTATGTGTGTGGTATCAAACAATCAAACCTGGGTCTTCATGGATGCTAGGCAAGCACTGTACCATTAGGCCATGCTCCTGCTCCGTAGTTCAGTTAATTCTGATCTCCTTCATTCCAGACTGTCCTGGGGTTTCTACACATTGATAATGGCAGAGGTGCAGGCCGCTGGGCATTGCTCCAAGCCACTCTCCTGGGCACAGGATGGGACAGCATGCTGATGTCCTGTTTCTTCATGCTGGGCAGAAATCCATGCTTCTGGACTTGTACATGAGTTGCCACATAGGCCCGTGACATCACGTAATCAATAGTTGGCCCCTGGAAGCCATCAAAAGTAGAAACAGCGGTAACAGTGTAGACACCCATGTTCTCAAAGAGCATCCAATCGCCTACATGGATTTTGGGCAGGTCATAGCACACAACAATGTGATCAAGGCCATCATGTGGGTTCCCAAATGCCAGGCTTAGGTCTCTTCTGCAGCAGGGGCTTTACGTGTGCATGATCAGAAAGGATACTGTTGAAGGATCTGTGGATCTGTATACATTCTCATTCACGTCATCCACAGAAGTCTGCTCATTCATCTTCATCATCAGAGCCATTCTTATCTTTTTATAAGATTTTACTTTGGTAATGATATTCACTACAAGTATTTAAATAGATGCAACATACACTGTGGAGCCTGATGGAAAGTATTTGACCAGGGATGGGTTGATCATATTGGTGATCTCTTCAGATGTCAGCTTTACATTCTCAGATCTGGGGAAGCCACTACCAGTATCCAGTAGATACACGCTGAAGCCAACCTCAGCCCCCATGTCCAGAACACAAGTGGGGCAGCAGAGACCCTCGGTGTAGCTACTACCCGCGTAGAAGCTGACACCAATGATGTCAATATCTAGCTCTTTGGCTGGTTTCAAAAGCAGTCTGCTGGCTTTGAGTGAGGTACCAGATTGAACCCTGAGGCAACAGAAGGCTTTGGAATCATCAGTGGTGATGCACAAAACCAGCTTTGCCTTTGGGTGAGCTCTGGAAACTTTCATCAGCTCCGTCTCTCTGTCAAAACATCATCAGCCCTCAGCCACTGGACACTTACTTGATCTGAGACACTTGCTTACACAGATTTGCATAGATCATCCTTTTGGAAAGCATCCGAGGCTCTGTACCACCTGTATTTCAGTTTTGCTGGCACCATGTACCCAGTGGTAGCCAAGGTCTTCACTATGGATCTGCCATCATACATTTGACTGTATCCTTATCCTCTGAGAGAGAAAAACATCATTAATGTTTTAGGCCAAGATGTCATTGGTAGTAAAGCCTTCTTGGAGGAAGCCACTTCCCTATTGAAGTGGCTCATGGTTGTGGCACTGGATGGGCCTCTGAGATGCAACAAGCTCCAAAGAGCTGAAGAAGTTCACTCTGAAGCTTTAGCAAGGACTCTTCTAAACAAATGGACCTCAGAGCATCTGCATGGCCCTGGCTAGCTGCCCTGCGTCCTCCGCCCACCCCTGGGTTTTGGCACCATTATGTTAGATTGTAATTCGGTAAACCATAAAGAGACTACCACGCAGTCTTCAGGCAGAAAGAGAAATTTATTTCCAAACTGCTGGCCCCAATCCCAGCTGGAGATGCAGGTGACCATGGGGATGGGCATAATTAGGGAAGGGGAGGCCATGCCAGATGTAGATGTCACCTTGGAGGTGTGGCTAGGATGGTCCAGGATGAGGCCTCAGTGAAGAGGGAGGTCACCCCCACCTGGGTAACACAGGTACTGGGCAGAGACTTAGATATGGGGGTGGGGAGGCATCTA
The DNA here is from genome assembly GCF_031878675.1 of Megascapheus bottae. Taxonomy (NCBI): domain Eukaryota; kingdom Metazoa; phylum Chordata; class Mammalia; order Rodentia; family Geomyidae; genus Megascapheus; species Megascapheus bottae. The sequence goes on along the minus strand of NC_143533.1, from coordinate 4,616,430 downwards.
CAGGGCCTTCTCAGGCAGACCTTACACTCCAGTAATACTTTTTCATTTTTTGTGTAATTGGGATTCTTTTTTTGTGATTTTTTTCATATGTTTTTTTATTGTAATTAATAGAAGGGTTACATTATATTTGCCAGATAGACGGTGTATTAATTCACATACATTGATACCCTTTCTCATGTCTTGGTCCCCATTTCCCTCCCCCTGTAATTGGGATTCTTTTGGCTAAAAAATAACCAAAACTTTGACTTCCAGAAAGCCCAGAGGTGGAGATGGACAGGCTATAAAGGATTTTGGGCATGAGAGGCTCACAGGAGGCTGAGGTTTGAATATTGTGGTTTGGAAGCCAGCCTGACCAGGGAAGTCTGTGAGACTCCGGGTTTTTGTTGTTGTTGTTGTTGTTGTTGTTTTGTTTTTGTGCCAATCCTGGGGCTTGAACTCAGGGACTGGACACTGTCCCTGAGCTTCTTTGACTAAGGCTAGTGCTCTACCACTTAAACCATAGTGTCATTTCCAGCCTTTCTGAGTAGTTTATTGGAGATGAGAGTCTCACAGATTTTCCTCCCTGGGTTAGCTTTGAACCACTGTCCTCAGATCTCAGCCTCCTTAGTAGCTAGAATTACAGGTATGGGCCACCAGCTCTCAGCTCTGTGAAATGCTTATCTCCAATTAACTGCCAAAAAGCCAGAAGCAGAGCTTTGGCTCAAGTAGTGGAGAGCCAGCCTTAAGCAGAAAAAGCTAAGGGACAGTTCTGAGACCCTGTTTATCAGTGTTTTTCAGTGACTCAAAGATCCTGTGCTCTTTATCCTACTCTGCCACACACAATGTTGTCATCATCGGGCCAGTTCCTCTCAGAGTTGTGGGCTATGTAGAGACACATCATGTCTGGTGGGAGGAGAAGTCACTGTTTCTGGTTCTTTTAAATGTAAGGAGGAACTTCCTAAGCTTCCCTCCTTGTATCACAGGGGACGGGACTGGGGAACCATGTCTTTTCCTGACACACCAGGAATAGGGGATGTGACGGCTGTGAATCACTTTTTATCTTAATGACAAAATGCCTAACCTAACCAGCTTAAGGAAGAAGACTTATTTTGGTTCATGGTCTCAAACGTTTTAGTCTATGATTGCTTGGTCTCCTTACTTTGGGTCTGGGGCAACACTTAAATCATGGTGGAAGGAGGGAATGCTGGGTGGAGCTGCTCACCTCATGGTGGCCAGGAAGTAGAAAGAGCCAAGAACAAAATATGCCCTTCAAAAGCCTGTCCCTGCTCACCTTCTTCCTCCAAGCAGGCCCTACTTCCTTAGTCTCCATCACCTGCTAATAATGCCAACAAATGAAGAATCCATCAAGGAAGGTGAAGACCTCAGGGTTCAATTGATTCTCATTGATATCATAACTGGGGACCAAGTGCTTAGCACACGAGCCCTTTAGAGGACATTTCACACTCAAAGAGAGACTTTAGATGAATCACTTTTGCCTGGAGCTGACCCCTGTGTGGATGGAGATGGGGGCTCAGCACTGTTAGGGGTTCTTTTAAGAAGGAAGGAGGCAGAGATTATGGTGTTATTTTACTTGGGTTTTTTTCCTTTCCTTGCTATAAGGTTTTGTTTTGGGTTTTTTTGGCTAGACCTGGGCTTGAGCTCAGGGCCTGAGCACTGTCCTTGGGTTTTCTCAAGGCTAGAGCTCTACCACTTGAGCCTCATTACCACTTCTGGTTTCTTTTCTATGTATGTGGTACCAAGGAATCGAACCCAGGTCATTGTGCATGCTAGGCAAAGCACTCTACCATTAGGTCAAACTCCCAGCCCAACTGATTCTTTTTTTTTTTGAGTCTTCTGATGTAGCCCAGCTAGTCTTGAACTCATAATTTTCCTGTGTCAGCCTTCCAAGTGCCGGGACTACAGGCGTGAACCATCACAGTTGGCTCTAGTTTTAATGAGCCTGACCTGGCTGATATCAGGAAGTCCTGAAAAAAAGCCAGGACTTCCTCCCCTCAGGGACCATCTGGTGATAAGCAAACCAGCCATTATTGTAACCAGTTTGGCCAGAAGGAGGTTGACCATTAGCTTCTGTAATCACACTTGTTTCCTGTCCTATTTCTTGCATCCCCTTCCCCACCTAAATTTGCCTTCAAATACTCTGTACAAACCAAGAGCTGGCACTCAGATTTGGATGAGACTCCTCTGGCCCACCAGAGTAAAATAAACCCAAGTTACTCCAGCCTTGGTCTCAACAGTCCATTCACCTTTCTGTGACACTAGTAGTTCTGTTTTTAAATTCTAATTTAATTTATTTATTTAATGGGTGGTGGGGCTTGAACTCTGGGCCTGGATACTGTCCCTGAGCTATTCAGCTCAAGGCTACTGTTTTACCCCTGAGCCACAGCTCCACTTCCCCTTTTCTAGTGATTAATTGGAGATAAGAGTCTCACTGTCTTTATTACCCGGGCTGGCTTTCTACAGTGATCCTCAGATGTCAGCCTCCTGAGTAGCTAGATTTACAGGGCTGGCTAATACCCCATTTCCTTTATCCATTTATCCATTGATGGATGTTTGCATGGATTCCATATCTTGGCTATTGTGATTAATGCTGTGAATGTCATGTGAGGGCAGATGTCTCTTGGAAATAATGATTTCCTTTCCATAGAATTTATATCTGGGTCAAATAGTATTTCTATTTTTAGAATTTTTTTAGTTCTTGTATTACCCCCCCCCTCAAAAAAATTAATCCAGAACTAGCAAAAAAAAAAAAATTGGAACTGGAGGGCCTGGAGTTTGACCTAGTGGTAGAGTGCTTGCCTAGCATGCACAAAGACCCGGGTTTGATTACTTGGTACCACATACACAGCAAAAATCCGGAAGTGGTGCTGAGGCTCAAGTGGTAGAGTGCTAGCCTTGAGAAAGTCCAAGGACAGTGCTCAGGCCCTGAGCCCAAACCCAGGACTGGCAAAAAAAAAAAAAAAAAATGTAACTCGAATCTCAGTTCAAATGGTAGAACTCCAGCCATAGTGAAAAAGCTTAGCAAGAACTCAAGGTCCACTGGGTTTCTGTGACATATGCCTGTATTCTTACTCAGAAAGCTAAGATCTGAAGTCTTAGAAAGTCTATGAAGGGGCAGGGAAGATAGTTTAATTGTAGAGTGCTTGCCTAGCATGCACAAAGACCTGGGTTCAATTCCTTAGTACCACATACATAGAAAAAGCTGGAAGTGGTGCTGTGGCTCAAGTGACAGAGCTCTAGCCTTGAGAAAGCCCAAGGACAGTGCCCAGGCCCTGAGCTCAAGTCACAAGACTGGCCAAAACAAAACCCTAAGAGACAGTGCCCAGGTCCTGAGTTAATCTGTTAGCCCAGATCTTTTGAGACTATCTTCCATGTAAATTCCAGCATCTTTACTAATAAGACTATAAGACCATAGGCATTGCAGTACTACTGGTCTAAGTTGTTTGTGAATCTCCTATGTGAGCGTCCCACTGGAGGGACCCCAACTTCTTACAGTATAGTTCAAGGGCTCACAACCTGCACAGCCTTCCAGGCCCCAGCCAAATCAGTACCCTCCCCCTCTCCCTCCCCCTCACTAATACTTCCTGGGAGCTCTTGGGCAGGAAATGCCGCACCCCAAGTCCTGATCTGACAGCTCAGGGGACCACAGATAGAAAGGAAACCACGTTCCCCTCCCTTATCCTCCTCTACACCTCAGTGTCTCATGTCCTGTCAGCTCTGACAACTTTTCGACCAATTCTCCCATCTAAGATGCAGAAATCCCCATTCTGGACCCCCTGCCCACTCTCTTGTCTCCACTGAGCCCCCAGATTCTCAGGTTCTCATCACAGGGATAGGAACAAGGATGGCGGTGGGCAGGCTTTACTCTGAGTGGGTGGAGCCAAGACCCACTTCCTTTCCCCTTGGGGCTCAGGAGGCTCCAGTTCACCAGAAGCCTCAGAGGAGCTGAGCAGGAGTTGCTGTCCAACCTTGCCTTATCGATTGAACTGGTAAGAGGGTGTGACCTGGGGGGAGGAAACAGGAGCCTTGGTGGACATGAGAATGTCCAGTGATGGCCCTGACAGGTCATGGGCTGGATGATTGGAAGTCACAAAGCTGAACAGGACACAGCTATTAGCTGCTAAAACAAGAGAGGACATCTGGGTTGGGATATCGTGGCAGCAGTCTGCATTTGTGCCTTAGATCTCTTTCTTTTCTTCAGTACTGGGTTTGAGCTCAGGGTAATTGCTATGCAGTTGGTCTATGGCTTGAGCCACACATTTAACCCCTACTCGCCATCCTACTCCTCACCCACTCTGGTGAGTTTTGAGATAGGGTCTCACTTTTGCCCAGGTGTCTTGGATCTTGATCCTTCTATTTACACTTGGTGCCATAACTACAATGCCCATTTTTTATCACCACTTCGGACTTGTTTTGTTGAGACAGAGTCTCTCCTTAACTTTTTGGTCAGGCTGACTTTGATCTGTGATCCTCCTGATCATCGCCTCTCAGTTATCTTTGATTACAGGCAAGAGCCACTGAACCTGTCCTCTTGTTTCTGATAATAGTAAAGGCAAGCATGGAAAAAAAAAAAAAAGCCGTTAAACCACAACTTGGGCCTGGCAGTTGGCAGGGAAGTGGCGGGGAGGAGGCCAGGCTGGGACCTCCCCCAGCCCCTATGTGTTTCTTCAACTTCCCCACCCTCAGGTCCCAACTCCTGCTTCTGCTGGTCACCCTGGAAATGGCCTTGCTTCTCCTCCTCTTCGGGAGCTTAACGGCCCCAATGCTGAGTCTGCAGACTTCAGTGGCCATGCCCAGACCTACTGCAGGAGAGCGCTCTCCTTCTTTGGTCTCAGATAGCACTGAGGTCCAGAATCTCTTGGGCACCTCCAATGAGCTATTCACAAGAGAAACTAAGGATGGTCACAGCACCTGGAGCCCGATCCCAGCTCCGTCCCCCTCTATGCCATCTGGAGCCAGACCGGGGCCTCTTCCTGTGATTTCCGTCCATACACCTGAGCCAACAATCTCTCAGGATGAGTCCACCAAGAAGCCTTCACTTCTCCTAGAAACCTCCAGCATTTCTGTCCCCAGAGAAGAGCAATTTCTGGAATACCCCACTGTGACAGATGGAATCATGACACCTAGCTTCCAGGAAACTTCCAGTGGTACCAAAGAACCCTCCGTCACCACATCAACACATTTTCTGGAGCCCTCCAGTAAGATTAGTGGATTCCCTGTTACTGTGACAACCAGATTTCTGGAGCCCTCCAATGAGAAGGATGGACCCTCTGTTAACGTGACAACTAGGTCTCTGATACCCTCCAGTGGACCCTCTGTTACCATGACAACCAGGCCACTGGATCCCTCCAAGGGACCCTCTGTTACCATGACAACGAGCTCTCTGCCGCCCTCCGATGGACCTTCCGTTACCATGGCAACCAGGTCTCTGGAGCCCTCCAATGGACCCTCTGTTACCATGGCAACCAGGTCTCTGGAGCCTTTCTATGAGACCAGTGGACTCCCTGTCACTATAGCAACTAGCTCTCTTGAGGTCTCTAGTGTGGCCAGCGGCTCCCCAGTCTCTAACAGAAAATTATCTGTGGTGACTACTCCGAAGCCCTGGACACACACAAGTTTGAGCCCCTCCCAGGCTACGGGTCAGCGGTCCAATGGCACATTGCTGGTGCCCATTCTTGTGGCACTGTTGGTGGTTATAATCCTCCTGGCTCTGTTTCTGCTGTGGCGTCAGAGGCAGAAGCAGAGGACGGGAGTCCTGATGCTAAACCGAAGTGGAAAATGCAATGGGGTGGTGGATGCCTGGGCTGGGCCAGCACAGGTTGCTGACGAGGAGGCCGTGATAGTCACAGTGGGAGGATCTGGGGGTGACAAAGGCTCTGGGATCCCTGAGACATCAGTGTCTGGCCAGGGGCTTTCACTCACCACTTTCTTTGGTAGACGGAAGTCCCACCAGAGCTGCTTAGCACTGGAGGACCTAAAGCCTGGGTCAGGGCCCAGCCCGAAAGGGGAGGAAGAGCCACTCATGGCCAGTGAGGACGAGGTTGTAGAAGCCCCCACTTCCAATGGGCCAGAAGTGGAGGATGGAGCTGCTTGTGAATAATGAAGGTGGAGTTCCAAGCTTGGTGCTGGTGGCTCATGCCTAGAATCCTCACTACCCAAGAGGCTGAGATCTGAGGATCCCAGTACAAAGCCAGCCCAAGCAAAAAAAAAATAAAAAACAAAGTCCATGAAACATTTCTCTCTAATTAACTAACAAAGAGCCAGAGAAGTAGAACCCAGCTCAAGTAGATGAGCACTCCCTAGCTTTGAGCAGAAAGCTAAGGGACAGTGCCCGGGCACCGAGTTCAAAAAGTACTGGCACAAAAAGAAAAAAAAAATTAGGAAGAACCACTTTCCATTCCCTTCCCTCTTAGCACAACTCCCCTCATCCTTCCCCAGCCTCCTCCAGCTTCTGCCCCGAACTTCACTTGCTTCTCAGTTCTCGATTCAGTCCCACCCGCGTCCTCACCCAGGATCGGGTTGTTCACATGCGCTGAACATCTGTGCCCTGCCAAGCCTGCATCAGCCTTCCTTTCTTTCCTCCATCGAACTTACTTGGCCTGTGATTTCTCTGAAAACTCCCTCAAAGGATGCTCGGGGAAGAAGAAGGAAATGACAAGCCAGAAAACTCCCTACGAATCGGGGCACAGAAGCTTCCACTTAGGACAGTCCTGCAGGCCCAGCCTTCATGAACTTCCATTCCCTTTGGTCCAGGCTGGAGCCTCAATAAGGGAAGAGTGCCAGGAAGGATCGAAGGTATCCAGCTGTGTTTTCTGGTGGGCTTGTGACTCACCCCAAAGTATCACCACTTCTCTACGCTCCCTGGTCTCCTCTGTACTGAAGCTGCCAAACCAGGAAATTCCAGTCCAGACATGGTTCTCCAAATTTTCCAGCACCTGACTAGGTCCAGGGATGTGGTTTGTGTGCTACAGGCATGAAGTTGACCATTTTTTTTAAAAATGTAATTTTATTGCCGGGCACTGGTGGCTCACACTGTAACCCTAGCTACCCAGGAGGCCTGGGATCGGAAGATGGAGGTTCAAAGCCAACCCAGGCTAGAAAACTCATGTATGCCCAAGGAACCACCAGAAAACTAGAACAGGAGCTGTAGCGTAAAGTGGCAGGATACCAGCCTTGAGCAAAACAGCTCAAGGACAGAACCCAGGCTCTGAACTCAAGCACCACAACTGACTAACAATTTTTTTAAATTGCAATAAAATATATCCATGTATCTATTTTTTATTATTCAGGTATTGTACAGAGGGATTATTCTTTCATAACTCAGGTAATGAGTGCATTTCTTTTTGGATATCTCACCCTTTCCTTTGCTTTTCCCTGGCAATGTTTGTAAGAGGTAGGGGTGAGTAGTGTGTGTCCTTGGGGGGAGGGGGAGATTAGGGAGGGAGATTGTCACCCCAAGGGGCCATAGCTCAGCATACTATGTCCCCTCTTTGAAAGTGCCCTGAAGGCGTCCCATGGGCACACGAGCAGGCACCCAGGCAGGGACACGGAGCCCACTCAGTAACCGCACTGATCTGGCTAAAGTGCGTTATGTTCCGAGTTCCATTTGCCTGTTTCTCCTTTCCCATTCTAGAGGCTGAGCACCTCCCTTCTGTTGCAATAAAGAAACAGGAGACAGGCCCAGGGAGGGAGGAGGGTGGCCTCTGGGGCTTTTGCCCTAGTCAGGGATAGAAAGATAGGCCAAAACCTGGGCTGTATTGCTTCCTACCAGCCCAGACTACAGCCTCGGGAGGACATGTGGGCCAAAGGCAGTTTCTATTTCCCCAGGTGGCGGAAGAAATTTGTCAAGAGGAAACTGTTGAGTCAGAGGGCTGAGAAACCAACAGACTGGCCTACAAAGAGAGGTGTGGGAGCCATGTGAGTGTGAATGCAGAGGCCTAGATGGAGGGGGGAAGTGGGAAGGGAGGCTGGTTTTGTGTGTGTGTGTGTGTGTGTGTGTGTGTGTGTGTGTGCTTGCTGGTGAGAAGTCTGAGTGGGGAGAGAAGAGGCAGAAAGTGGGCTTCTAAAGGCCCACACTGGCACTTGATCATCATCTCAGCAAATGCTATTTGTCAGAGTCTTCTAGGAATGTGGCAGGTGTTGTTTTAGATTTCTCAAACCGAGCACCCCAATTTCAGCGTTTAGAAAACGCTGTCAGGGATGTGAGAAGTCCCCAACTCTCCGCAGCTCTTGGTTTCAGAGCTGTTATTGGTTTTCGTGTCACTGGAGGAAATAGTGGGAGGGTGGGGAAGGCACCCGGAGGGGACTTCAGAAAATGTCAAAATGTCAGTGTTAAGGCAGAGGCACAAATAAAATGTCACAATAGAAGGGAATTTCTCCCGAGGGGACCAATTCCCTGAAGAGTTTATTCTAGAGACTTTGCTTTACTACTATCTTTTTTCTTTCTTTCTTTTTTTTTTTTTTGTCAGTCCTGAGGCTTGAACTCAGGGCCTGAGCACTGTCCTTGGGCCTTCCTCAAGGCTAGCGCTCTACCATTTGAGCCACAGCACCATTTCTGACTTTTCTATGTATGTGGGACCTAGGAATCTGACCAGGGGTTTTGTGCATGATAGGCAGGCACTCTCCCACTAGGCCAAACTCCTGGCCCTGCTCCACTGCCACCTTTCTGATGGCATGGTGACTGGCTGGTGGCAAGTTGTCAATGAAATTCAGATCAGTGACTGAGGGAATAAATGAATGAATGAACAGATGAGTGAGTGAAATGAATGAGTGAATGAATGGATGAGATAGTGAATTAAATGACTCAATGAGTAAGACTTTGAAGGCTAAGTATTTTGCCAGGCTAGGAAAGGGGCGGGGCAGGTACAGAAGTAAATGTTTGTAGAGTCTGTTGTTTTTTTTTCACCAGTCCTGGGCTTGAGCTCAGGGCCTGAGCACTGTCCTTGGATTTTTCTCAAGGCTAGAACCCTACCACTTGAGCCTCAGCACCACTTCTGGTTTTTCCTAAGTATGTGGTACCAAGGAATCGAACCCGGGTCTTCGTGCATGCTAGGCAAGCACTCTACCACTAGGCCAAACTCCCGGCCCTCTGTTGTTGTTTTCAAACATGGAATAAATGACTTTGAAAAGGAAGAAGTAGGAGTAGATATCTATAAGCCCAAAAAGAAAAAAAAAGGAAAAAAAAAAACAAGCAGAAAGAGGAGAACAAGCAAAGCAAAGCAATAAGGAAGTATAAAATATAGAGACAGATTCACATATATTGTTAATAAAAACAATTATAAGTGACTTGTTTTTCTTATCACACTCATTAGGAATCATGTTTTCAAGAGCTATGTAAAGACTTTTAAATGCCTACAATATGATGTTAAGTAGAGAAAAAAAGCAAGTTACAATCTGTGACTACATATGGTTCTAGTTTTGTAATGACTCAAAAATGTACATACTTATAGAAAGAAGAGGAAATACCCCAAATGTTCATAGTGGGTTTCTATAAGATGATGAGTTTGTGTAATTTTTATTTTGTTTATTTTGTGTAATTCTTATTTTGTTTCTTCTGTATTTGTCAAACTTTATACAAAATAAATGTCTATTGTTTTTTGTTGTTGTTCTGGTTTTTTTTTTTTTGTAGGTCATGGGGCTTGAACATGGTCTGGGTATTGTCCCTGAGCTCTTCAGCTCAAAGCTACTTCCTGTTTTCTAGAGATTAATTGGAGATAAGGTCCTTTTGTGCCTGAGCTGGCTTTGAGCCTCCATCCTCAGATCTCAGCCTCCTGAGTAGCTAGGATTACAGGAGTCAGTCACCACTGCACTGGCTCTATTGTTTTGTTTTTGACTAGAAATATATATATATATATATATATTTTTTTTTTTTTTTTCTGGTCCTGGGCTTGAGCTCAGGGCCTGAGCACTGTCCTTGAACTTTCTCAAGGCTAGAGCTCTACCACTTGAGCCTCAGCACCACTTTTAGCTTTTTTCTATGAATGTGGTACCAAGGAATCGAACCCAGGTCTTCATGCATGCTAGGCAAGCACTCTACCACTAGGCCAAACTCCCAGCCCCCCAAAAAATATTTTTAAGAAAGATGTTCTAGCCAGGTACAGTGGTTCATGCCCGTAATCTTAGCAACTCGGTAGATGAGAACAGGAGGATTAGGTTAGGTTTTAATTAAGTAATCAATAAATAGATTACCATGTGGTCTTCAGGCAGAAAGAGAAATTTGTTCCTGAACTGTTGTCCCTCCTCATCTCCTCCCCCACACCTCAGAGGCACACATGGCCAAAAAGGGAAGGGGAATTGCCTGGAGGTATAACTCAAGTGGAAAAGGCAAAGGAGAGCATGAGGTCTTGAGTTCAAGTCCCAATACACACACACACACACACAGATACACACACAATCTTTATTGGTGCATGCCTTACAGTGGCTGCATAGTTTTGAGAAGGCTTTGGGTGGGGTCATGAGGAACTATTGGGGACGAAGGACTGGCTGTCAATGAGCCACAGTGGATGTCTATGTGTCCCAGTTCCCTGTGGCTGATGGCACCAGGATAGCCAGGCTGTAACCTTGGCAAAGCACCCAGCTCAAGCAGAATTGACTGTCAGCCCTGGAGAAAGCCACCTGCTCCCCCTTGTATTTGTACCCGCTCTGCCCAAAGCCAGCCCACCTCCCATCTGTCCCCCGAGGACATCTGTCTCCACTTACCAACCAAACTCCTCCTCAACCATCACTTTCTTGGTACAGTTGCCCTTCTAACTCACCACAGATTGCTCTTTCTCCCTTCCCACAGTGCCTTGCGGGGGGTGGCATGGATGACTGTGTTTGTATGTGAACAATCAGGTCCTTACCACTGGCTTGTGGTCCCTATCAGGGCCATATGCCATCTCCAACAGTTTGAGTCCACATCTCAGTCGACACGGCGACCTAATATGTGGAAGCTAAGTGGAGGGATCAACGAATGAACTATGTGTTTTTGAATAACATGGTAATATCAGCTGTCTCTTGGAGTTTTCCTCTGCTATCCAGGATGACCCCAGGAAAAGCAACCTACAGTGAGAATGTATATTGTTTTAATTTTTAACTATCATTTGCCAGTCCTGGGGCTTGAACTCAGGGCCTGATCACTGTCCTTGGGCTTTCCTCAAGGCTAGAGCTCTACCACTTGAGCCACAGCACCACTTCCAACTTTTCTATGTATGTGGTACTGAGGAATCGAACCCCGGTCTTTGAGCATGCTAGGCAAGTTCTCTATCACGAGGCCAAACTCCCGGCCCAACATATTTTATTGTATTGCAACTTAGATGCCACTTAAGATGGAAGAAGAGCTCAAGCCTGGAATGGATTTATTCAGAGCAGAAGATTTAAAGACAAAATTGATGGGGAGGAAGATGCATGAGATTACTTTTCAAGATTTCTCTACTGTGGGATTGAAGATATCATTTATTGGAAAATTCAGTGTGACTGATGGATTTCGGGATGGGGGAGGAAACAGCAGTTCATTTTTAGAACTATGAAGAGAGAGGTCAGGAAATGTGGCTTAGGAGTAGAGAGCTTGCCTAACATGCATGAAGCTTTGAATTCAATTCCTCAATACCACACACACAGAAAAAGTTGGAAATGGTGCTATGGCTCAAGTGGTAGAGCGCTAGCCTTGAGAGAAAAAAAGCTCAGGAATAGTGCCTAGGCCCTGAGTTCAAGCCCCAGGACTGGTCAAAAAAAAATTAATAATGGTTGGGTTCCAGTGTCTCATTCATTGTAAACCTAGCTACTTAGGCTGAGATCTGAGGATCCACAGCTCAAAGACAGCCTGAGCAGGAAAGTCCCTGAGACTTCTCTCCAATTAATCACCATAAAACCAGAAGTGGAGCTGTGTTTCAAAGTAGTAGAGCACTAGCTTTGAGCAAAAGAGATTAGGGCTTGGTACTCAGTCCCTGAGTTCAAGCCCCAAGACTGACAGAAGAAAGAGAAGGAGAAGGAGAAGGAGAAGAAGAAGGAGGAGGAGGAGGAGGAGGAGGAGGAGGAGGAGGAGGAGGAGAGGAAGGAGAAGCAGAATAGGGTTTCTAGTCCTCAGGAGGGCGGGCATTGCTGCATTGCTCAGATCTGAACCCTCCTCCTCCAGCTGGGGCAGGCAAGGGTCCCAGAGCCTCAGTGCAGAAAGGCTGGTCTCCAGCAAGACTGCCCCTCCCTCTCCCTTGCCCTCCCCTCTGGCAGCCCCACCCCCAGCCCGGCTTCTGGGAACTCCGGATCAGAACCGTGGTGGACACTCCAGCTGAAGGCTCCTTTGTCACCATGGACCCCGAAGGTGAAGGGGCGGCCCTGCCCTGCGTCCCCTCTCTCTGCTCCTGCCTGCCACTCTCCCCATCCTGGATGGCTCTGTCCTTCTGCCTTTTTCTAGAAGACCCCTGCCCTCTCCATCTCTCTGTGGACTCTTTTCCCTCCCCTCTCCCTCCAGTCTCCAGAACCCCCACCCCCTAATCCCCCAAAGCGTCCCCTCACTGTCACCTTCCATGTTTTCCCCCAGCCCAGGAGAGGGAAGCCAGGATCCGATCACACAGAGAACGGAAGTGGGAGTCTGGACTGGGCAGTGGCTGTGGACTCTGTCCCCTCTCTAGCCACTGGGGAGAAGCCTAGAGGCAAAGTCCTGTGGAATCTGCGGGCAGTGGGGTGCGGGGTGGGAACAGACTTTGGGGGCGTCTCAGGAATTCCCCCAAGGCAGGGCTGTGATAGGCCTCATTTCCTTGAATTTGTAAGCCTTGCATACAGAGGGTCCAGCAGCCATGTGGCTAAAGTCTAGGGTGCAGGGGTCCTTGTCTGAGCCCCCAGAATTTCCACACGACCCCCTGAGCCTCTCTGCCTCTCCACTTCCCCCTCCTGCACTTGTCCCTCTGGCTCTGGTGAACTGCAGGACAATAGGTGAGGCCCCTTGCAGGGACTTGCTTCCTGACAGGCACTCACCAGCTGTGGGAGCCCTGGCAAAGGCACTTAAAGGGCAGGAGCGTTGATTTGCACATCTGGAGGGTGGAGCTGGTGACAGGGCCTCAGGGCTGTAGGGAGGGTTAACTACTGTGGCACATGTGGTAGGGTCTTGCCATCCTGGGCCTCCGGGGAGTTCAGGAACCCCCTCAATGTGGTGTGTGTGTGTGTGTGTGCGTGTGTGTACTGCAACTTGAACTCAGGGCCTTTGTGCTCATGCTCTCTCATTTGACATTTTTGCTCAAGGCTGGTCCTTTATCACTTGAGCTACACTTCCACTTTAGGTTTGAGCAGAAAAGCCAAGTGAGAATGTGATGAGGCTCTGAGTTCAAGCCATAACACACACACACACACACACACACACACACACACACACACAATTTTGTGCTAATATCCCATTGTGTAGTCAGCAGGAAGAACTCTACTTTTGGCTCCTCCTTGAGGCCTTCTCAGCCTGGCCCTATCCAGTGATCCGTTACTCCATACCTTTCCAGTCTACAGGTGCCAGGACCATCCGGGTGACCTGTGGCCCCGCCCCTCTCTCTTCAGAGCCCTGCCTCTCCTCATCCAATTCCCACAGACTCTCAACCCAGCGATTCCCTGCCCCATCCAGCCCTCTCTTCCCCTCACTCCTTATGGCATCCCATACTCGGAAATTCTATAGATCCATTAGCATTAGGTGATGGGGGCACAGGGTTGACTCAGAGCCTTTTTGGAAGTCATTTTCCTACTCTAAAGGACAGAAAAGGGTCAGGCACTCATGGCTCATGCCCTTTAATCCTAGCTACTCAGGAAGCCAAGATCTGAAGATTGCTGTTCGAAGCCAATCAGCAAAAAGTTGGAGTAGAGGTGTGGCTTAAGTAAAAAAAAAAAAAAAAAAAAAAAAACATTAGCACTGAGAGAAAAAAAAAAAAGCTAAGGAACAGTCTCTAGGCCCTGAGTTCAAGCCCCAGTACCAACATGCACAAATCCAAGAGCCATGTGGAATGATGACATGGATATGTGAATTCTGGAGGTGACCTGCCGGCGTTTGTGATCCCAGCATTACAATTCCCATCTTTGTGAACGTTGGGCAAGTTATTATCATTTTTAATAATTTATTTTTGTCAGTGTCAGAGTTTCAAGTCAGGACCTGGTGTCTACTTTGCTGGCGTTCTACCACTTGAACCACAACTCCTGTCCTGCTTTTTGCTGGCCCTTTTAACGAAATTAGATACTACATTTATTCACATTGTATCTACTCTGGAGAAAGGGTTAAGAAGGAATTCCCTTGAGATATCAGAGTTACATTCTCTCTCCCTCACCTCCCCCAACCTCCTTCCAGGGTGAAACTACCTTGAGAAAACTTTGCATAGCCAGAACTCTAGAATTAGAATCTGGAGAGTGCCCTGTGTCACTTCTCCTTCTATTCTCCCCCTGCAGCTGCTGAGACACTGCTGTGTTGAAGCAAGTCCCTTTGGGGAACACCTGTTAATCAGGGGAGCCCAGATAGTCAAAGCTACTCACAGAAATCCCTTTTGTTGGAAATTCAAGAGGTAGGGGCTAATGGAAACGAGATGTGCCTCTGCATGGGGCAACCATGCATATCTCCCCAAAGTGGGTGCCAGGAAAACCTTGGGGGTACACACAGCTGGGGTCGGGTTTCATACACTCCAGCTGTAGAGAAGAAAGGCCTGGGTCCTGTTTATCATATTTTTCTAGCGGATCAGCTTTTCGCTCTGTCCTTCAGATCATTTCTCTTTATTTACCTGGATTTTTATTTTATTTTATTTATTTATTTAGCCAGTCCTGGGCTTGAGCTCAGGGCCTGAGCACTGTCCTTGGACTTTCTCAAGGCTAGAGCTCTACCACTTGAGCCTCAGCACCACTTCTGGCTTTTTTCTATGTATGTGGTACCGAGGAATTGAACCCAGGTCTTCGTGCATGCTAGGCAAGCACTTTAACCACTAGGCCAAACTCCCGGCCTTTATTTTATTTTTTTGCCAATCCTGAGGCTTGAACTCAGGGTTTGAGCACTGTTCTTGAACTTTCTCAAGGCTAGAGCTCTACCATTTAAGCCACAGCACCACTGCCAGCGTTTTCTATGTATGTGGTACTGAGGAATCAAACCTGGGTCTTCATGCATGCTAGGCAAGCACTCTACCACTAGGCCACACTTTTTGCCCGTGCCTGGATTTTTAATGTAGAGATACCAATCTCAGATAACTTGAAGGCTGGTGGGTCGACTTCCTGGCAATGTGTGGGAAATACCTGGCACTCCAAAGCTATTGTTCTCTTCAGTCCTCTAAAACTCAGGCTTTGCTGCAAATTAGACTTGATTAGCTGGTTGGTTGATTGATATATTGTGTGTGTGTGCATGTGTGTGTTAGTCCTGGGATTTGAACTCTGGACCTGCATGTCTTCCCCAGGCCTCTTTATGCTCAAGGCTGGTACTCTGTCAATGGAGCCACAGTGCTACTTCTGTCTTTTTCTGAATAGTTTATTGGAGATAAAAGTCTCACAGGCTTTCCTGATGGGGATAGCTTTGAACTTCACTTCTCAGACCTTAGCTTGCTGAATAGATGACAGGTGTGAGCCACCAGCATCTAACTACAAATTAGATTTACTGGCCACATTTAGAAGAATTCCCCCCACCTCCCTCCCCGTATGTGCCAATTCTAGGGCTTGAACTCAGGGCCTGGGCACTATCTCTGAGGTTTTTTTTGCTCAAAAGCTAGAGCTTTAACCACTTGAGTCACAACTCTACTTCTGCTTTTTGGTAATGAATCAGAGATAAGAGTCTTAGGGACTTTCCTGCCTAGGGTGGCTTTGAACCTCGATCCTCAGATCTTAGCTTCCTGAGTAGCTAGGATTACAGGCATGAGCCACTGGTGCCTGGCTCAAATTTACCTTTTTTTTTTCTTTTTCCAGTTCTAGGGTTTTTTCCTAGGTCTTTGAGCATGAGAAGGAGGTGATCTGCTACTGAGCTGTGGCTCCCATGCCAGTCATGCATGAAGTCCTGGGTTTGATTCCTCAATATCACAGAAACAGGAAGAAGACAGAAGCTGTAGTTCAAGTGATAGAGTGCTAGCTTAGAGCAAAAAGAAGCGCAGGCACAGTGCCCAGGCTCTGAGTTCAAGCCCCAGGACTGACAAAACAAACAAACATATTTATTTTGGTGGTACTAGAGTTTGAAGTTGGGACTCATGCTTTCTAGGCAGCTGCTCTACCACAAGCTGCATAGTTCATTTTCAACATAGCTTCTAGTTCATTCCATTGCTGAATTTCTTCATCCTTTGTTCTCCAATTTCTGCTTTTTTTTTTTTTTTTTGCCAGTCCTGGGCTTGAGCTCAGGGCCTGAGCACTGTCCTTGGACTTTCTCAAGGCTAGAGCTCTACCAGTTGAGCCTCACCACCACTTCTGGCTTTTTTCTATGTATGTGGTACTGAGGAACCGAACCCGGGTCTTCGTGCATGCTAGGCAAGCACTCTACCACTAGACCAAACTCCCAGCCCCTCCAATTTCTGCTTTTAAAAAAAAATTCATTGCTTCCAGTTTGGAGCATGTACCTCTCTGCTATTTGTTCCCTAGATAGGTAGCGCAGGGATCACCCCGCCCTGAGCACAGTCAACTGGGGTTAGGGGAATGCAAATGCTGGGGGCTGGCTCAGGACACACGGGTGAGTGAGCCCTAAGTGATTGTATTTGGAGAATAAGACTGTGTGTGTGTGTGTGTGTGTGTCTGTGAAAAAAAATAACCCTCACACTGGATCCCACCCCTGGGAAGCCAAGTCCCTGGGCGGCCCAACCCAAGAGGCTGCAGATCTTTCTTCTGACCGACAGATGGTGGTGCTGGCCCACGTCTGGGCTACGTCTGTGCAGTCTGCATTCAAAAGACCAGAAAGCTGGCCAGCAGGAGACGCAGGGAACTGAGATCATCCTGCACACGCCCCTTATTTCTGAAGCCATGTTTCACAGAACAAGGGGTCAAACCCAATTTTCCTGGGTCCTTTCCTCCTTAAATGGCCTCTATCTCTAGAGACAGCACAGCTGAAACTTGGAAGGAAGAGATCTCTAAAGCAGACACATAGGCGGAGGGACAGAAAGCCATGGCCCATAGCCAGGCATCTAGTTCTGATCCTGTTGTCATTTTGCTGCATGCCCTCACACCGTTTGCCTGTCCTTGTAAAAATCTGAATTTACATTTTTAATATATGAGGATGAAAAAGACCCATGCTCCTATCATGCTGGAGGACTTCAATGTACTCATAACTAATCTTTGTAGGTAAACGCCTTCGTACATTAAATACAGCCAAGTGTAGTAGTGCACAGCTGTAATGCCAGCACTCAGGAGACTTAAAGCAGGAGGACTGCGAGTCCATAGCTACATAGTGAGATCCTATCTCAAAAGAAAAGAAAACAAGAACCCCAATACAGTTTCCAGCTGGTGCTGGTGGCTCATGCCTGTAAACCTAGCTGCTTGGGAGGCTAAGACCGGAGAGAAGCACAGTTTATTGATAGCCAGCGTGGGTAGGAAACTCCATGAAACTCTTCATCTCCAATTAACCACCAAAAAGCCAAAGTGAAGTTGTAGCCCAAGCAGTAGAGTGGCAGCCAGGAAAAGTCAAACAGAGGGCAGAAAGTCCTGAATTCTTTTCTTTTTTTTTTCTGTCGGTCGTGGGGCTTTGGTGTTGTCCCTGTGCTCTTCAGCTCAAGGCCTACTTCTTGAGCCACAGCCCCACTTCCCATTTTCTAGTGATTAATTGGAGATCAGAGTCTCACGTTCGTTAGTGCCTGGGCTGGCTTTGAACCGCGATCCTCACAACTCAGCCTCCTGAGTAGCTAAGATGATGTGATTCTTACTGGACGTGACTCGAACTAGTTTGCCCTGTATTTCTATTGCGTCAAGTTGTCCAGTGCTCTGAACCCACGCTGGGCCCAGCCTCACCCCTGGGATCCACTCTCCTCCCTGATTGGCCAGTCCCCAACTCTGGAATTTAGCTTTTCTCTCTGATTGGCTAGTTCTTGCTCCTAAGGTCCAGCTCTCCTCCCTGATTGGCCAGTCTCTGGAATTTAGCTCCTCTCTCTGATTGGCTAGTTCTTGCAACTAAGCTCCCGCTCTCCTCTTTGATTGGCTAGTCTCCTCCCCAAGGCTCCAGCTCTCCTTTCTGATTGGCTAGTGCGCAAGGCACCAGGCTGTGACCGGTTCCGTCTGCTTGGGGTCGGCCGCCCTGGCTCACGTCTTGTCGGTGTGCTTCCCTTGCAGGCCTGGGGCTCCTGCTGCCCCCCACCACGCTGGCCGCCCTGGTGGACAGCTGGCTCCGGGAGGACTGTCCGGGGCTCGACTTCGCAGCCCTGGTCACCGGCGCGGGGCCCTCGCAGGCGGCTCTGTGGGCCAAATCCCCCGGGGTCCTGGCCGGTCGGCCTTTCTTCGATGCCATCTTTGCCCGGCTCGACTGCCAGGTGTCGTGGCTCCTCCCGGAGGGTTCGGCGCTGGTCCCCGTGGTCAAGGTGGCCGAGGTCCGCGGCCCTGCGCACCGCCTGCTGCTGGGGGAGCGGCTGGCTCTGAACACGCTGGCCCGCTGCAGCGGGATCGCCAGCGCCGCCGCCTCGGCGGTGGAGGCGGCCCGGGGCGCGGGCTGGGCCGGGCGCGTGGCCGGCACGCGGAAGACCACGCCCGGCTTCCGGCTGGTGGAGAAGTACGGGCTGCTGGTGGGCGGGGCCGCCGCCCACCGCTATGACCTGGGCGGCCTGGTGATGGTGAAGGATAACCACGTGGCGGCCGCCGGAGGGGTGGCCAAGGTGTGTGGGGCCCGGTGACCGCCCCCTGCTCCCCTCACTCCTACCCCAGCCCTGTAGGAATGTTTCTTGAAGATCCTTGTATACATCTAGTACTCAGAATCAAACTTAAATTCTGGTCTATTTTTTTTTTCACCAGCAAAATGGTTTCATCTAATAGAAAGCACCTCCAATTTTCCTACCCACCCCTAGTCCCTTCTATCTCCCAGATACCCATCTTTACCACTGTCCTCATGGTTTCTGCAGGCGGTTCACGCGGCTCGACAGGTGACGGATTTCACCCTAAAGATAGAAGTGGAATGCAGCTGCCTCCAGGAGGCCATGCAGGCAGCTGAGGCAGGGGCTGACCTCCTCTTACTGGACAACTTCAAGCCTGAGGTGAGGTGGGATCTGATTGGTGGGGAGGGGTCATGGGCGAGGGGGCTCTCACCTCCCCCGAGCTTATATCTTGCAGGAGCTTCACCCCACAGCTGCTGCAGTGAAGGCCCAGTTCCCAAGTGTGACAGTGGAAGCCAGTGGGGGTGTCACGCTGAGCAACCTCCCCCAGTTCTGTGGGCCCCATATTGACGTCATCTCTCTGGGGATGCTTACCCAGGCTGCCCCTGCCCTTGATTTCTCCCTCAAGGTGTTTGCCGAAGGGACCACCCCAGTGCCCTATGCCTGCCAATCCTGACTTCACCTCTGCTGACCTCAGTTTCCTAATCTGTAAAATGGGTCTAATAAACTCAACCTGATGGGTTTTTTTTGTTTATAATTACTATACACTAAGTGGTCAGTGTTAGAAATTAACATAGTTCATTTGCTCAGGGTTGTTAGTCTCTCCTCCCACCCCAACACACACTATTTACTGTGAAGTCAGGGGTCTGAGGTTGCAGAAGACAGGTCAAAGGAGGACTGGCATTGTGCATGATGTGCAGGTGGCCCGGGTATCACCTGTGTGTCACCACTCACACAGGGGATCTATGTTGAAATACCTGCAGCTGTTTTTTCTTACTTTTTTTTTTTTTTTTGCCAGTCCTGGGCTTGAGCTCAGGGCCTGAGCACTGTCCTTGGACTTTCTCAAAGCTAGCGCTCTACCACTTGAGCCTCAGCACCACTTCCGGCTTTTTTCTATGTATGTGGTACCGAGGAATCGAACCCGGGTCTTCATGCATGCTATGCAAGCACTTTAACCAGTAGGCCAAACTCCCGGCCCCCTTTTTTTTTTTTAAAGATGAGGTCTTGTAGTCCAATACCAGTGGTTCACGCCCATCATCCTAGCTGCTCAGGAGGCTGAGATCTGAGAACTGGGGTTCCAAGTGCAGACAGATCTTCAAGACTCTCGTTCTCCAATTAACCAGCAAAACACTGGAAGTGGAAAGTGTGGATCAAGTGGTAGAGTGCCAGCCATGGAAAAAGCCAAGTGAAAGTGAAAGACCCTGGCTTCAAGCCCTAGTTCCAGCGTACACACACACGCACACACAGTCTCACATTGTAGCCCTGGTTGGCCTCAAACTTTAAATTCAGTAGTTCCTTCCAATTCAGCCTCACTAGCTGAATTTTTGTTGTTATTATTATTTACTAGTTATGGGAGATGAGAATAGGAAAATCACAGTCCACGCTGGCCTGGGCAAAAACAAAACAAAACCAAAAAAACAAGTGTGGTGACTCACGCCTGTAATCCTAGCTACTCAACAGGCTGAGACTGGAGGATCGAGGTTCAAAGCCAGCTCAGGCACTAAAGCCCTACGACTTTACAATTAACTACTAGAAAACTGGAAGTGACCCTGTGACTCAAAAGATACGGTGGTAGTCTTGAGCTGAAGAACTCAGGGACAGCGCCCAGGCCCAGAGTTCAAGCCCCCAAACCAACAACAAAAAAAAAAAAGTTGGAAATGTAGTGAAATGGTAGAGTTCTTTCCTTGCAAATATACGAGTTTAGGATAGGGGTGAATACAGGTACAGTCTCAAACTTTTTAATGTTCAAACTGCTGTGATATCCACCTAGAAAATTTGACCTTCACACGATACAGTTTTAAGTTTTCCAACCTCTTAACCCTTGCCTGGCTTTACAGCTTGACTTCAGAGCCTTATAGGCTTGGCCCACAATGGAATATTTACAGCCAGGCTCAGGTTGGATTGCCCTCCCTGCCTGTGTCAGGAAGTCCGAGCCTATCTTTGGTGGCTTGCCTGCTATCTGTATGTACCTGGGAAAACGGGGCGGGATGTGGGGGGGAGGTGATCCCTTCATATTGTATCTTTGGATACATAGGAAGAATGGACCAAGATGGGAGAGGCAAGCCCTTCAATAATGAGTTCGTATCAGAGGCAGAAGCTCCAGACAGACCCAAGGCCTCCATCGTTCATGTACCTGCTGTGTCTGGCTCTGATCAAACAATAGGAGATTCATTTGACAGAGATGCTGGGCAGACTTGGTTCTGACCACAAAGGCCACACCCACAGGGCACAACCCCGAGGTGCTCCCTGGGGCTGCATCTTTCCTAATTGGTCCCCCCTCCATCCTGTGTTCAGCTGTGGAAAGGCCTAGCTCCTCTTCCCTGAAGAGGGAGAAGTGAACTTCTGGAAGAGTTGGGCACCAGGGCAGGAAATGAGCTCTAGGAGTGGTCTGGGAATTGAAAAGCAAGAAACAGGGCTCCAGGGAGAAGTGAGAGTCCAAGAGAGGCAGAAGTGAGGAATGTCCACCAGGACTCAAATACAAATGACTTCGGATTCAAAGAAATGGGTCTAAGATGGAATAAGTTAAAGGGAAGTAGACTGTGGCCAGGAGGAGAATGCATGTTACATCCACAGCATTGCCGAAGGAAAAGGAGAAGAAGCAGCTGCTGTGCAGGGTGGCTCACGCCTGTAATCCAAGCTACCCAGGATGCTGAGATCTGAGGATCACTGTTCAAAGCCAGCCTGGGGCTTGAACTCTGAGCCTGAGCACTGTCCTTGAGCTTTCTCAAGGCTAGCACTCTACCACTTGAGCCACAGCACCACTTCTGGCTTTTTCTCCTGTATGTGATATTGAGGAATCAAATCCAGAGCTTCGTGCATGGTAGGCAAGCATACCACTACTAGGCCACACTCCCACCTCTCCCCCAGGCCCCTCCACCTCGTGATCGTGAGACTTATCTCCAATTAATCACCAGAAAACTGGAAGTGGTGCTGTGGCTCAAGAGGTAGGGTGGTAGAGTTGAGCTGTAGAGCTCAGGGATAATGCCCAGAGTTTAAGTCCCATGACTTACAGAAGAAGAAGGAGAAGGAGAGGAGAAAAATTTGTGCCAGGTGCTGCTGGCTCAGGCATTGGAGCTACTTGGGAAGTTGTAATAGAATTATGGTTCAAAGCCAGCCTGGGCGGGAAAGGGTGAGATTCTTATCTCCAATTAAAAAAAAAAAAAGAAGCCAGAAATGGAGCTATGGCTCAAGTGGTAGAATGCTAGCCTTGAGCTAAAAAGCTCAGGAAAAACACTCAGGCCCATAGTTCATACCCCCAAACCAGCACAGAAAAACAAAATAAAGAAATCTTCTAGACTGAGTCTTAAGTTTACCTTTAAGCTGACTCTTGAACCCAGAAATGGCTCAGCGCTTACAGGAACCTCCAGATGTGAGAACTGGGGAGGAGATTCCATTATAGATGGAAGGAAATGGATCTTGTTTGAGCAAAAACAACACACTGCCTCCTTGTAAGGAGATGGATTTCCAGGCAGAGGGCCTGGCATGGGCAAAGGCCCAGAGGTAGAAAATAGCTTGTATTGTGCGATGTAGTATTGGAAGCTGGACTTACGAGAGCAAGACAGCTGGAAGATAGACTGGCTCCAGACCACAAAATGATCAGAGGACTTGGATTCGGTCCCGAGAACAATCAGATTCAAGCTGGAAGATGAGATGAGCCTATTTGCAGTTCAATCCAGTCCACAGCAGGAAGATGCATTTAAAGGGGGGGGCGGGGGATGTGGGCAGAGTGGCTACAGGGAGCCAGAAGCAGGCTGTCCGAGGTTTGGATGTAGGTCAGGCCAAGTGGGGCTGGGGAGAATAAAATGCAGGCAGACAACAGCATCTCAAGGGCTCCGAGCACAGCAGGGTTAGAGGCAGGAGGGGCTGGGTGGGGTCAAAGGGCAACACCATAGTTAATTGATGGATGAAAAGAAAATGGAGGGGACTGAGTATCTGGTCCAGCATGTTTGGACCCCCTTTCTTTAGAAATGCTCACGTAAACTTGTGGATTGGGGTATGGCTCAAGTGGTAGACTGCCTGCCTAGGAGACTGAAGACCCTGAGTTCAAATCCCAGGTAATCAGCAAAAAGCCAAAAGTGGGCTGTGGCTCAAATGGCAGAGTGCCAATTTTGAGAATAAAAGCCAAGCAAGAGCACAAGGTCCTAAATTCAAGCCTCAGTACGGACCTCACCCCCCCCCCCGCCCGCCGTCCCACAGACACACACATCAGATCCCAAAACAAAAAGGGTAAGGGAACATGGGCCAAGTAGTAAATTTGTCTAGCAATTGAGTCTCCAAGTTATCCACACCACATATCAATAAAGTGACGCAGAATGTGTGTGTGTGTGTGTGTGTGTGTGTGTGCGTGCGCGCGCGCATGGGCATGCGAGCATGCACCAGTCCAAGGGCTTATACTCAGAGCTGATGTTTTTAGCTCCATGCTAGTGCTCCACCAGTTGATACACAGCTCCACTTCAAGGTTTTTGGAAGTTCATTGGAGATAATAGTACCAAAGACTTTTCTGTCCAGGATGGCTTTGAACCAGGACTCTCAGATCTCAGCCTCCTGAGAAGCTAGGGTTACAGGTGTTGGCCCCCAGTGCCTGGCTTTCAGGGCTGAATTTGTAATCGGTATTCTAAAACGTGTCATTCACTCTTTCAAGGATTGTCTCTTGAGCACCTTTCATGCAAGGCAATATCCAGATGCTGAATATAAAGCAATGATTAAGTAGAAAAGGCTATTCTCATTCTGGCCTAGGGTTGGGGTAGAGGTGGGGAGTGGGGGGTGGGGCGGGCCGGCCCATCAACCCACAATGACCACCAGGGGGCGCTGCAGCCACATCTGCATCTGTCTGCCTTTCTCGGATTTCTGGCTCTTCTCCATTCCAGACAATAGCCAAGGTGGCTGACCATACTAAGTTCTGCATCTGCTGTAGAAGAAAGCTGCCAGAGGAATCTGAAGCTGACGAGAATTGCTTCCTTCATGTCCCCTGAAGAATTCCATCACCAGATCTTCATCCAGTTGGCCCAGGTAGTCCTGAAGTCGTTTGGCCAGCAGCTGATATTTATTCAACAGCCCCTCCCCCACATGCCCCTCCCCCCTCCCATTACTCTCCTGCTTACCCTCTTGCCCTGCCCACCACTCAGCCTCTACCCTTCATCCTTCCCATTTACCCCTCCTGCCTGGCTTCCACCCTGTCTATCCATCCACCCTCCTGCCCACCCATCCATCCCAACTATGCTTCCCCCCATCCCTCTTTCCACCACACCACAAACCCATCAGCAGATGACCCTTGGGTCAAGGAAAGCAAGGTCAAACCAGGTTGACCCATCAGTGAATTTGCCTCAATGGACTCAGAGTGGAAGCATTAAATAAAATCATCCAGGCTGGTTGGCCGGAAATTTGGCCTAGTGGTAGGGTGTTTGCCTAGCATGCATGAAGACCAAGGTTTGATTCCTCAGTACCATATACATAGAAAAAGCCGGAAGTGGTGCTGTGGCTCAAGTGGTAGAGCGCTAGCCTTGAGAAAGCCCAAGGACAGTGCTCAGGCCCTGAGTTCAAGCCTTAGGACTGGCAAAAAAAAAAATTCAAGCGGGGTGCCAGTGGCTCATGGCTATAAACCTAGCTAAAAGCATAAAAGTCTCTGGACAGTATCCACGATCTGAATTCAAGCCACAGAACCAGCACAAAACAAAAACAAATCCTGCCAGACCATCCTAGCGAACTCGGATGTTTCTTTCTTTGTCTGTCATGGGGTTTGAACTCAGGACCTGGGCGCTGTCCCTGAGCTTTTCTGCTCAAAGCTAATACTTTACCCCTGCTTCTGGTTTTCTAGTGGTTACTTGGAGAGCAGAGTCTTGGATTAGAGTCCTATCTAGGCAGACTGGAAGTTCGATCTTCAGATCTCAGCCTCTGGAGTAGCTAGTATTATAGGTATGAGCCACTGGTGTTTCAGCTCCAATTTTAGATTTTTTTTTCTTTGCCAGTCCTGGGCATGAACCCTGTCCTTGAACTTTCTCAAGGCTAGAGCTCTACCACTTGAGCCTCAGCACAACTTTCGGCTTTTTTCTATGTATGTGGTACCAAGGAATTGAACCCTGGTCTTCGTGCATGCTAGGCAAGCACTCTACCACTAGGCCAAACTCCCGGCCCCTCTAATTTTAGATTTAAAGAAGATTCAGCTGTGGTATTGTGTTGTGAACACACACATTACTCATCGCTGACCCTCCAAGACAATAGAGTGGGTAAAATTCCATGTTTCAGCACTTCTGTTTTTGATTCTAATGACTTCCTGAGTGGAGTGATAAGTCATGTTGTCAGTTTCTCAGGAACATTTACACACTGCTTTCAGAGGCCCTCAACTGCTCAGCGCTGTCACACCCACTTCTACGCAGTGAAGAAAATCTGACCATGATGCTGTGAATGAATGAACGTGCACCAATCACTGTGAGCATCAGTTTTACTCTGAAGAATGTGCTAGTTCAGGTTGTGTGTGTGTGTGTGTGTGTGTGTGTGTGCATATGTGTGTTTTCACATAACAGGAACCAGCACACCACACCCGGAACTCAGCGTGCATACCATCACACGTGTCTAGTTTGGTAGGAAGGGTAGCTTCTTCCTGTCTTTCAGTTCTTTGGCTTAACCATTCAGGAGCTCTATGTAGCACCTGTAAACAACTATTCCAGAGAGGGTGTACATATCTACAATCCCACTGGGAAAACTGAGGTGGGATCCTTCAGAATCCTAGCCAAAGAAAGGAGGGAAGACTAGAGGAGGAAAGAAGCCACGCGCTAGTGACTCATATCTATGATCTTAGCTACTCAGGAGGCCAAGATCTGAGGATGGCAGTTTGAAGCCAGCCTGGCAGGAAAGTATGTGAGAGTCTTACCTCTAATTAGCCACCAAATAAGCCACAAGTGGAACTGTGGCTTACGTGCACAGGCCCTGAGTTCAAGCCCCAGGACTGACATTAAAAAAAAAAAAGAAGAAGAAGAAGGAAGAAAAGAAAAGAGAAAGAAAGGAGGGAAGGAGAAGGAAGGGAGAGATTGAAGAAGAAAAGGAGGAAGGAGGAAAGGGGAGGAAAAAAAGAATGAAGGAGGGGGGCTGGGAGTTTGGCCTAGTGGTAGAGTGCTTGCCTAGCATGCAGGAAGAACTGGTTCGATTCCTTGGTACCACATACATAGAAAAAGCTCAAGTGGTAGAGCTCTAGCCTTTAGAAAGCCCAAGGACAGTGCTCAGACTGTCGGTTCAAGCCCCAGCACTTGAAAAAAAAAAGAATGAAGGAGGGAAAGAAAAGGGAGGAAAGAAGACTGGAAAGAAGAAAGGAAGGAAAGAGGAAGAAAGGAAGGAAGGAAAAAAGGAAAGAAACTCATGCCTACAATTCTGCTACTTCAAGAGGCTCAGATCTCAGGATAATGGTTTGAAGCTAGCCAGGGGGAGACAAATCTGCAATATTCATCTCCAAACCAGCAAAAAATCAGAAGTGGAGGTATGAATCAAGTGATAGAGCATCCACCATGAATACAAAAAGATAAATGTCCAAGGTTCTGATTTTGATCAAAGCAGTTTCTGTGGAGTTCTGGAAGTGAACAGAAGCCTGCAGCTGGCTGCAAATAGGCAGGTAAAATGCTATGAACACTCAGCTCTTCCTGGAAGAGTGGAGCTGTGTGGGCAGGATAAAGAAATAGGATGGGATTGGGGTTGTGGCTCAAGTAGTAGAACATTTGCTTAGTAAGCAGGAGGCCCTGAGTTCAAATCCCATCACTACAAAAGAAATCACTCGGGTTGTTTGTTTTGAGGGGGTGGAAAGTATTTGTTTTTGAGATGGGGTCTCACTCTATTGCCCAGGCTGTCTTACTCTTCAGCCTCCTACTTCAGCTTCTGAAATAGCAGGGACTACAGGTGTGCCCCTATCTTACCCAGCAGATTTGAAACGTGTTTGTATGAAGAAATGGTTTATTTTGTGGGTTGTAAATATGTGTTGATATAGCATGGCAAACACATGCTTCCTACATAAAATTGAGCAAACATCCTTCAAGATACACAGTCAAGTGGAAAAAAAAAAAAAAGCAAGTCCCTGAAAGCCCACAGGAAGAGGAAATGGAAAACTCACTGTGTTATATGAGCTGCTGAGTGGTTTGATTCTTGGTAATGAAGAGACTTGGATTTTGTATCCACCCACAGGTGGGAAATGAGACACAAAAAGACCTTACTCATCTCTACCTGAGATCTGATGATAACAAGAGATGACCCCAAGGGAATTTATGTCCTCCACTTGAATCTGAAGTTTCGATTATGCCATCTCTATGGAAAGCCCAAATAAAATAAATAATATGGTTTAAGGTTGATAATAGTTGTGAAATATCCTTAGGAGAAGCAAACTTCAGGGGCTGGGAATGTGGCTCAGTGGTAGAGAACTTGCCTAGCTTCATGAAGCCCTGGGTTGCATTCCCTAGTACCATGTACAAGAAAAAGCTGGAAGTGGCACTGTGGCTCAAGTGGTAGAGCACTAGCCTTGAGCAAAGGAAGTTCAGGAACAGGGCCCAAGCCCTGAGGTCAAACGACTGGCAGAAAGAGAGAGAGAGAGAGAGAGACAGAGAGACAGAGAGACAGAGAGACAGAGAGACAGACAGAGAGAGAGAGAGAGAGCAAAGCAAAACTCAGACTCTCTTAGAAAGACATATCCTACTTTCCATTACTATAAGGAAATGCCTGGGACAATTAACTTATAAAAATAAAAGGGTTAGTTTTACTTTTCTTTGTTGTTGTTGTTGTTGTTGCTTTGTTGATATGCCAGTACTGGGTTTGAACTCAGGGCCTCAAGTTCTCCCTTAGCTTTTTTTGCTCAAGGGTGATACTCTATTGCTTGAACAACACTTCTTCGAGGTTTTTTGTTGTTGTTGTTTGTTTTGTTTTGTTTTTTGCTGACTAATTGGCAATGAGTCTCATGGAGTTTTCTTCTTTCAAAGGCTGGCTTTGAACTAGGATTCTCAGATCTCAGCCTTCTGAGTAACTAGGATTATAGACATGAGCCACCTTCATCCAGCCTCATCCTTTTTTTTATATAAGCAAAGAACCTGAGGTAAATGCCTCCAGCAAGCAGTGTCTACTAAGAATAAACTTTGTCTACATTGTATTTTTATTATTTCATTGTGTCTTTGTTCCTGTCTACATTGTATGTATTTTCATGCTATACCTTTATTTATGGCAAGTGATACCGATTTTCCATTTTAGACGTGAAGTAGAGATTGCCTTCAAAATAAATTTATTAAGCAAATAACCAATGTAAAGAAATACACGATGTAAATAACAATATAGGTGGCAAGCAAATGTGGCAAATTACCTATTTATGACTAAAGTTTAGGAAATCAGAACCCCACAGAATGGAACCCCCAACTTCTCTCGTAAAGTGAGGATCGCAGACATTTGAGCTTCATTTTGATAGGGTAAATCATTATAAGTAAAACCTGCTTCAACTGAGTGCTACTAGCTACACCTATAACCCCAGCTACTCAAGAGCTCCAAAACTGATTCTTAGCTCCATTAGCTAGCAAAAGGCAACAAGTAGAGTTGTGACTCAGCAATCAAGTACTAACTTTGATCAGAAAAAGTCAAACTACAGCGTGATTAGAAAAAAGCAAAACTTAGCCAGGCCCAGTGGCTCACATCTATAATCCTAGCTACTCAGGAGGCTGAGATCTGAGGATCTGGGTTCAAAGCCAGATTAGGCAGGAAAGTTCGTGAGACTCATGGCTAATGAACAACCAAAATGCTGTAAGTGGAGCAGTGGTTCAAGTGCTAGAATGCCTTAAGTGAAAGAGCTAAGGGACAGTGCCTGGGGTCCAGGCTGGCACAAAATGAAAGGGGAGGCGAGGAGAAGGAGAGGAAAGGAAAAGAAAAGAAAAAAAAAGCCAACCTATTTGTCTGAACCCTAGCAAGGCAGGAGGAAAGATGCCTCATCTAGAAACTTCCCTGCCAGGGAACTATAGTCCTTTCCACGCTAAATCAATCTCTAGCCTAAGCTTTCCTCACTGTGAGTGGTAAGATCTAGAAGGCAGAACGGTGTTTTCCTTTAAACAGATGGAGGGAAGAGGCCTTGCTGTTTTGTTTTTTTTTTTATTCCAAATGGAAACCAGAGACAAGAAAAGGCCTCTTCAGCTGCACTCAGCAAGTTCTTGTGGCCATTTGATTCAAAGCCAAGGTTCATTTGTAAAGACTCTTTAGCAGCTGCGTGCTGGTGACTTTCTGCCTGTAATCCTAGCTACTCAGGAGGCAGAGAGACTTGAGTAATGGAGGGACAAAGTCGGCCTAAGCAGACAAATCTGACCTATTCTTACCTAGAATTAACTAGAAAAAAAAAAAAACAAAAAAAAACAGAAGTAGAGGTGTGGCTTAAGTTAATAGAGTACCAGCCTGGAGGGAAGAGAAAGAGCATGAGGCCCAAAGCTTAAGCCACACACACACACACACACACACACACACACACACACACACACACACACACACACGCTCCTTTGCCTAGTCTAGCCCTCTGTGTGTGCTTTCCTGGAGAATCTCCCAGTGGCTGTGGTGAGTGGCAGGATAGAGAGAACTGGATTCCTGCCTTCTCTTGCCAATGCCGCTGGCACCTGTCATCACCACATCTAGGCAGCCTGCTGGAATGCTCACTTGGTGATAAGGGCATCTTAGCCACCCACAGATAGAAAGTGGAAGATGGTGGATTAGATGCCACTTCCCGCCTGCCTGGCTACGTTTTCTTACTTTGGACTTATGCTGGGATTGCTGGCATGGCGTTGGCTTTGCCTCTGGTTCTCTGAGCCCCAGCTTGGGCAGCTGAACCCAGGCTCTTTTGGGCAGTTTCTTGACTGTCCACACTCAAGCCTGCTCACCGTTATTCAGGCCCAGCAGAATGGAAATTCAGGCCTCAGACCTCTGGCAGGTGCATGGAACTTCCAGATCCACTTGAAGGCTTCAGTCTAGAAGTTTCTAGCTTTTTCTCGAAACCTCTGGGTAGCCAGTCTTGGAGGCCCTGGGGATTCAGAAGCCCACGCTGCTCCGGCCTTCCCGCTTCCAGAAGGCGGAGATCTGCTCCAGGGTGACCCGGGGCTGGAGGCTCCAGTCAGGCTCAGGGCTGCCCGGCCGCGGCCTCCAAGCCTGGGGCGTCCCTTGTTGCCCGCTAGCATCTGCTCTCGGTTCAGGCCCCATCCAGCTCACCAGGCCCGTAGGAGTGGGGGTCTCCTCCCAGAGCTGGGGTCCCCCAAAGGTGCTTCTGCAGGCGGGCATGGCAGGTGGCATCTGGGGGATCAAGGAGCTGGGAGCGGAGTGGGGGGCCTCCCAGACGGCCCCCGCGGCCGGAGGAGGCTCCAGGCCCCTGTCCAGCAGCAGAGGCACCGCAGAGCCATACCAGTCCTCGGAGCGCTCGCGAGCCGAGTTGGGGGGTTCGATCCACAGCTCTCCTCCGGGGCGCCACACCAGGGTGGGCGCGCGCTGGCGGGGGTCCGGGCGCTGCGCGCGGCGGAGCAGGCGTTCGGCCAGCACGGCCGTGGTCACCAGGAAGAAGGCGGCCAGGGAGGCCAGGCCCAGCATGATGGGGATGCAGGGCCCGCAGGGGAGCGGGGGCCACAGGGCTGCCTCGGCCGTGTCCCCCGAGGGCTGCTCCGCCGGAGTCCCAGGCATCTGGGAGAGGAGAGGAAGAGGATGAGGCAGCGTGGATGGGTTTGGGGAGGGGGGGGGGGGGGGGCTGCCGGTGTCTCTCCAAGCCTGAGAGCCAGGCCAGCGGCCCATGCCTGTCATCCTCGCTACTCAGGAGGCTGAGATCTGAGGATCACGGTTTGAAAGCAGTGGATGAGAGGCTTCTCTCCAATGAACCACAAGACAAGCCAAGAAGAGGAGCTAGGGCTCCAGAGAGAGAGAGCACCAGGCTTGAGGGAAAAGGCCCAAGAGCCTGAGTTAAAGCCCCCGGGACACACACACACACACACACACACACACACACACACACGTGCAAAATAAAGTGCAAGAGAGACAGGTTGCATGGGGCTCAGACACAGGGGCCCAAGGGATCCAGAGATGCCAAGAGGGGGTGAAGTGTAGCCAAAGGCCAGGCAGAACCTCCCTCTGCCGGTAGCCTGGCTCTTGAGTGGCCTCTCCACCCTGGGGTGCCTCAGACAAAAGGCCCAGTCTACCCCTAGATCTTACTCTAGCCAAAGAAGGAAGTGGTAAAGAGAAGAAACTTCTCCTTCTAGTTGTTTACACTAGTCCCTTCTTATACATGTACCCCCTTTTTGTTGGACACCCCTGTAGCCCTCTGCTGGCCCTTCTCCCCTTCCCCTCTTCTTGATTTCTAGATTTCCAACTGCGACACCAAATCTCGGGTATCACCACTGTCTGGCCCCAGCCTCTCCTGACTGTCTCAGTCTCTTGTCTCTGCTCACCTCTCTCCAGCCTTTGAGCCCTCTCATTTGTGGGGGGGGGGCCTCTGTACCCCTCTTCTCACCTTGAGTCAGTGCCTGGCTCTCTCTTCAGAGTAGCTCTTCCCGGCACATGGTGGGAGGCTCAGTACCCCCGTTCAGGGCTGGTCTCAAATGAAGGCGGAAGGGTGGACACCTTTCTGTTGCCAGGCAACGGCACCCCAGCTCCTCCTGCCCTCAGTGGAGCATTTCCAAAGCAGCCTGGGGGTGGTGGTGGGGGGAGGTTGTGGTCAATGTGGTGAGAGGCATTTCCTGGGTAAGGTGGGGGCCTACATGGGCAGTGGCTCTGTTGAACTCAGTCTCACCCTACAGCGAGCCCCAAAACAATGCAGACTCTGGCCTGTTCACTCCCACTGTCCACTCCCGGGAGGTTGCTAGAGTCTGTCCTGGTCTCTTCAGGCCACTGGAACTCTGCAAGTGTGTCTTGCCTATAGGAATAAAGCAATAAAGACTGGCTAGGCACCAGTGGCTCATGCCTATAATCCTAATTATTCACGGGGCAGAGATGTGGAGGATCGCAGTTCGAGGCTAGCCCAGGCAAAAAAAAGTCTGAGGGATATCTCCAACTGACCAGACAAATGCTAAACTGGAGGTGTGACTCAACTGGTAGAACACCAACCATGAGCAAGAAAGCCAAATAAGTCTGTGAGGCCCTAAGTTTTATAGCTCCTGTACCTACACAAAAAAGGAAGGAAACCAAAACCATACTACCCAGAATTTCTATTTCCATATATACACACTAAAGAACTGAAAGCAGTGATTGAAAACAGTTAGTTGTGCATTATATTCTCAGCTGCTCTGGTCGTAACAGCCTATAACAGTGGAGATAGCCCAAATGTCCCTTGGAATGTGAATTGGTTGAACACCAAATGTAGTTTATTCAAGCAATGGACTATTCCTTCATTTTTGAAAACAGGGGTTGAAGCTGCCTCAGTTGGTAGTACCCTAGCCAATGAGCCAAAGTGTCAGGTACCAAGATCAAGTCCCCATCTTAGACAGAAAAAAAAAGGAGTGAATGTGCTGGATATGGTGATACAAGTCTACAATCCCAGCAAATCAGGAGGCCGAGACAGGAAGATCTTGAGTTCCAGGGATATACCTTCAGATCTTATCTCCAAAAAGAAAAAAAAAACAACAACCAAAAGGGCCTACTGGTAGAGTGCTTGCCTACCATGCATGAAGACCTTCCTTCCTCGATGCCACATACATAGAAAAAGCCAGAAGTAGTGCTGTGGCTCAAGTGATAGAGCTTTAGTCAAGGACAATGCTCAGGCCCTGAGTTCAAGCGCCAGGCCTGGCAAAAAAAAAAACAACAACCAAGAGCTGGGTACAGTGACTCAGGCATGCAACCCTAGCTAATCAGGAGGCTGAGATCAGAGGATCGCAGTTCAAAGCCAGCCTAGGCATTAAAGAACCTGAGACTCTTTTTTCCAATTAATCACTAGAAAACCGGAAGTGGCGCTGTGGCTCAGGGGTAGGGTGGTAGCCTTGAGCTGTAGAGCTTAGGGACAATGCCCAGACCTGGAGTTGAAGCCCCATGATCCACATTAAAACAAAACAAAAAACAAACAACAACAACAAAATTAGCCGGGCACAGTGGCTCATGCCTTTAATCCTAGCTACTCAGGAGGCTGAGATCTGAGGACTGCGGTTCAGTGCCAGCCTGGGGAACTAAAGTCTGTGAGACTCTTATCTCCAATTAACCACCAGAGTAAACTGGAAGTGGGGCTGTGGCAAGGGGTAAGGTTGAGTTAAAGAGCTCAGGAACAATGCCCAGGCCCACAGTTCAAGTCCCACTACCGATAAAAAAAAAAAAAACAACCAAACAAAAACAAAACAAAGTCTCAGGGCTACAATATGCATGAATTTTAAAAAATACCATGCTAAGTAAAATAAGCCAGTCACAGAAGGAAAAGTGCTTAGGACTGATCCTTATTGGAGGGTTTAGAGTCATCAGATTCACAGACACAGTGAAATGGGCATTGCCCACAGCTAGGGCGAAGGAATGGGACTTATTGTTTAATAGAAATACTGTCTGAGAAAATGAAAACATTCTGGAAGCCAGGCATCAGTGTAATCCTCACACCTGTAATCCTAGACTCCATAAGAGTCTTATCTCCAACTAACCACCATAAAAAAGCTAGAAGTAGAGCTGTGGCTCAAGAGATAGAGCACTCCCTTTGAGCAAAGAACCAAGGAACAGCAGCTAGGCCCTGAGCTTAAGCTCCAGTAGTGGTGTGTACACACACACACACACAGAGGACTCAGCTATAACACCGTGTCTTCTTCTATGACTACTCCAATGATGAAGAGGAGGTAGAGTTCTCTCTGTGACAGGTGAAAGGATATACAGGGAAACCTTCCAGGAATAAATGATGCCTGTCTACACACCTAGTATTTCCTAAAGAATGACTCCACTTCCGGGCTTAATTCCAAGGAAATTATCAGGAACCAGCCAGGATGGATTGGCCTGAATTTCTTTAAAAAATAGGCAATCAAGCCAAGCTCACTAGCAGAGGCTGTGTGCTGTAAGTGTGGCCAGATATTTCCTTTTCAGGAACAGAAGCCAACACAGATTGGCTCATGGTAGATGATTATGTCCACATTTGTGTGTGCTCTATCCAGGGTACTTCCTATTTCCTCCTACCCCCAATCACGCATCTACTTTCTGTCTCTATGGATTGTTTATTCTGAACACATATAAATGGAATCATAATGTGTAATGTGATTAGCCTCTTTCATGTAATGTAATTTGAGAGTCCTGTATTTTTTTTGTGCCAGTCCTAGACTTGAATTCAGGGCCTGAGCACTGTCCTTGGGCGTTCTGAAGGCTAGAGCTCTATCACTTGAGCCACAGCACCACTTCTGGCTTTTTCTGTGTATGTGGTACCGAGGAATCGAACCCAGGGCTACATGCATGCAAATCAAGCACTCTACCATTAGGGCACACTCCGGGAGATAGTCATAATCTTATGACCATAGTCATATGCCACTGTGCCTGGTATTATGGAACATAATGCTTTCAAGGTTTATTTATGGCATACTTCAATACTTCCTTCTTTCCCCATTGTTATCCCTTTTTTAGCAGAGTAATATTTTATTGCATTCAACATTTCATTGGCTTGTGAGTTGTTTCTACTTTGTGCTTACCGTAGTGATACTGCTAGGAAAATTCATATGCCAGGTTTTGAGTGGACATATGTTTTCAATTTTTTTTTTGCCAGTCCTGGGCTTAAGCTCAGGGCCTGAGCACTGTCCTTGGATTTTTCTCAAGGCTAGAGCTCTACCACTTGAGCCTCAGCACCACTTCTGGCTTTTTTTTCTAAGTATGTCGTACCAAGGAATCGAACCTGGGTCTTCGTGCATGCTAGTCAAGCACTCTACCGCTAGGCCAAACTCCTGGCCCATATGTTTTCAATTTATCTTGGGCATATCTATGTATAACTAGATTTGCTATGTCATGTGATTATTCTAAGTTTAACTTTTTGAAGAACTATGAGCAGTCCCACTGTAACAGTTAAATTTAGCTAGGTGCCAGTGGCTCATGCCTGTAATCCTAACTGCTCAGGAGGCTGAGATCTGAGGACTACAGTTTAAAGCCAGCTTTGGCAGGAAAGTCTGTGACACTCCTATCTCAATAAACGCTTCAGAAAAAGCTGGAAGTGGCACTGTGTTTCAAGTAGTAGAGTGCTAGCTTGAGCAAATGCAGCTCAAGTCAGCTGTGCCCAATTCATCTTCCTTCAGGCATGTCCAACTCCCATCTCACCTCTCTATTGAATATGGAATTTTTGGGCCTTGCTGTTCACATCTGGGAACAAGAGGCCAAAGCTAAGAATGGGTGGGGAGACAAAGGAGAGGTTTATGACATGTGGTGCAGGCCACTACATGAGCCAAACCAGAATGAGGTGGACAAATTGCTTTGCACTTCAGAAGTTTAGCTTTAGCAGACAAAGGAAATATGCTCTGCCCTGACCTCTTCCTGTTCAAACCTTCTGTTGTCTGAGAAGCACTAGTAGGTAAGTAGCAGAGAGAATAGCCTCACATAGATTACAAGAAAGACAGCCTCATTCATTCATTCATTCATTTATTCATCAATCATTCATTTAGTGGACAAGTACTGAGGCTTGAATTCAGTGCCCAGGCATTATCCCTGAGCTTTTTTACTCAAGGTTGGTAGTTAATTGGAGATAAAAGTCTCACGGACTGGGCCGGGAGTTTGGCCTAGTGGTTAAAGTGCTTGCCTAGCATGCATGAAGACCCGGGTTCGATTCCTTGGTACCACATACATAGAAAAAAGCCGGAAGTGGTGCTGAGGCTCAAGTGGTAGAGCTCTAGCCTTCTAGCCTTGAGAAAGTCCAAGGACAGTGCTCAGGCCC
Source organism: Megascapheus bottae (assembly GCF_031878675.1). Taxonomy (NCBI): domain Eukaryota; kingdom Metazoa; phylum Chordata; class Mammalia; order Rodentia; family Geomyidae; genus Megascapheus; species Megascapheus bottae. Next base: position 4,580,649 of record NC_143533.1, on the reverse strand, counting down.
TGAGCTCAAGCCCAGGACTGGCAAAAAAAAAAAAGTCTCATGGACTTTCATACCCAGGCTGGCTTTGAACCACAACCCTCAGATCTCAGTCTCCTAAGTTGCTAGAATGACAGGCATGAGCCACCCGGCACCCGGCTCCAGAAATATATTTATGTCCTCTTCCCAATACAGTTTCTCCAAAGGAAAATAAGAAACCAAAGAAAACTTAAGTCTACATCGGCAAGGCGAGATAGTGACAGGAAAACATCTGTGGAGGCCCATTTGACAGTCTGCATGTCACCAGGACCAAAGGTATGGTCCTCCTTATTTCTTTATGGCATGCCCATCTGGCCAGGTGTCCTAGAGGTGACTCAGCTGGGGACTGCTGGGAGCTCTCAATTTAGTTGAGGAGGACTTTATCGGAGTAAACAGATAAATGACTATAAGAGGTAATTGGAGTCATAAGAGGGCAATGTAGGAAGAATCAGGAGAGGCCAGGGAAAGGAAGGAGGAATTTTATTCGAAGAGGAGGAGTTGGGAGGAAAGGAGAGTTGGGAAGAAAGGTGGGCACAGCACATGGTGGGATTCTCTAAGCAGCCCTGAGGCTGCCAGGCGGGCTGAAGGGAAATGATTCAGACAGCTGGGGTAGCATGAGCAATGAGTGAAGATGACCCATTTCAGGCCTCCACAGGATGGGATTGTGGGCCTACGGGACAGGGGGTGGAAGGGTGCAGGGACAGCCCTTGCAATTTGACCAAGTCACTTGCTTATCCACAGTTCAGGGTGAGCAGAAAAGAAGTGCTTAAATGTGTTTCAGGCTAAGATCTTTTTTCCCCCATGTATGGAAGACTGATAGGTAAGCAAATAGGGAGAAAACTTTGTGTCAGTACTGGGGCTTAATCTCAGGGCCTGAGCACTGTCCTTGATCTGTTTTGTTCAAGGCTAGCACTCTACCATTTGAGATACCACTTCTTTTTTCTAGTTAATTGGAGATAAGAGTCCCATGACCTTTCCTGCCCTGGCTGGCTTTAAACCAAAATCCTCAGCTCTCAGCTTCCTGAGTATGCATGTATGTATGTATGTATGTATGTATGTATGTATGTATGTGTGTATGTATAGATAGATAGATATATAGATTTTTTTGCCAGTCCTGGGGCTTGAACTTAGGGCCTTGGCACTGTCCTTGGACACTTTTTGCTCCAGGTGAGCGCTCTGCCACTTGAGCCACAGTGCCACTTCCGGCTTTTTCTTAGTATGTGGTACTGAGGAATCAAACCCAGAGCTTTGCACATGCTAGTAAGCACCCTAACCACTAGGCTAAACTCCCGACCCTAGATATATATATATATATATATTTTTTTTTTTTGTCAGTCCTGGGCTTGAGCTCAGGGCCTGAGCACTGTCCTTGGACTTTCTCAAGGCTAGAGCTCTACCACTTGAGCCCCAGCACCACTTCCGGCTTTTTCCTGTATATGTGGTACCAAGGAATCGAACCCGGGTCTTCGTGCATGCTAGGCAAGCACTTTAACCACTAGGCCAAACTCCCGGCCCCCCTAGATATATATTTTAATAACTCCCTATAATCCTAGCTAATCAAGAGGCTGAGATCTGAGGATCATGGTTCAAAGCCAGCCCGGGCAGGAAAGTCCATGATGCTCTTATCTCCAATTAACCACCAGAAAACCAGAATTGGCTCTGTGGCTCAAAATGGTAGAATACTCACTTGCCTTGAGCAAAAGAGCTGGGACAGTGCCCAGGCCCTGAGTTCAAGCCCCACTACTGACAAAAAAAAAATCCCACAACTTTGTGTGTGTGCCAGTACAGAGACATGAACTCAGGGTCAGAATATTCTCCCTTATGTTTTTTTGCTCACAGCTGGCTCTCTATCATTTAAACCACAGCTCCATATCTGGCTTTTTGGTGGTTATTTGGAGATGAGAGTCTCTTGGACTTTTCTGCTCTGGTTGGCTTTGAACAGCAATTCTCAGATCTGAGCCTCTTGAGTAGCCAGGTGACATAAGCCACTGTGTTAAGCCCATGAGAGTCATATGTCAAATTAACCATAGAAAAGTCAAAAGTGCAGCTGTGACCCAACTAGTAGAGCATGAGCAGAAAAGCCCACAAACAGCAGCACCCAGGGTCCTGACTTCAAGCCCCAGGATTCAGGATTCATTCATATTTTCTCATCAGGCATGGTGGCTCACACCTGTAAACCCTGATACTCTGGAGGCTGAGATCTAAGGATCACGGCTCAAAGCTATCCAGAGCACTAACAGTCTGTGAGACTTATCTCCAATTCACCACCAGAAAACTGGAAGTGGTGCTATGGCTCAAGGGGTAGGGTGGTAACCGCCTTGAGTTGAAGATTTCAGGGACAGTGCCCAGGACCAAAGTTCAAGTCCCACCACTGACAAAAAAAAGTTAGCTCATCAGAACATGCTTATCTTGAACTTGGAAAGGAGAGAAATGAAGAGAAGCATCCTAACTACTTGTCTGGCTCCACTCCCGGAATCTGCCACCCAAGAACCCCACCCTAATTCCGGCTTCCCAGGGCAGGGTACTCTGAATGCCTAGTCAGTGAGGACTGATACCGCTTATTCCAGCTGTGAAGGCGCCATCCTTCACGTCACTAGAAAGACTGTGTTGACTCAGAAGGATCAGAGGGCCAGTCATATAGGAGATGGGTAGGAGGACTTAGGGGTCAGTTCCAGGGACTTTAGGTTGAGAGAACTCTGTCCTGGAAGAGAAGGGCCTAAAGAGAGAGGAAATCTATAGCATCATCCTTGGCATAGTTCAGAATTTAGGGGAGGAAAAATCAAACAAATGTCCTATAGACAGCCATGGTGCCTTAGGAGTCTTGAGGACCCCAAATCCAGAACTACCTGCCCCCCCGCCCCCGAGAAAGACCCATAAACCTTCATTTCTTAGCTGCCTATTTGCCCAGGAGACTTTCTGTAAGAGGAAGGAATATGCAGGCTTTGGGTCCATGTGCCACTCTAAGTCACCATTAAAAAAAAGAAAAAAAAAAGTTCTTTTTGTTGTTGTTGTTTTATGTCATTCCTGGGTTTGAACTAGAGGTCTAGGTGCTGTTCCCCCACCCCCTGCTTTTTTTTTTTTTTTTTTGCTCAAGGTTAGAACTCTACCATTTGAGCCATAGCTCCACTTGCAGCGATTTAGTGGCTAATCAGACACAAGAATCTCACAGACGGGCTGGGAGTTTGGCCTAGTGGTTAAAGTGCTTGTCTAGCATGCATGAAGACCTGGATTCGATTCCTCGGTACCACATACATAGAAAAAAGCCGGAAGTGGTGCTGAGGCTCAAATGGTAGAGCTCTGGCCTTGAGAAAGTCCAAGGACAGTGCTCAGGCCCTGAGCCCAAGCCCAGGACTGGCAAAAAAAAAAAAAAAAAAAAAAAGAATCTCACAGACTTTCCTGCAGGGACTGGCTTCAAATTATCATCCTCTGATGTCAACCTTCTGATTAGCTTGGATAACAATTATGAGCCATCAGTGCCTGGCAAAAGAAGAGTTTTGAGAACGGTCTGGCAGAATAAAATGAATCACTAGATGGACGGGAGGGAAAATACATCAAGGATTAGTCATGATAGAATCTATATGGGAGTAATATGAGTGCTTACTTTACAAGTCATTAAACTTTATGTCTTTATGTTTGGATTTTTCATAATAAAATATCAGTATGTGGAAAGAAAAAATCATGAGGTAAGTGGCAGGCACTGGTCACTATAAAGTATTTAGCATTGCATTCCTTATCTGAGAATTTACATTTCAACATTGCCTGCAGAAGGCAATGTTAATCATCATGACAAATGGCAGATTTCAGGTGATTTAATTTTCTTTTGTGTGTGTGTGTGTGTGTGTGTGTGTGTGTGTGTACTAGTAGTTTGAGCTCAGAGCCTAGGCTTTGTCCCCGAGTTTTAGTGATCAAGGTTAGCATTCTACAATTAGCATCCTCAGATCTCAGCATCCTGAGTAGCTAGGATTGTAAGTATAAGCTACCAGTTCCCAGCTTTTCAGGTGAGTTAGGAGAGGGAGCGCTCTTTCCCGAGAACCTTAGATTACACCCTTTAGAAGATCCAACCACTTGGCTTACCCAGTTGCTGGCCTTATGGTTTCTGACTTTCCTGAAGTTTATTCTAGCCCTTCTGCAATCGCACCCTTCGTTTAGAGTGGATCCCACCTTGTAAGCTTTGGGGGAGGGGAAGATAAGATGTTCCAGATGCTGTCTGGCATCTTATCCTAAGAGATTGATCATATTTGCTCAGGAGGTGAGGTTCACACGATAAAGGGCCAAAGGAGGACTTAGGCTTGGTATAAAAGATCTGGAAGTTTCTGAGGGGTTACTTTGCATTGGACCCTGGCAGGTAAGGAGTGAATTGGTGGAGAGGGATTCAAATCTGAACTAAACTGAGTGGCAGCGGAGCCTTGGGTAGGTGGAGTGTGTGGCATGAGCTAGTCTTGAGTAGACCAAGTACCTGAATCTAAGGTCTTGATCTCATCCCAACTCTTTCTGCGACTTTGTGACCTATCCTAGTTAGACCAGCTCTTTGGACACAGGTGTAGGCATTGTCTCTTCTATTGCCATCTACAGCGAGCCAGATGCACCTCTAAAATGTCTTCTGATCTGAGAGCTTGGTGAAGCCAGGGATTAAATCTTGTTCCATAGACTAGGAAAATGAGACTCCCGTTGTTGGTGTAAAAGATGGAAGAGGGCTTGACTCTTCTTAACCTGGGGAGGTGGGGGAAAAGGCTGGCCACAATCACACCAGGGAAAACCAAAAGGATTAAAGGGATTAAGGATACAGAAGACATGTATCTAAGAGGAACGAGACTATTGATAAAGAGTTTTCTCTAGGTTCAAGGCTGGGGTTGCCTATGCATAAATAAAAAGACTGAAAAGTCCAGGTCCAAATTACAGTATACATAAAGTTGAGAGGACAAAAAGTAATCTTTCCTTTCTTCTTTCTATTCCAGCTCCAGAATGTTGACCATTGCTCTCTTAGCCCTTCTTTGTGCCTCAGCCTCTGCCAGTGCCAGTAAGTGAGATGCTATGGGCCTGGGAACTGAGGTCCGAGAAGGCAGCTTCCATATTGTTGTTAGTCAAAGCATTGACACTTTGACTTGAGGGAGTGGAAAGAATGGGAATTGTGGGGAGCATCTAAGGCCTTAGATTTCACTGTCTCAGCCCTTCTCTCTCCCTCAGTTCAGGCCCGACTGTCTTCCTATAATGGGGAGTATGGAGGTAGTGGAGGACAGCGCTTCTCCCATTCTGGGAACCAGCTGGAAGGCCCTATCACCGCCATTCGTGTCCGAGTCAACAGATACTACATTGTGGGGTAAGACTGAGTCGCTATGGTTTGGAGAGGCTCTGAGATCTCACTAAACTGGGAAGTCTTCATTTGCTTTGGATCATATCTGCTTCCATCACCAAGGGGGTCCCAGGTATGAAGATGATATCACTAACAAGTAACAGATTCATGCAGTTGAGTTGGGTACCGAATCCACCTTCTCCCACATGCACTACCTTAGCACATCAAAGAACCCGAAATTGATGGGTACTGCTGACTCATCCCTGCAATCCTAGCTACTCAGGAGGTTGAGATCTGCAGATCAAAGTTTGAAGCCAGCCCAGGCAGAAAAGTCCATGAGACTCTTACCTCCAATAAACCACCAAAAAAAAGTCAGAAGTGAGACTGTGGCTCCAGTGATAATGTGGTAAGCTGCAGCAAAAGGGCTCAGGGAAAGTGTTCAGGCGCTGAGCTCAAGCATAAGGACTGACACAAAAAGGAAGAAAATAAAGGGTCTTGAACTTGGATAACCTTGTTTCCCTTCCCTCCCTCCTCACCCCTGCTCCCAGTCTCCAGGTGCGCTATGGCAAGGTGTGGAGTGATTACGTGGGTGGTAAGCAGGGGGATCTCGAGGAGATCTTCCTGTACCCTGGGGAATCGGTGATCCAGGTGTCTGGCAAGTACAAGAACTACCTGAGGAAGCTGGTCTTTGTGACCGACAAGCAACGCTACCTACCTTTTGGGAAAGACACAGGCACAAGTTTCAACGCTGCTCCCTTGCATCCCAACACCGTCCTCCGATTCATCAGTGGCCGAGCGGGTTCCCTCATCGATGCCATTGGCCTCCACTGGGACTACTACCCCAGTGAGTGCAGCAGCTGCTAAGCTTCTCTTCTTCCTCTTTGGCCAGGGGCCCTGGTGGCATGAGTTCTTTTATCATTAATTCCCATACACAGGGTTTAATAAAGTGATAGTGCTAAAAAGCTGGTGTGTATATGGTGTCTGTAGCTGGAATTCTGCTTCTTCATTCTGGTAAAAAAAAATATGCGAACCTAATTTCTGGCTATCTATTGGGCATAAATCTGAGAAAAGTGGGAAGGTGGGGAAGTATTAGAGGCCTGATTTTATTTTTCATTACTTTTGTTTTTGGTGCTGGTACTGGGGCTTAGACTCAGGGCCTCACACTTTTGCTGTTTTTCACTCAGGCCTGGCACTCTATATTACTTAGGCCAGAGCTCCACTTTCCACCTTTTTGCTGGTTAGCTGGAGGTAAGAGTCTCTTGGACTTGTCTTTCCAGGCTGGCTTTGTTCCATGATCCTTAGATCTCAACTTTCAGAGTAGCTAGGATTATAGTATGAACCACTGGCACAGGCTTTGGGGCTTTCTTTATAATTTATCAGGAAGAGATAAGATTCTGGCTTACCCTACTCTTTTCAAGGTTAGCTGCAAAGAATGTAGACCCAACAGGAGTTCTGAGGCTAGGGCAAAGCTTATTGACAAGTTGCCCAAACCCCAGATGTCCCATTTTCCTGCTCAAATCTTACATAGTACTTCTTTCCCTTGACAAAATACTTCACAGTAGAGTGTCAGGACCTCACACTGTTGACCTGAATCTATTCACAGAATGTGGTGGGCCTGGACCATTGTCCTAGAACCTAACTCCTAACTTTAGTCACTATGCTTAAGGACTCTGCTCTAATTCTCCTACCCAGGTGCCACCCACCCTTGTATTCTTGCTCAGCTTTTTCAGAGCTAGGATTCTTCAGGAAGCCTCATCTCTTCTGCAGTGTAAATTCTGTCCACACCATGCTCAAAAAAGGAAAACCTAGCCAGACTAGGGTGGTCTGTGCATGTAATCCTAGCTAATCAGGAGGCTGAGACCTGAGGACTGAGGTCCAAAGTCAGACTATTATCTCCAGTTAACCAGCACAAAGCCAGAAGTGGGGCCTGTGGCTTAATAGTAGAACACTAGGCTTTCACAAAAACAAACAAACAAACAAACAAAAACAGCTGGGCGAGGTGGCTCACGCCTGTAATCCTAGCTGCTCAGGAGGCTGAGACCTGAGGATTGAGGTTCAAAGCCAGCTTGGGCACAAAGTCCAAAGTCTGAGATACTCTTATCTCCAATTAACCATTAGAAAACTAGAAGTGATGCTGTAGTTCAAGGGGGTGGGTGGGAGACTTGAGCTGAAGAGCTCAGGGACAGTGCCGAGGCCCAGAGTTCAAGCCTCCACGACCGACACTGACAAAAAAAAAAAAAAAAAAACCCTCCCCCCCCCAAAAAAAAAACTCCAAAAGCAAAAATCGTTAAGGGCAGTGTCCATGTCTTGAGGTCAAGCTGTAGGACCAGCATAAAAAAGCAAGCAAGCTCAAAGTGGAGAGATTTTTACTACAGGTTGTTACAAGGAGTTCTTTGAAATTCAGGGCAACATTAAGGTGACTGGATAGATTTAGCAAGGACACAACACTGCTTGGAAGTAAACTTTAGAACTTCTACTTCCTAGTTCTAGAATATTAATAAGTACTTTCAGTTGGCAGTGACAGACAATTACTCATTGCTCCCAACAGATTTATTCATAGGAACTGTGAGGATCACATTGCCTCTCAGTTACACATAGATAATAGTCACATACAATTTTTTTTTTTTTTTTTTTTGCCAGTCCTGGGCTTGAGCTCAGGGCCTGAGCACTGTCCTTGGACTTTCTCAAGGCTAGAGCTCTACCACTTGAGCCTCAGCACCACTTCCGGCTTTTTTCTACGTATGTGGTACCGAGGATTCAAACCCGGGTCTTCATGCATGCTAGACAAGCACTTTAACCACTAGGCCAAACTCCCGGCCAGTCACATACAATTTTATAAAGAAATATTAACATAATAGAAATAAACTCATGACTAATCTGTTTTCTTTTATAACAAATTCTTTTATTTTTTTTCCACACCACCAATGTCATGGGGCAGATTATGCCACTGTAGTTTGCAAGTTTTTGTTGCGATATATAACAGATAAAATGAATCCGCTTAAAGTGGACAATTCAGTGATTTCTAAGATATACACAAGGTTAATTAATCATCATCTCTCGAGCTCAGGACCTGAGCACTGTTCTCAAGGCTAGCGCTCCACCACTTGAGCCACAGTACCACTTCTGGCTTTTTCTACGTATGTGGTACCAAGGAATCAAGCCTAGGTCTTCATGCATGCTAATCAAGCACTCTACCACTAGGCTAAACTCCCAGATCCTATCATCACTTTTTTTTTTTTTGCCAGTCCTGGGGCTTGAATTAGGGCCTGGGCACTGTCCCTGAGCTCTTTAGTTCAAGGCTACCTCCCTACCTCTGGAGCCACTTCCTGTTTTCGAGTGATTAATTGGAGATAAGAGTCACTAGGTCTTTTGTGCCTGGGGTGGCTTTGAACCTTGATCCTCAGATCTCAGCTTCCTGAGTAGCTAGGATTACAGGCGTGAGCCACAGTGCCCGGCTGTCCTTTGACACTTTTTGCTCAAGGCTAGCACTTTTTAACTTGAACCACAGTGCCACTTCTGCCTTTTCCTTATTATGTGGGTATCAAGGAATCGAACCCAGAGCTTTGTGAATGCAGGCCAAGCATTCTTACCACTAGGCTTATTAAGGTCCTGGCTGTCCATCATCACTCTTATTTTCATCACCTCCAAAGAAAACTCTTAGACCCCTAGTAACCAGTCATTTACTTTGTATATAAGGATTTGCTTAATCTACACATGCATATAGATGAAATAATAGGGCTCTTATGTCTGTTTCATTTATTTACTATGCTTTTATGAGACTATTTCATTCCTTAATATAATAGATCTCTGGCAGATCAGGTGTCTGGTTCTAGGATAGCCTTTATTTATTTATTTGCCAGTCCTTGGCCTGAAACCCAGGGCTTGGGCACTATCCCTAAACTTTTTTTGCTCAAGGCTAGTGCTCTACCACTTGAGCCACAGCACCACTTCTGACTTTTTCTGTGCATGTGGTACTGAGGAATAAAACCCAGGGCTTCATGCATGCTAGGCAAGCCCTCTACCACTAAGACACATTCCAAGCCTTAGGGTAGCCTTTAAACCAGTGGTTTTCATATTGTACCAAGTAAAGGTACACAGTGGAAGACTAAATGATGCAAATTAATGTCCTGGCTTTTGACTATTTGACATATAAGATTTCAGTTTTTGAAGAAATGTACCTTCTACTTTAAGAAGTTTTAGGGGCCCAGAGTGTGTTCTAGTGGTTGAGTGCTTGCCTAGCATGAATGAAGCCCTGGGTTCGATTCCTTGGCACTACATACACAGAAAAAGCTGGAAGTGGTGCTGTGGCTCAAGTGGTAGACCATTATTATCCTTGAGAAAGATCAAGGACAGTGCCTAGACCCTGAGTTCAAGCCACAGGACTGGCAAGAAAAAAATAAATTTTAAAATTGCTGAATCAAAAATTTAAAATTGTTCCCAGTGGCTTGTGTCTGTAATCCTAGCTCAAAACCTGAGCAAGAAAGTCTGGGAGACTCATTTTTAATTAACCACCAGAAAGCTGGAAGAAGTACTATGGCTCAAAGTGATAGAGCACTAGCCTTGAGTTGAAGAGCTTAGGGACCGCACCCAGGCCCAGAGTTCAAGCCCCATGACTAGCAACAATAAAAAGAAGGTTGTTAATAAACTAAATCTGGACTAGAAAATGAATGTTTGAAAAAAAAGTCAGCAATAACACAAGGAATTTGAAACAATGAGGGTAAAAGAGAGATACTGGGGAACTTAATAACTGAATTCCGAAGTGTGAGCAAAGAAATGGTGTCAAAGAGAAATTCCATGTCTACAGCTTGGGCAACTAGGAAGAGAAGGAATTCATTTTCTGAGAATAAAAAAGGAAAATAACTCTTAAGACCTTCTGAAAGGCTTTTGCTTGTTTTCTGTTGGTCCTGGGCCTTGAATTCAAGGCCTGGGGGCTGTGCATGTCCACAGCCTGGAGCTCTGCCACTTAAGACACTGCTCTACTTCCGAATTTTTGGTGGTTAATTGTTGGTAACAGTCTCTTGGATTTGTCTACCCTGGCTAGCTTCCAACTGCCTCCTCAGATCTCAACCTCCTGCATAGCTAGGATTACAGATGTCAGTCACCAGCGCCTGGTTTTACTTGTTTCCTTTCTCTCTTCAGCTGGTCTCTCAATGCTTGGAAAAGAACTTCCCTATTTGGGTCATTTGAACACTCATTTTATCACACGAAATGAACGTGGCCCGATTCTAGAAACGCAAATAAGGCCAACCAATGTTTTAGATTAGATCATCCCCGGCTCAGCTTCCAGAGGAGATGTAGAACGATTGATTTCACAGTCTGTCAGCCTCAGATCCTGGGTGTCAAGCAGACTCGCCGCTTAGTAAGGAGCATCGAACTAGTGTCCTGGACCAAGACAGGCGACAGAAAGGGACATCCAGTGGTTTTAGGCTGCGCAAAGGGTGTGCATAAGGTGCGTGGCCACAATCCAATCTGTGTGGTCCAAACTTCAGAGACCAGAACCGGAGGCTGTGGCCCAGTCGACTCGCACTGAAATCCTGCAATCCACAAAACGACCCCCGAATCGCAAAGTGACCTCGGAGACAAGAAACCGCAGGGAATGAGGGCAGTCCCGACTGGAATAATCCCGATTCCAGACGGCGTCTTCCTTCTTCGCGCCATCACCTCTTCGCCACGAAAGCAGCGAACACGGTATCTTCGGCGCTGAGAAACTCCTTTTATCACTGCTTGACTCGCATCAGATTTGCAGCTGCGAGGCGAAAAGTCTTCACTACGCAAATCTACTCCTGGAAACAAGGAAGCCAGAGGCGCAGGCAGCTGAGTGCGGAGGAACCTTCCCGGGTCAAGCGACAGCCGCAATCCCGCTGAACCAGCAGGCCAGGCCCCAGGGCGCAGCGCTGACGTCACAGCTGCGCCGCCAACTTGACAGCGCATGCGTCCTCCGCCAAAGCTCGTTTTTTTTTTTTTTTTTTTCCCTCCGCAGGACCCGGAAGTGAGCCCTAGAAGGCGGGATAGTCTCTGGCGACAATCACGGGCTTCCGGAAGCGTCTAGTCACGATTGGTTGGCCCCCAGGAGAGGGGCGGGGCTCCGGGAAATTCGAATGTGAGAGGCAGGCCCGCAAGAAGGAGGTGGAATGGACGCCGGGGCCTCGGCGCCGCTAAGGCGACGCGAGATGGCGGCGGCCACTTCGGGTACGTGAGGCGGGGTGCCGAAGACTAGAAGCCTCCCAGGGCAGTGCGATGGAGTCTGGCCCGAGCTCCACGGCTGCCTCGGGAGAGTCCAGGGTGGAGCGGGGGTGGGCAGTCCCCGGGCGTCGGGTCGCCGGTGCCGCGTCGTTTTCTGGTTGTTGTACTCGGGTCTCTTGATTTAAGTGGACACCCCCGCCCTGCCCAGGAGTTTGGCTCCAACCTTTTCCTTCCTGAGCTTCGCCTTCTTCATCTGTAAAGTGAGGAGAATGGCGGTTACCTGACGCGCTAGCCGCACAGTGGGAAGCACGAAGCTGGCAGTGGATTTGGGGGTGACCCGGTTTTGGGGTGCAGAAATCCGGGGGGGGGAATGCAGGAAGGGTTTGCGAGGCCCAGACCAGGCGGGTGCGAGTGGATAGCGGCGGAGGCCCGGCGGCTGTGGCTGATGCCTGTAATCCTAGTTCCTTAGGAGGGGAGGTAAAGCCAGAAGTGGAGATTTGGATCAGTGACCGTTCTTCCTGTCCTCAGACCCACAGGGGAACAAAAACATGACTAACCCATGTTGAGCCTTAGCGGAGTGCCAGGCATAGCTGAGAACGCCATCAGGCTGCTGTTACTGCCCTTGTTTTGATACGAGGAAACCTGTCATAAATGGGTTATATAGCTTGCTCGAAGTTAACACAACTAGTAAATATTGGGGCTTGTATTCACACTCTGGCAGTTGGATACCAGAACATCTGTCCTTAACCATTATGCCCAAGTATTCCTGTCTAGACATAAACTCCCTTCATCCTTCTTAGACCCACTATATCTGATGGATATAGTATTAGTGTCATTGCCTCTTCCTTAGAAGAACTTAGTCTGTCTCATTAGTCACATAAATGTAATACAGTGACAGTGTCTATAAGCATGATTTTCTATAATCTGAAAAATACCTTTAGATATTCTAGAGGGCTTTATTAAGAAAGGGCTATTTGGACTGGAGGTGTGGCTCAAATGGTAGAGTGCCCATCTGGTCCTGAGTTCAAGCCCCAATACCAGCATCAAAAAAGAAAAAAAAAAAGGTGTGGGGGGGTGGGGAGCTCTGAGTTTGGCCTAGTGGTAGAGTGCTTGCCTAGTATGAATGAAGACCTGGGTTTGATTTCTCAGTACCACCTACATACAAAAAGGCAGAAGTGGTGCTGTGTCTCAAGTGATAGAGTGCTAGCCTTGAGAAAGTCTAAGAACAGTGCACAGGCCCTGAGTTCAAGCCGTAAGACTGTATTTTTCATACAAAAAGGAGAAAAGAGGCAGCTGGGCACTGGTGGCTCACATCTGTAATCTTACTTTCTCAGGAGACTGAAATCTGGATCATGGTTCAAAGGCAGCTAGGCCAAGAAAATCCAGGAGACTCTTGTCTCCAACAAACCATTGAGAAAAAGCTGGAAGTGTTACTGTGGTGTAATTGGTAGAGCACTAGCTTTGAGCTAAATAAGCTCAGTGGCAGTGCCCAGGACCTGAGTTCAAGCCACAGAATGGGCCACAAAACAAAAACAAAAATGAGAGTTAACTCCCCATATGGTGGCACATGTTTGTAATCTCAGGACCAGAGAGCCTGGGAAGCTGAGGAAAGAGGTATGTGCATGTATGCTCTGGTAATGGGGCTTGAACTCAGGGCTTGGATGCTGTCCTTTAACTTTTTCCTCAAAGGTGACATTTTACCACTTGAGCCACAGTACCACTCATGGCTTTTTGGTAATTAATTAGAGATAAGAGTCTCATGTTCTTTTCTGCCTGGGCTGCCTTTGAACCATGATCTCAGTCTCCTGAGTAGCTAGGATTACAGGCGTGAACCATAGGAACCGAGCTGTTTGTTTTTGTTTTATGTTCTTGTGTATTCTGGTGATCAAAAGAGTCCATAATGTTTTTTTTTCTTCATATGACTTAGATTTAGTCATCAGGAGCAAATGAAGCTTATTAGAAAAGAGCTGTATATCAGTACCTTTTGCAGAGTGAACTAGGACAGAAAACGATGGGGGGCTGCTCCTCAACCTGATTCCTTCCAAAGAAAGATGTCGATGGTATCTTTTTTTTTTTTTTTAATGAAAACATTACAGAACTAGGGAACAACAACAACACACATATGCACAAACTCCTTTTCATTCCATCAAGAGAAACACTATTGTTGGGCTGGGGCAATTGCTGAAGTGGTAGAGCATCTTCCTAACAAGTATGAAACTGAGTTTAAATCCCAGTATGAAGGAAGCAAAATCTTTAGATATTGTTCCAGGCACTAACACTGAATCCACTTTCAATAAGATCACCCAGGTGACTGCTCAGATATTGCTGAGTTTGAGGGGTACCCACAGCATGGTCAGGATGGAAAGTGCTTCTCTGCCACCATCATCCTTTCATGCTTCAAACTCTTCTCTCCTTCAGGGGCCACTCGCTGTCGTCTAAACAAGATGGGGACTGGCCGGCACCCACCTCCAGCTCGAGTAAGGGTAGCTGTAAGACTTCGGCCATTTGTGGAAGAAGCAGCTGGATCAAGTGAACCTCCCTGTGTACGAGGCTTAGATAGCTGCTCCCTTGAGGTTGCCAACTGGAGGAATTGCCAAGAGACTCTGAAATACCAGTAAGGCTCAGGCCACTCTTCCTTCTCTTAGGTCTGATCACATTATTATCGATTGCCTACTTTCTTAGACCAGCCTTCCAGGATTCTGCTCTCTTCTTAGCCTAGCTTTGCTTTCTGAACCTTCATTTGTTTGGGAAGTATTTGTGGTGCCCACAGTGATAGGTCCTCTGTGAGATACTGTAGGGAAAGACTAGAGGCTGACTCAGACATGGACTACTACAAAGGGGCTGAGGGGAGTCACAATTATTGCCTGAGAGAACATAGCTGGGGTTGGGAAGCCCCCTGGAAATCTTTTTTTTTGGGGGGGGGGGAGAGGATTGCTTGAACTCAGGATCTGGGCACTGTTGCTTAGATTTTTTTTTTTTACTCAACTGGCACTCCACTATTTGAGCCACATTTACACTTCTAACTTTTTTCTAGTTAGAGATAAGAGTCTCTGAACTTTCCTGCCTCAGATCTCAGCCTCGTAGGTAGCTGGGATTATAGGCCTGAACCAGTGCCTGGCTGTAGCTACTTTTGAGTAGTACCAGAGTTAAGAACAACATGACCTACAAAGCTGAAAATATTTACTGTCTGGCTCTTTACAAAAAGTTTATCGGTTCTTAGCCTGTGAGGTGGCTTACTCCTGTAATCCAAGCTACTCAGGCTGAGATCTGAGGATCACGGTTCAAAGCCAAAGCCAGCCTGGGTACTACAAAGCTGTAAGACTCTTATCTCCAATTAATCTCTAGAAAATGGGAAATGGGACTGTGGCTCCAGGGTAGGGTGGTAGCCTTGAATTGAAGAGCTTGGAGACAGAGCCCAGGCCCAGAGTTCAAGCCCCATGACCCACCAAAAAAAAAAAAGGTTTATTGATTCTTAATTCTTGGCACTTAATAATTTGGTTTCAATTTCTCTCCAGCCTTATCTCATCAACTTGTACTAAATTCCCTGTTATATCTAAGCTATAGTTTCCTCTCTAGAATACAGTGAATAGGCTTACAGGTATAAGCTTTTAAGTAGTGTCATCTTTTTTACCTGTTACAGCATGCAGGTTTTTTGTTTTTTTTTTTTAATTTTGCCACTTCTGGGGCTTAAACTCGGCCTGGATGCTGTTCCTGAGCTGCTTCTGCTCTAGTCTAGCGCTCTACCATTTGAGCCTCAGTGCCACTTTTGGCTGTTTCTGAGCATTTTATTGGAAATAAAATGGACATTCCTACCTAGGTTGGCTTCAAATCATGATCCTTGGATCTCAGCGTCCTGAGTAGCTAGAATTACAAGTGTGAGCCACCAGTGCCTGGCTTGCAGATAATATTTGTGCTGCACGTAAAAAAGATTCAGAAGTTCATTCTTTATACTATGTCTTGTCTGTTTGCTATGTTTTCCATCTTTCTGGCAAATATTTCCTGTACCAAAATTAGTTTTTATTTGTTTGTTTTGCTTTTATGTGGGTCATGGGGCTGGAACTCTGGGCCTGGGCACTGTCCCTAGGCTCTTTTAGCTCAACACTAGTGCTCTACCTCCTGAGCTACAGCCCCACCTCCCATTTTCTAGTGATTAATTGGAGATCAGAGTCTCGTGGACTTTAGTGCCCAGACTGGCCTTGAACCACGATCCTCAGATCTCAGCTTCCTGAATAGCTAGGATTACAGGCATGAGCCACCATGCCTGGCTTAAAGTCTTTGTATAAGGAATACTTTCTTTTAAGTTTGAAGCAACTATCTTGTAAGTCAGGGTAACAGTAGAATACTGTGCTAATGCCTTTCTTTTCTTCTGGTCTCCAGGTTTGATGCCTTCTATGGAGAGAGGAGCTCTCAGCAGGATATCTATGCAGGTTCAGTGCAGCCTATCCTAAGGCACTTGCTAGAAGGGCAGAATGCCAGTGTGCTGGCCTATGGGCCTACCGGGGCAGGTGAGAGAGCCTAAAGAAAACAACCACAGCCAAAAAGGGTTAGAGAAAAGAAGAAAACTTCATAGTTTTCTCATTTTCCCCCCAGGAAAGACACATACAATGCTGGGCAGCCCAGAACAACCGGGAGTAATTCCCCGGGCTCTCATGGACCTCCTACAGCTCACAAGGGAGGAAAGTGCTGAGGGCCGGCCATGGGACCTCTCTGTTACTATGTCGTACTTAGAGATCTACCAGGAAAAGGTAAAGCCTGCCTCTGGTTGGGGATGGAGGAGACAAAATGTCAAAGAAAGACAGGGTTCTGCTCTAGTAAAGAGATTGGGTGAGACCTGGAAAGACATAATTGGGGTGGCAGATATACAGCTGCGAAAGTCAACAAAGGAAAGGAGACTGGTCCCCAGGAAGTAAAGCAGCCTATACCTGGAGAACCAGCCTTACTTGCCATTGCTTAAACAGGTATTAGACCTCTTGGACCCTGCATCAGGAGACCTTGTGATCCGCGAGGACTATCGGGGAAATATCCTGATTCCAGGCCTTACGCAGAAGCCCATCACTAGCTTTGCTGATTTCGAGCGCCACTTTCTGCCAGCCAGTGGAAATCGGACTGTAGGAGCCACCCGGCTCAACCAGCGCTCCTCCCGCAGTCACGCAGTACTCTTAGTCAAGGTGAAGCCCCCTGACAGGGGAGGTGAGGATCTGGGAAGCCCTTGGAGCTTGAGGTAAGCCTTGGGGTTCTTGCCCATCTCCAGGTGGATCAGCGGGAGCGTCTGGCCCCATTTCGCCAGCGGGAAGGAAAACTCTACCTGATTGACTTGGCTGGTTCAGAGGACAACCGGCGCACAGGCAACCAGGGCATTCGGCTCAAAGAGAGTGGAGCCATCAATGCCTCTCTCTTTGTGCTGGGCAAGGTGGTGGATGCACTGAACAAGGGCCTCCCTCGTGTGCCTTATAGGGACAGCAAGCTCACCCGACTGTTGCAGGTCAGGCCCGCCCATGTTCTTCCCAGCAAAAGAGGGTGGTTGGGGCAAGGGAATGAGAACAACCAAGGAATGAGAAGACTGGGATTCTGATCCATCCACTCCATTCTCTACCCCTCAGGATTCTCTGGGTGGCTCGGCCCACAGCATCCTCATTGCCAACATTGCCCCGGAAAGACGTTTCTATCTAGACACAGTCTCTGCACTCAACTTCGCTGCTAGGTCCAAGGAGGTGATCAACAGGCCTTTTACCAACGAAAGCCTTCAGCCTCATGGTGAGGACAAGGGGTAGGCAGGAGTGGAAAGGCCAGGTCTGGAGGAATAGAGTTTTCTGAAGCTACCATGTATCAGCACAGGCTGACAACCCCACTCCCCTTTTCATCTTCTCCAATCTTCTCCTAGCCTTGGCACCTATTAAGCTGTCCCAGAAAGAACTGCTAGGCCCGTCAAAAGCGAAGAAAGCTCGAGGTTCTGAGGAAAAGGAGATTGTGAGTCCTGAACCCACAGCTGCTCCAGCCCCTGCCTCCCAGCTCAGGTGAGCAGTAGGGACTCAGGTATTACCGCCCCCCCCCCCCCATAGGCAGAGCTGGGATATCCTGTGTAGCAGTGGTGGGTTTAGCCTTTAAGATCCTTTAGCTGTGAACTTATTCTCTGCTTTCCTCTTGGGCTTCTGCCCCTCCCTCTCTTATTTTCTAATCCTTTTTTGCCAAGAGCAAAACCTCACTTTTTTTGGGGGGGGGTCATGGGACTTGAACTTTGGGCCTGGGTGCTGTCCCTGAGCTCTTCAGCTCAAGGCTACCTCTTGAACCACAGCCCCACTTTGTTTTCTGGTGGTTAATTGGAGATAAGAGTCTCACTGACTTTAGTGCCCTTTAGTGCCGGCCAGCCTCCTGAGTAGCCTGGATTACAGGCATGAGCCACCATGCCTGGAACCTCACTTTTTTTTTTTGCCAGTCCTGTGCTTGAGCTCAGGGCCTGAGCACTGTCCTTGAACTTTCTCAAGGCTAGAGCTCTGGCTTTTTTCTATGTATGTGGTACTGAGGAATCGAACCCTGGTCTTCATGCATGCTAGGCAAGTACTTTATCACTAGGCCAAACTCCCGGCCCTGGAGCCTCACATTTTTGAGGCATCCTTTTGAAGGAGCAGTTTTGCTTCTGGACCAGATCTTTCAGGTCAAGAATAACAGGAGACCAAAGATGGAGAGACCGGGCTGTACAAAAAGGTTTCAGTTCAAAATGTCCATGAGCACAGTGCATCTTTTTATTTTGGTGCCAGTACCAGGGCCTGAACTCAAGACCTGCTTCTTGCTTGGCTTTTCCACTCAAGGCTGAGGCTCTATCAGTTGAGGCATAGCTCCACTTAATGGCTTTTTATGGTTAATTGGAGATGAGTCTCACAGACTTTCCTGTCCCAGTGAGCTTGGAACCATGACCTTCAGATCTCAGCCTCCTCAATAGGTAGGATTACAAGTATGAACCACGGGTACCTGGCTAAGATGACCTCTTCTGTGAAGCTTTCTCCAGCTCCTCTTCCAAATAGCCAGTCCTTAGCTATGGTTGTCATCCTGTTATGGTCTCATTCCTTATTAGACAGTGGTGCTTCTAGATCAGGACAGTAGTAAATCCCTTATACTTGGTGCTCAAGTATGTATTAAATGCTTATTCTCACTGACATCTTAGCATCTCTGAGAGGTTACTTCCCTGATGAGGACAGTCTTCCCAGAATGGGATGACTCATTCAGTGTTGCCCAGCAAGTGACAATTAGAGTTCTTGAACAAGATACACCAAGTTAAGGCATGGTAAGGGGAGTCCTGTTGGCAAAGGTGGTGAGAAAGAAGGGAAAACAGAGAATAACTGTAACCTCTTTGCTAAGTCCCCTGCAGAAGCTAAGCAACATGGACCCAGCCATGCTAGAGCGCCTCCTCCACCTGGACCGACTGCTGGGCTCCCAGGGGAGTCATGGGACTCCTCTGCTGAGTACCCCTAGGCGAGAGCGGATGGAGCTTCTCAAGACAGTGGAGCAGAAAGACTTGGAGATTGAAGTAAGTGTTGGGGGAGGTGGACTAGCATTCTTGTAGACCTTGAAAAGCAGGTCTAGCTCTTCAGACAGAGGACTGCTAGCGGGAGTCCAGTTGTCACCCAAAACTGCAAGTTTACTGCCTTTTAAATGTCCTTGACGTGACTGAACTCTGAAAAATAATCACATTTAGATGTAAAGAGGTAAAAGGGAAACATCCCAAAGAAAAGAACTAAACACACATTTCCTAAAACCCATCTCATGCTGAACATACTTAGACCTTTTCAGTATTTGCAGAGGCTTGTTCACAACGAGGCAGCCCCTCATCGTTAGAAACAGGCTCCATCAGTTTCCTGGTAGCTTCTATTGGATCCCTGTTTTCTTCAACCTCAGCCACTGCCATGCAGTGGGATCTGGGTCACAACTATCCCTGATCCTTTCCAACAGCGGCTTAAGATGAAGCAAAAAGAACTGGAAGCCAAGATGAAGACTCAGGAAGCTTTAGACCCAAAGGAGAAGGAAAACTGCACCATCACAATGCTCCGACCCCTTCCCCGTCGCATAGGCACAGTGGCAAAGCCTCTGAAAAAGGCTGTGGTAATGCCCCTACAGCTATGTAAGTAAGCAGGGTCCAGAAAAACCCATGTCCCATAAGAGATGTCCTCCTAGCACATGCCATCCTTAAGGACTGAGGAAGATCTGAAGCAGCATGGGGCTCTTCCCTGGGTGTCATAGAACAGTCAACAACTGAGACCATCTGGTGTAAGAAAGATCTTATGGGAGCAACAAAAAGTTAAGTAGATTGTGAGTGGTTCACTCAGGAGGATAAGATTGGAAAATCTCAAGTGTGAAGCCAGCCTGAGCAAGAAATCCCTGCTTTTGGTAGTTGGAGATAAAGAACTGCGGTTCAAGTGGTAGAGTGCTAGCTTTGAGCACAAAAACTCAGGGGGCAGAGCCTAGGCTCTGAGTTGAAGCCTCAAAACTGACTCCAAAAAAGTTAACTCAAGGTAGAGGCGATCTGGAGAGAAGCAAATGGTTTACCAGGGAGTAGGGAAGGTGGCCTGGCTGTGATTTAGCTCATGCACATTTTTTTTTTTTTTTTGCTTTCAGTTCAGGAACAGGCAGCATCCCCAGATACCCAGATCCACATCCTGAAGAAGAAAAGCCAGAAAAGAAAGGTGACTTGTTAGAAGTCCAAACTACACTTTCAGCCAGGCCCCTTAAGGGGTGGTGAGTTCTAGGGGAGGAGCACTGGGCTTATTTCACAGCCTGCTAGCTCTGTTGTTTACAGCTCTACCCATCTGCATGGTGTGATGTGGTGGCTCCTCAGCATTTAGGGAGAAATGCAGTGATAAGGCTGATCCAGCAGAGAGGGTGTCTGCCCACTGCCTGTGGTTTCTTCTTGGTGTTGGCCCTCAGTACCTAGTGAATCCATGGGTGTGTGGTCTTGCTCTTGCCTTCTCTACAAGCTTAATATGACCTAAGCATTCAATCTCAGTACCATTCACCCTGCACCCCAAGTGACAGACCTAGTACTAGAAACAACTGTGAAGACAATGTGATTTACTGCCTTCCAGCCCTTTAATCAGTCCCCGTCCCCCCCCCCATCCCTCCAGCACTGGACCTCAGGAATGCTAACCTCTAGCAGAGCTACACCTCCCAGCCCGAGGGAGGTTTTAAGAGCTTGCTTTGTGCTCTATATACACTGCTTCACGGAGTCTCCCCTTAACTGGGAGATAGGGGGCCACTGTTGAGTGCAGGGAGCAGCAGTCCTAGCCGAGTTTGAGCCGCCTGCCTGCCGTCACTCACTCCCCCTTGCCTGCAGCTGGAGGTGCAGACCTCGGAGCCTGAGAAGGACAAGGAGGAGTGGAACCTCGAGCTCAGCCCCGAGCTGCTGGCTCAGGGGCGCCAGAAAATCCTGGATCTGCTGAACAAAGGCTCCGCCCGGGACCTTCGCGGCCTGCAGCGCATTGGCCAGAAGAAGGCCCAGCTCATCGTGGGCTGGAGGGAGCTGCACGGACCCTTCGGCCAGGTACCCGGCAGCGGCGGGGGTGGGGGCCTGGGGGCAGGGGCGGACCGGGCTCGCGGGGCCCCGCTTGCTTCCCACGGCCGCGTCCCGCAGGTGGAGGACCTGGAGCGCGTGGAAGGCATCACTGGGAAGCAGGTGGAATCCTTCCTGAAGGTGAGCCAGGCGCCGCCCCCCGCCCCCGCCCCCGCCCCCCGCGGCCAGGTCGGCGCCGCCCGCCGCTGACGCCGCGCTACCTTCCTGTGTTGCAGGCGAATATCCTGAGCCTAGTCGCGGGCCAGGACTGCGGGCCCTCCTGACCGCCGACCGCGCCGCCCCTTTTAATCCTCGTGTAACCGCGCATTGTGTAAATACAGTTTGTACTCCGTGCCTCGGCCTGACTCTTTTCTGGGGGGCAGGGGAGGGGAGGGTCACGTCCCGTGGGGCGGCCGCAGTCCGTCCCTGCGCACTCCAGGCGCCATCTTTGAGGAAACCACGACCCAAACTGGCAGGATTGTAAATAAACCCCCGGGGCTGGGGCGGGAGACGGTGGCCGACCGGGGACAAAACGCGGCAGCCGAAGGCCCGAGGGCGACCGTTAGGCGGGCGCGCGCCCCGGCTTGGCCCCGCCCCATCCGTAGCCCCGGCGCGCGCTCCCCCTGCTCTGGCCCGACCACGACAGCGGTGTTGTATGCGCGTGCGCGCGAAATAACGGCCAGTGGCGGAGGGAAGTGGGGGGGGGGTGTGGGATCGTTGAAAGGGGGGGAAAGAAGAGAAGCCGCCCCGTCTCCCGCGCGCCCACCACCTGCGCCGTCGCCAGCCAATCGGCAGCCGTCTCGGGGGTCTCGCGCTCGGGGTGGCTCGGGCTGCCGGGTGGCTCCCCCGTCCCTCCTCCCGCCAGTGCCTCCCGTGCCTCCCCCCTCCCGCTGGCCCCGCGCGCGCTCGCGCTCGCTCCAGCCTCTGGTGTGTCCTCGCGCCCCCCGCCCGCCCTCCCCGCGCGCAGAGTGCTCCGCTCCCCCCACCCTCCTCCCCCCTCGCCCGCCCCGCGCGCCTCCTCCCGGGCTCCCCTCCCCCACCGCCGCCGCCTCCTCCTCCTCCCGCCCCGGGGTGAGCGCGAGCCACCTCCCTCCTCCCTCCGCCATGGATCCCAGCAACTGGAGCAGCTTCATCTTCCAGGTAACAACCCCCTCCCCCGCCCCCACCCCCTGCCCACACCCCCTCCTGCCCGCCCGCCCTCCCTCCCGTCCCACCCCCCCTCCGCGTGCCCGGTGCGCGCGCAGCTGTCCCCCTCCCTCCCTCGCGCCCTCCCCCGCCCTCCCCGAGGCGCCGGCTGGGAGCGCGCGCGGCGGGGGCCGAGGCTGCTCCCTCGCTCCCCCCACCCCGCCCCGCCGGGCTCCAACCGCCGCCGCCGCCGCCGCCGCCGCCACCCCGGGCCCCCGCCCCCAGCCCCGTGGGGCCTCCCGCCCCCACCCGGGGGGCGTCGCTGCCGCCGCTGCCACGCTCCGCGGCCCGCTAGGCGCCCTCCTGCCTCCCTCCTCCCTCCCTCCCTCCCGCCGGCCGGGGTGCGCGGGCGGCGGCGGCGGCGGCGGCGGCGGCGGCGGCGGCGGCGGCGGGGCGGCCCGCGGGCCATGCGTTCGGCGCGGCCCTGCCCGGCCGGCCGGGGGCGGCGCCCCGAGCCCGGGCCCCGCGCGGCCCGCGCCCCCGGCCCCCGCTGAGCCCCGGGGCCCCGCCACGGCCGAGGCCATGTTCCCCGTGTTCCCCTGCACGCTGCTGGCCCCCCCCTTCCCCGTGCTGGGCCTGGACTCCCGGGGGGTGGGCGGCCTCATGAACTCCTTCCCGCCACCTCAGGGTCACGCCCAGAACCCCCTGCAGGTCGGGGCTGAGCTCCAGTCCCGCTTCTTTGCCTCCCAGGGCTGCGCCCAGAGTCCATTCCAGGTGAGTGGGGCCGCCGGGCGGCGGGCGGGCCGCGAGCCGGGCGAGCGGGCGGGCGGAGGCCCGGGCCCACACGCGCTGTCCCCGCAGGCCGCGCCGGCGCCCCCGCCCACGCCGCAGGCCCCCGCGGCCGAGTCTCTCCAGGTGGACCTGCTCCCGGTGCTCGCCGCCGCGCAGGAGTCCGCCGCCGCCGCGGCCGCCGCCGCCGCCGCCGCCGCCGTGGTCACCGCGCCCCCGGCTGCCGCCGCCGCCGCCGCCTCCACGGTGGACACAGCGGCTCTGAAGCAGCCCCCGGCGCCGCCGCCGCCGCCCCCGCCCGTGTCGGCGCCCGCCGCCGAGGCCGCGCCCCCCGCCGCCGCCGCCGCCGCCACCATCGCCGCCGCCGCCACCGCCGTCGTCGCCCCCACCTCGACGGTCTCCGTGGCCCCCGTCGCGTCCGCCTTGGAGAAGAAGACAAAGAGCAAGGGGCCCTACATCTGCGCCCTGTGCGCCAAGGAGTTCAAGAACGGCTACAACCTCCGCCGGCACGAGGCCATCCACACGGGCGCCAAGGCCGGCCGCGTCCCCACGGGCGCCATGAAGATGCCCACCATGGTGCCCCTGAGCCTGCTGAGCGTGCCCCAGCTGAGCGGCGCCGGCGGCGGCGGCGGCCCCGAGGCCGGCACGGGCGGCGGCACCGCCGCGGTGGCCGCCGGCGGGGTGGTGACCACCACGGCCTCGGGCAAGCGCATCCGCAAGAACCACGCCTGCGAGATGTGCGGCAAGGCCTTCCGCGACGTGTACCACCTGAACCGGCACAAGCTGTCGCACTCGGACGAGAAGCCCTACCAGTGCCCGGTGTGCCAGCAGCGCTTCAAGCGCAAGGACCGCATGAGCTACCACGTGCGCTCACATGACGGCGCTGTGCACAAGCCCTACAACTGCTCCCACTGTGGCAAGAGCTTCTCCCGGTGTGCAGGGGCCTCGGCCGCCCGGGCTGGGGAGGGGGGAGGGGAGGGGAGGGAGGAAGGGGAGGGGTGGCCACCCAAGGCACCAGCTGGACCTGGAGGGAGGAGGTGGCAGGAAGCCTCCCGGGTATGGGGAGCCAAGGGGTGGGCCTCTGCGAAGGAGGTGGGTCCTCGGCCGGGGAGGAGGAGGAGGAAGCCGGGGTTCAGGGGGAGGGATTTCCTGCCCAGACAGGACCATAAAGCTCGGGAGAAGACAGTGGGTGCCTTGGGAAAAGACCTGTTAAAGGAAACTAGGCAGCTAGGTTTAGGTTCTCTCCCCCACAGCATCAACCCTAACCCTCACCCCAACATATCCGCAGGCCGGATCACCTCAACAGTCACGTCAGACAAGTGCACTCGACAGAGCGGCCCTTCAAATGTGAGGTAGGAAGCTCGCTTCCTCCTGTCTTGGTTTTCATGATTTTGATCCTCATTGTAGCTACCTGAGTTCAGCCTCTCAGACCCCCTTTTTCTCTCTCTTCTTTTTGCCTTTTCACTCCATTTTCTCATTCCTTCTTCACCACCTTGTCATCTCACTCTCATTTCCTACAGATCAAAGACCCCCAAGGCTCTGATCCCTTTAACCTCTTGCTCCCTTCTCCCCACTCCCCAAAGCTTTAACTCTCCTTGACACCCCCCACGCCCCTCCCCCCTCCCCAGAAATGTGAGGCAGCTTTTGCTACGAAGGATCGACTCCGGGCGCACACAGTACGACACGAAGAGAAGGTGCCATGTCATGTGTGTGGCAAGATGCTGAGCTCGGCTTATATTTCGGACCACATGAAGGTGCACAGCCAGGGCCCTCACCATGTCTGTGAGCTCTGCAACAAAGGTACATGCTAAAGGATGCCAGCAGGGCCAGGACTAGAGGGAGGAGGGCGCAGAGCCACTAGGCCTTTCCACGGATGTGGGTTAAGGGTGCTGTAGCCAAGAGCTCGTGGCATCTAGAGCCCTTCAGGAAGCAAGGAAAGCAGCACTGGGGACAACTGAACACCACCAAATTCTAAGAAGCCATGGCTGGAGAAGATTTATCAGAAAGATTCAACTTCCTGGGTGTGCATGGGTCAATGGGAGTGGTGCCTGCTGCTTTGGGAAAGGAGCACTGTCCGGGAGAGCCAATCCCCCAGGGTGGGAAGGCAAAGTTCAGCTGCACAGCCACAAGTTCTTGTCTCCAGCTCCTGGGGCAAGTGGAATATATTGGCAGGTGTTGAACCAGCACACACACCCTGCTCCAGTAGTGGTGAAAGTTGCTTGAAACACACTTGTTTTGCTAACTGGGGCTGAGACTGGGGCACAGGAGGGAGGGGACACAGCCGCCTCTACTGAGATTAGCTACCTTCAGCTCCTCAAGTAGCTAGGCATCAGTTAAGTGTCCGGCCATCCTGAGAGAGCTCTCCCAGCCATGTGGAGGAAATTCTGTAGCTGTCAGCCCTGAGAACTGGGCACCACTCACACCAGGTCCCAAGCCTAGGGAGGGCCTGTCCCCACCAGCCTCAGCCGAGTAGTCCGTCCCAGCCTATCAAGGATGTGGTGGGAGGAGGACAGGGCCATCTTGAGGAGGGCGTCCCCAGCCTAGGAGAACAGCCCCGTCTCTGGGGTCTCCACCTGGCTGACCCCCATCCCCCCCCACCCCAATCCGCCCCCCCATAGGCTTCACCACAGCAGCATACCTGCGCATCCACGCGGTGAAGGACCATGGGCTCCAGGCCCCGCGGGCTGACCGCATCCTGTGCAAGCTGTGCAGCGTGCACTGCAAGACCCCTGCCCAGCTGGCCGGCCACATGCAGACCCATCTGGGGGGGGCCGCCCCCCCTGTCCCGGGAGATGCCCCCCAGCCACAGCCCACCTGCTGAGGGGGACCCCTGCACCCACCAGGCAAGGCGTGGGGCATGGCTGGGGGTGGGAGTGGGCTGGGGTTGTGGGACAAGGGGGTTCAAAGGGCCCACTAGGGGATCTCAGGAAGGCAGGGACGCCCATCTGTCACTCAGGTTAGGGAGAATGGACCAGGGAGGGCCTTGTAGGACAACTGCTGTTGGTAAGAGGCAGGCCCAAGCCTCTGGGGGTCAGATAGGAAGTGAGCAACGGCTGTGTCCCAGGGGAAGGAGTTGTACAGTATTGGGGTCTGGGAGTACATGGCTCTTGCCATTCAGGTTGCGCTGTGATCCGTGGTGTTTTTCTTTCTCACTGCAGGTACTGGTGAGGTTTGTCCTATGGCAGCAGCGGCGGCGGCAGCGGCAGCCGCGGCGGCAGCGGCAGCAGTGGCAGCCCCTCCCACAGCTGTGGGCTCTCTCTCTGGGGCAGAGGGGGTGCCAGTGAGCTCTCAGCCACTTCCCTCCCAGCCCTGGTGAGCTCAATGTTGATGGGTGAGAGGAGAGAATGGAGGAAAGTCCCTTGGTGCAGTCTCCTCCCCTCTCCTCACCACTACACACCAACCAAGGAGCCTCCAGAAAGGAAGAAGAAACTTGTTCTTAGGGGAAATTCGCTAGGTTTTAACAATGTTTCTCCTGCTCCTCTCTTCTCCTGTCAAGAGCTGACCCTGTACACACCTGTCCCCCTGGTTGTGTTGAAGTCCCCTGGACAGTGGGCAGGGATAGCAGAGAACAGGAGTAGCCACTGCCCTTTCCCCCCCTCTCCTCTCTGCAGTCCCCTGCCCTTCCCTCCCGGGGATTTGTGAGCCTTGTCCCTCGTGGTCCTTGCTCTCCTCCCTTTAGCCTTCTCCCTCGAAGTCTGCTGCCCCTCCCTGGGGAGTTGGTGCTTTCTTTTTGTTGTTTTTCCCCCCCAGGGGGAGGGAAGTGAGGAAGGAGGGAAATCAAAAGATTGTGTCCCAGAGAGATCGGGGAGATCTGAGAATGGGCAGAAGCAGGCAAGGCGAAGATTGTACCTTCAGTAAGGTAGGGTTGTTGAGGTTAGGCCCTAAACATCATTCTACTTGAGAATCCATCAGGGGGAAAAAAGAAAAAAAAAAAAACAAGGGGAGCAAAAGGAGCCAATAAGGCCAGAGGCAGGAGATGGAATCGTAGGGGGCCAGGGTAAAGGAGGAGGGAAACCAGGGACTAGAGGTGCTTCCTGGGGGTGGGGGAATGCAGCCAGTGTCTCCCCCTTCCCTCTTCCACCCCAGCTCCAGCCCTGGTCTTTTCATCCCTCTTCCCCATGACTGAAGCTGTGGCCCTGGCCATGTCATCGTGTTCCTGTGTCCCCTGCATGTTCCCCACCCTCCACTCCCTCCTTTTACGCGGACCCCATTACAATAAATTTTAAATAAAAACGGGTTCTGGTTCCAGGTTCAATGAGTTGCCCTCACCAAGCCCATAAATTCCCTGTCTTTTCATCCCCCCTCCCCCAGCAGGGGATTTCTCTCTTTGGGCCTTGTGTCCCAACTGGCTCTGGTGGTTCTGGGGCTCTATCCATTCCCTCAAAAAAAAAAAAAAAAAAAAAAACTGCCTGAGTGGCTGCAGTATAGGTTTATAGGTGGGTAAAGACTCTTGGGGCTTCAAAAGACAAGTGCCAGAACTCCCAAATTGGGACTCATCAATCTGGCCAGGCCCAGAATAGTCAGTGGTGGTTTCAAAAGGTCTAGGTTCCAGAAAAGCTGGAATTGGGGCTGTGGTTCAAGTGCAACAGCAGAAAAGCTCAGGGACAGTTCCCAGGCCTTAGAGTCCAAGCCCTGAGATCAGTCACACTCACACACGCACATGCACACGCACACAGGTTGTGCAGGGTGGCTCATGCCTGTAATCCTACCTGCTCGGCAGTCAGATCTGAGGGTCATCTTTCGAACGCAGCCTGTGCAGAAAAGACATGAAACTTTCCATTAACTACTAACAAGCCAGACGTGGAGGTGTGGCTCAGGTGGTCCAGTGCCAGCACCAGCCGTAAAGAGCCATGTTGGACCACCACACATCAACACTGTAATGCCTGATGAACCTTCTGACCCAGGAAAAGGGATGCGGGGGGGGGGGGGGGGGGGCTGCAGAAAGCTTTGGAAGCCCTGAGCCACCGGGCTGGGAGCTGCAGGGTTGAGACCCGCCTGCACTTGGTCTCCACTCTCAGGCTTCTGGCCCCGACCCCTTCTGCTCCAGGCCCGCCCTGCAGTGTCCCCTCTGCCCTCTGGAATTGCCTCTCCCCTGGCCTTGCTCTGTCCTTTGCCCAGACCCTTCCTGGGCACTTCCAGTCCGCATTGCTGGTTGCTGCTTCCCTGGGGGTAGGGAAGCCTCCAGTTTTGCAGGCTCTCTACCCCGGGGGCCCCGCCCCGCTCCTCTGCAGCCTCCCCAAATTTTGCCCCAGCTCCTGGATCCCTCTTGGTGCTGTGGAGGTGGCGCCGCCTGTCCCGCCGGTCCCGTCTTGAAGACCCCGTCTTCTGCCGGGTCCCCTGGTGACCGTTGGCGGGAGGGGCCGAGACTTAGGAAGGGGTGCCCCGGTGGAGGCGCGCGTGGGAAGGGGGCACGAGTGATCCCCGGCCGGTTACCCTAGTAACGCGGGCCGGGCACGCGAGGCTCCCTTGGACGGGCCGGGAGGGGCGGGAGGCGTGCGAGGGGCGGGGGCGGCGCGCGGCGGCGGCGCGTAGGGGAGGGGACCGGGGAGAGGGGACGAACAGACGCGCGGCAGGAGGGGGGCCCGCCGCCGCCGCCTCCCTCCCTCCCTCCCTCCCCGCTCGCGGAGATTGCTCCCTCCCGGGCTGCGGCTGCTGCAACGGCGGCGGGGCTCAGCAGCTGTCTGGAGACGGCGTCGAGGTGAGGCCGGGACAGACGCAGGCTGCGGGGAGGAGTGGACGGACGGACAGACAGACAGACAGACCGCTGAGTTGCACGGGAATGCGGGGTGGCGGGCGAGCTGGAGGGTGGTGCTGGGGACGCCGCACCCGCGGGAGCTGGAGGTGCCTGCCCCGCTGTGGTCGTGGGAGTCCCCGGGAGGGAGTGGGGGGGGGCGTCTGTGCTCCCACGCGCAGCCCGGGAGGAGGAGAGGGTGCAGAGGGTGTGGGACTGTGTCGGGCCCCCTGCCCGTCTGCCTGTCTGGTGTGTGTGTGCGCACAGCTTGTTTGGGGTGGGGGGTGTCCGGGCACTTGCTGAGATCTGAGAGTGGATCTTGGGTGTTTGGGGGGGACGACCCAGGGAGGTACCCCCTGGGGAGGGTTCTGTGGATAAAAGGGTTTATCTTCCCAAAGCTCTCCACACCCAAGTCCATAGAGTACATCTCCCCCAGAGATGCCCCACCCCTAGGCAAAGGAAACCCCAACTTTTCTTCTGCTCCCTAGAGATAGCCCAAGACTGGTTCTGAGACACAGCTTGGTCCTCTAGGAGACCAGAAGGGGAGCCCCTCTTCCCTCATACCGAGCCTGTCTGCTCCTCTTCCAGGATTTGCTACTGTCTGCTGTTCCCTCCTCCCCCCAGGGGCCCTCTCCCCTCTCCCATCTCAAGATGGCAGCCAGCAGTTCTGAGGTTTCTGAGATAAATGGGTTGCAGGAGAGTCCCAAGACCCAGGGAGAAGGACCTGACCATGCTCAAGCTGGAAGTGGCCCTCTCCAGGTCCAGGCAGAGGTTCTAGACCAGCCAGAAGCCCCGCAGCCAAGCTCAGTCACCACTGCAGCCCCTGTGGACGCAGGACCCAAGATTGGGCTGGCCCCAGAGACCCCAGCTGGGGCCCCAGAAACGACCCAGGCCACAGACCTCAGCTTAAACCCTGGAGGAGAATCAAAGGCCAGCACCAGCCCTGAAGTATGCCAAGAACCAGCATCCAAATCCGAGGCAAACAAAGAGGCTCCTGCCAAAGCAGACCAGGGGTCTGAGCAGGAGTCTGCAGCCCCTCCCGAGCCAACCTCAGAGCCTGCTCCCCAGTCAGAGCCTCAGCCAGCTTCCCAGCTCACCTCTGAATCAGTGATTCAGCCAAAACCCCCTACCCCGGACAACCCCACCCCTGAAGTCCAGACAGACAGTATAGGGGAAAAGCAGGAGAATGGAGCAGTGGTCCCTCTGCAGGCTGGGGATGGGGAAGAGAGTCCAGCCCCCCAGCCTCACTCACCACCCTCCACCAAAACCCCCCCAGCCAATGGAGCTCCCCCTCGAGTGCTACAGCAGCTGGTTGAGGAGGACCGAATAGGAAGGGCTCACGGTGGGCATCCAGGATCCCCCCGAGGTAGCCTGAGCCGCCACCCCAGCTCACAGTTAGCAGGATCCGGGGTGGAAGGGGGTGAAGGCACCCAGAAACCTCGGGACTACATCATCCTTGCCATCCTGTCTTGCTTCTGCCCCATGTGGCCTGTCAACATCGTGGCCTTCGCTTATGCTGTCATGGTGAGCCCCAGGGGACCCTGGCCCAGGTCTGTGGTGGTGGCTCCCAGCTCCTTGTCAATGCCGGGACAGAGCCCCAGGAATAACCATACCTTACCTTTCCTCTGCATGGATCCTTCCCCAGTTATAGGATCTTTGCTTGCCTCTCCTTGGACTAAACCCTCTGAACAACCACTACCCTACCCTGGTGGGTGGGAGACACAGGGAGACTTGTTTTACACTACCTTGCTAACCTGTGCCCTTCTCAATCCTCCTTTCATTCCATGGGGGCTGGCTGCTTTCTCTCTCTGTCTCTCTGGATGATTCTCACCTGATCACTGCTGGGCTGGCTACTCCTGACCTCATGGTACTCCACCCCTCACCCTAAACCCAGTCCCGGAACAGCCTGCAACAGGGGGACGTGGATGGGGCCCAGCGCCTGGGCCGTGTGGCCAAACTCTTAAGCATCGTGGCGCTGGTAGGGGGGGTTCTCATCATCATTGCCTCCTGCGTCATCAACTTAGGCGGTGAGTGAGGGTCTGGGACAGGCAGGGGAGGAGTGGAAGGGTTGACAAGGGCAGCTTTACTAACCCCTGCCCCCTGCTCTCTCCTGTCTGTCTTCCCCCACTTATTCCTTTGTCTCTCCTTGTCTCCCCTTCTTCCTGGTCTGTCTGTCTGTCCTTCCCCTCTCCTCTCCCACAGTGTATAAGTGAAGGGCTCTGCCCTGCACCCCAAGACTTTTCTTCCTGTTGGGAGCTGCCCTGGCTCCATCCCTCCCTTGGGGGAAGGCCAATTGATGCCCCTGGCCCCCATCCCTAAGGACCAAGGGAGCCTGAGCGGCCTTGTTTACAGCTTCTTTCCTGTTCCTGCATCCTGCCAGGCTCCTCTGCCAACTGTAGGCCTCCCTTCTTCCTGCACTGTTTCCAACCTCCCCGCACTTTTGCCTGTGGATGTCCCTCCCCTCTTTCCCACCACCAAGCCTCTTGGCTTTCCCCACCCTGCACTTCCGGAAATCTCCCTGCACTGATCACCCTCAAATCAGCACGCTCTCCATCTCCCTCAATCTCTTTCAGCCTCTTTGCACTTCTTCCAGCCTCCTGAATTCTCAGAACCTCAACCCTGGCCTTCCCCTCCCAAATTTCATTGTCTTGGCATCTAACCCATTCCTTTCCTGTACCATCTTCCCTCCCCCACTTCCTCTTTCTGCCTCATCTTCCCTTAGTATCCTCTTCTCACCCTCCTGCCACTCTTTATTCTGCAAAAACTCCAGCACTTAGATTAAGGCTGGGGAAGGAGAGGGGGCAGCTTCAGGAGAGGGCTACCCAGCCTAGGGCTTGCCTGTTCTCTGCTGGTACACGCCCTCTCCCCACCCACCCAGGTACCTATTGGGTGGCGGCAGAACTGGCAAGCCACGGTCTAGCCGGGGCACTTGTACAAGGGTGGGAATCCAGGCTGTGCCCCAGGCAGCTGAAGGATCAGTATGAGCTGACCCACTCACCTGGATTTTTTTTTTTAACCTGTCTTCTGTTTGGAGAAATTAGGAGCTTGGGCTATTCACACGCTTTGTAACGGAAGGGAAAAAGTTAAAAAAAAAAAAAAAAAAAAAAAGGACCAAAGCTCCCAGCAGCAGGGAGCAGGGGAGGGGCAGGGGAGTTCTATAATTATTTTTAAGAGGACGAGGGAGGCGAGGTGCACGCGACAGTCAGAGGAGGAGGTAGGGAGGCCCGGATCCAGCTACCGCATGGGTAGGAGTTGGCGGGCTTTTTGTTTTCTAAAAAAAAAAAAGAAAAAAAAGAAAAAAGTCAGGAGGGAAAATCTAAAGTTCCTTTAAAAAAAAAAAAGATACCAAACTGATTCTCCCTTTTTGTATGCTGGATGCTGCATGAGTCTGAAACACCAATAAACAGAGACTGCATGAGACTCGCCTCCAGTCTCACTTGGTCCCCCGGCGATCGTCTGCCAGGTCAGGGCACCGCCTCCCCGCAGAGCCTGGTGGGCGGAGTACGCATGCGCCGAAGTGATAGCCATCTTTACTGTGGGCCCGGAAGCCTGTGGTGCCCCACCCTCGAAGGTCTATCTGCGCATGTGCAAGCCTCCCTTCGCTCTCCTCTTCCAAGTAGCTTTAAGACTAGAGCGGAGTCTCCCGCGCACCTTTCTCTGCGCTTGCGCACTGTGCCCCTGCGCAGCCTGGGAGGCGGATCTCGGCTCCGGGGAGTGTACGGCGGCTGAGTTGACCAGAATTGCGAGAGGTCCGGAGAGGGGCGCTGGGTCCAGGGCTGGTGGGAGGGAGGACAGGACGGGGTGGGGACCCGGGCGGAGGCCCGCCCCTCTCCGTGCCCATCCCCACCCGCGAGGCGGGGCCCGAGCGCCCCCTCCTGGGCACAGCTGTGGCGGCCTGGGTGGCGGGAGAGCCCACTTCCATTGCTGGGCCCCTTCCCTGCCTGGCCGATGTCCCTTTCCCGGGGTCATGGAGACCTGGCGGCCACCACCGCGGCGCCTCTGTCGGAGGAAGGGGAAGTGACTTCGGGCCTCCAGGCTCTGGCCGTGGAGGATACCGGAGGCCCCTCGGTCTCGGCCTGTAAGGCTGAGGAGGAGGGGGAAGTCGGCCAAGAGGAGGCAGAGCTCGAGGGGTCCCGGGTCGAGGAGACCCAAGAAGCCGGCAGCACCGCGGGGGCAGAGCGTGCCGATGGGGAAGCCGAGGACTGGTGCGTGCCCTGCAGCGACGAGGAGGTGGAGCTGCCCGCGGGCGGGCAGGCCTGGATGCCCCCGCCCTCGGAGATCCAGCGCCTCTACGAGCTGCTGGCTGCCCACGGGACCCTGGAGCTGCAAGCGGCCAGCCTGCCCCGCAGGCCACCTACACCCGAGGCCCCAAGTGAAGAGGAGAGATCTGATGAAGAGCCCGAGGCCAAAGAGGAGGAGGAGCAAAAGTGAGGGCTCACTGCTTTGGATTTTGCGGAGGGCCGGGGCGGGGGTGGGCACACTATTCCTCTTGTGCTAGTTGGAAATAGAGGAAAAGAGTAGGACCCAGAGCAGCACCAAGTGGAGGGAGGGAAGAAGTGGAAAGAATCAACAGGCTAGGGAGAAATGTGTGTCTGCCTGGGCACACCACCCCCTCACCCTTTATTCTGTCCTTCTGCCCTCAGACCTCACATGCCTACAGAATTTGACTTCGATGATGAGCCAGTGACACCAAAGGACTCCCTGATTGACCGGAGACGCACCCCAGGTATGAGGGAATGACCCTCTCCCCGCAGTTACTCCAAAAGGAGTTCTCTTCAAGACATCTTTCTAGGTGCCTGAGCTGTCACCCAACCTCTGGCAGCAGGAAGGAACATCGACACGGTGGCATCATTTTTCTGGCTTAGATTAATGCTCTCTGCCTTTCAGAGACCATCACAGGCCAGGCGTTGATGGCTCACACCTATAATCCTAGCTACTCTGGAGGCTGAGATCCGAGGATGGTGGTTCAAAGCCAGCCTGGGCACAAAAAGTCCCTGAGACTCCTATCTCCCAATTAACTGCCAGAAAACAGGAAGTGGCTCAAGTGGTTGAGTGATAGCCTTGAGCTGAAGAGCTCAGGGAAAATGCCCAGAGTTCAAGCCCCACGACTGCCCCCCCCCCACAAAAAAAACAAGACCATCACAGGTGTTCAATCATCATTACTTACATCCACATCCCTGTACTTCTGAGTACATCTCTCTTCCATGGCATGTGCTTTCCCAGAATTCAATTTTCTCTATGTTACCCTCAAACCAACAGCAAATCCCCTTAGCTCCATCTCACATTTTCAAGCCTACTCATCACTCTTCCACCTTCAGCAACACACACCATTACAAACTATAGCCTTTCTTACCTTGACCGTCGGAATTGCTCAGAACTGGTCCCTGCTTCCAGTCAGCAGAGTGGTCCTTTTAAAACACAAATCCAGGGGCTAGGAGTTTGGCCTAGTGGTAGAGTGCTTGCCTAGCACGCACGAAGACCCAGGTTCGATTCCTCGGTACCACATACAAAAGAAAAAAGCTGGAAGTGATGCTGTGGCTCAAGTGGTAGAGCTCTAGCCTTGAGAAAGTCCAAGGACAGTGCTCAGGCCCTGAGTTCAAGCCCTTGGACTAGCAAACAAACCCAAAAAACACAAATCCAAACAGCATAGTCGGCTCACACCTATAATCCCCACTTACTCAGAAGGCTGAGATGTATGAATCAGTTTGAAGCCAACCTGGGCTTGAAACTCCTATCTCCAATTAATCACCCCAAAACTGCTCAAATGAGAGAGTGCTAGCCTTGATTTAAAAAGCTTTGGAGGACCACTGTTCAAAGCCAGCCCAGGCAGAGATTCCGTGAGACTCTTAGCTCCGGTAACCATTAGAAAACTGGAACTGGCACTATGGTTCAAGGGGTAGGGCGTTAACTTTGAGTTGAAGAGCTCAGAGACAACGCCCAAGCCCAGATAAAAATAAATTAAAAGCTTGAGGATGGTGTCCAGGCCCTGAGTTCAAGCCTCTGGGCTGGCACATGCACATACTACATGCACGCACACACACCAAGCTGTGCCCTCAAACAAAACTTGTAGGTTAAACAGTTTCCCAACTTTAAGCTACCGGAGAGAGCACAGTGCCAGAGCACTGTCTGTATTTTCTATCTTCCTCTGCCCCAGGAATGTCAGCCAGAAGCCAGAAACGAGAGGCTCGCCTGGACAAGGTCCTCTCAGACATGAAGCGACACAAGAAGCTGGAGGAGCAGATTCTTCGCACGGGGAGGGACCTTTTCAGCTTGGATTCAGAGGAACCCAACTCCTCCAGCCCCCCACTCCGCTCCTCAGGGAGTAGCCTCTTCCCCCGGCAACGGAAATATTGACTATTACTGCCACTGCCTCCAGGTGCAGAGTCAGTACCTGATGGGGCCTGGGGCTTCCCATTCTAACCGGTTCAAGCTGAGTCAGATTGGAGGTATGGCTGAGGTGGTAGAGCACCAGCCGGTGGGAGAAAGTTTCAGTTTGAGTTTGAATCCTGGCCTCAGACCCCCCCCCCTCAAAAAATAAAGGGGTCTTTGGAGGGCTGGGAATGTTTCTTTGAAGCAGAGTACTTGGCTAGCATGCACAAAGTCCTGGGTTTGATTCCTCAGTACCACATAAACAGAAAAACTCAGAAATGGCACTGTGGCTCAAGTGGTAGAGTGCTGGCCTTGAGCACTAGAGGCTCAGGGATAGAGCCCAGGCCCTGAGCTCCAGTGCCATGACAGACCAAAAAAAAAGGGGGGGGATTCTTGGGGAAGAAAGAAAGTGTGTGTGTGTGTGTGTGTGTGTGTATGTATTTTGTATTAAATATCTGTAGACTTGGATTTTCTGACTCAATTAAAACATTCAGAATGATCTCTTCAGAGATGCTACCACTGGAACCTAAACAGTTGGCCCCACTTGAGCCCAGAGAGCACAAATGCATTCACTGAGATTGACAGATCAAAGGCACGTGGGGCAGAGGCAAGCTCAGCCCTTCTGACTGGGGCACATTGGTTTACCCTAGTCTTATTCCTATCCTGCCAGCTGGCTCTGGCAGAAATTCTTGATTGAGCACGGAATTACCTATGGTGCTTTACCCATTAAGACAGTCCAGCTGCAGGGGCCCTTTAAATACTCAAGCCCCGCCCTAGTTGCCTAGCCTTGCCGGGAAGTGATCCCTGGGGCTAGTCAGAGTTTTCTCCTCTGGAAGACTCCTGAACAGGCCTTACCTGCTTCTAGATGTGAGTACCATCATTTCTCTGACCCCCCAAAAGCTTCTCTAGCCTTTAGGGACTTGGCTTCTGTCGGGGCATGGGGAAGAAAGAAGGGAGATGGCTTCACTGTGAGAGGTTTCACTGTCCTTTATGAAGTTTTCTAGATTTTGCATCCACACTTCCCGAATCTCACACTTGTATGTCAAATAGAGAACCGTGTCAGGCATAGTGGTACACATTTGGAGCCTCAGCCACTGGAGAGGCTGAGGTTCTCCAGGATTTCTGAACAACATAGCAAGACCCTGTGTCACCCAGTAACAGCACTGGAACATTTGCTTAACTCCCGAGGGTTCCTGGGTTCTATTTCCCAGCACCCTCAAAAAAAAATTAGTTGTACTGGCTCGGTTCAGACTCCATCTTGAAGCTTGATTGGTTCTTGGATGTACATACCTCACCATCTGGAGAGCTGACCTCTGGCTTTTCCCCTTGAGTTGCTAGAATGTGAATTGCCCCCTTAGAGACTCTTTAACTTTACTGAAAGCTGAGGTTTTCTTTGTGCTCTGAGCAGGGCTGTGCTGACCATAAGCCTTAGCAGAGTACGAGAAGTTTTTGTTTTGGTACTGGGCCTGGCCCCTGTCTTTGAGCCTCTTACCATTTGAACGACAGTGCCACTTCTGGCTTTTTCTGAGTGGCTTATTGGAGATAGTCTCGTGGATTTTTCTGCCCAAGCTGACTTCGAACAGGATCCTCAGATCTCGCTCAGTCTCCTGAGAGGCTAGGATTACAGGTGTAAACCACCAGCTTCCAGCATATATGTGGGAAGTCTTTAGCAGAGTGATGGTGAGAAATGCCTGATTTCAGAAAATGCCAGGTGGTGAGCCAGGCTCTTTTCTGGGGCAGAGAAATGAGCCTAAAACTAACTCAGGCCTTCCAGCTGGACTTAGTAATTTGGAATGGGGCTGGTAATTGAGGCAGATCCCCTGTGTATTTGGCTTCCCTGTCTGGGTGGACCCTGGGGAATGTAGGAGAAAGGTTTGTTGGTCAAATGAATGCCTGGTGGATCTCTGGGAATTCCTGCCAGTTTCTGCCTTTGGCACACAGCATTTGCCCTGCCCTGGGGTGGGGCCATTTGGGCAGGACAGCTCTCTTCATGGGCCAGAGTTAGCCTACAGGATCCCTTTTAGGTTCTGTCCTCCCATGGGGAAGCAGAGTCTGGGTGTTGGTTCTGACTGCAGGAAACAGCTACCTTTGAACTTCTATTGGCGCTGTTTGCTGGGCAGCATTAGCCCTGCCCAGAGCCCTTAGCCCTTGTTCAGTGTCTTGATGAATTAGCCTTAGAAGCCATTCTGTCTTCCTCTGGTCAGAATGGCCTAGGTGGAGTTCCAGCCCAACCTTGCAAAATGGGATGGCTGAGCAATTTCCTTACCTTCTGGGATTGTGGGAGGATAAAATGAATTGTTTAAGAGCCCCTAATCCTTCACCAGCTGTAGATGAAGTTAAGGCAAGTAGAAGCTGTTTACAGAAGGTCTCTTGCCTCAATACTCGTTCCAAAGTCTTTGCTGCAAACCTTGATCCAGCCTAGAAAACAAGCATCACTGTCCAAGCCCGGCTTGGAAGACCTTTAACATATGAAATCAAATCAACGCTAGCTGAGGCCAATATAGCAAGAATCTCACCCCCCACCGCTGCCACCTCCACCCCTCTTTGAGTGGTAGGATTGTAAGCAGGAACCACATTCCTAACAGATCCCTTATCTTAGAAAAAAGGAAGAGGTTGGGAGTTTGGCCTAGTGGTAGAGTGCTTGCCTAGCATGCACAAAGACCAGGGTTCGATTCCTCGGTACCACATACATAGAAAAAAGCCAGAAGTGGTGTTGAGGCTCAAGAGCTAGAGCTCTAGCCTTGAGAAAGTCCAAGGACAGTGCTCAGGCCCTGAGCTCAAGCCCAGGACTGGCCAAAAAAAAAAGGGGGAGGACAGGGAGGGGAAAGAGAAAAGCTTGCCCCCAGATCTTTTGGGTTTTCAGTGGTTCTGAAAACTGGATTCCTGGATTATTTCTAGTTTTAAGAAATCCTTCAGAGCCAGGTGCCAGCGGTTCAGACCTGTAATCATCACTAGGAAGATATGATTTGATGATTGAAAGTTGGGAATTACCCAAGCAGGAAAGTCCCTGGGACTTATTTCCACTTAACCATCAAAAGATGGAAATGGAGCTATGGCTCCAGTGGTAGCAGCCATGAGCAAACAGCTGGAGGATGCTCTGGATTCAAGCCTCAATACAGGCATAGGTGTCCTCACCTTCAATGATGACCTGAGGGACATTTATTAGTAGCACCTAAGGAATTAGGAAGAGACTCCTGGGGTTCCCCTCAAAACTGTCACAAAAAGTGAATTAAATTTTACAGAATCTGTTCTCAGTAATAATCATCTAAAGCAGGATGTGGTTGTGATAAACCAGGAAGCTGCAACTAACAGCAAGCCCTTAGAAGCTTCTTGAGTAATGACTCATCTCCAAATAGAATGTTTAACTTCAAATCAGTGAAGGACAACCTGGATACTGATAGCTCACACCTGTATTCCTAGCTACTAGAAAACGGCTGGGATCTGAGGATTTCAGTTCAAAGCCAGGCACGGCTGCCTGACAGACTCTGATGTCCAATTAACCATCCAAGAAACCTGGAAGTGGAGCTGTGGTTCAAGTAGAGCTCTAGCCTTGGGGCAGGGAGGGCACAGAAAGCTCAGGCCCTGAGTTTAAGCCCCAGGATCAGCATTAAAAAAAATGGTGAAAGACCATGCCATAGAAGAGAGCATTTGAAACTCCTGGACTTTAGCTCAGGGCCTGAGCACTGTCCTTGGACTTTCTCGATTGGAGCTCTACCACTTGAGCCTCAGCACCACTTCTAGCTTTTTTCTATGTATGTGGTACCAAGGAATCAAACCCGGGTCTTCATGTATGTTAGGCAAGCACTCTACCACTAGACCAAACTCCTGGTCCCACAAGCCTTCTCTTAAACCTAAGGTTGGTGTTGATCCAGTGGCAGGGGTGGGGAGATGGCTGCCAGGGGAAACATGAATGTTCCTTTATGGAGCAATCTCAACTGAGCTCCTCTGAATTTATCTTCTCCTGGTGAACAGAGTGTGAGACACATCTCTCTGGGAAGCATTAGCTCAAGGCTAGGGCTCTACCAGTTGAGCCACAGCTCCATTTGCTGCTTTTTGGTCGTTAATAGGAGGGAAGAGTCCAGGCTGGCTTCAACCTTTTAGCCTTTCAAGTAGCTAGGATTACAGGTGTGAGCTACTTCTAATCTTTTCTCTTTTCCCTCTTTTTCTCTTTTGAGTTCTGAGGATCAAATTGAGGACCACATGCTTGCTAGAAGGTACTGTTTTCAACCTTGATTACAAGAGTCCATATGATTTTTTTTACATTTCTGGGACTTGAACTTGGGGTCTGAGCTGTGCCTCCCTGTGCTCAAGGCTAATATTCTACCACTTGAGCCACAGCATCCTTCCAGCTTTTTCCGTTTATATGGTACTAAGAAAGGGATTCAGGGCTTCATGCATGCTAGGCAAGCACTCTACCACTAGGCCACATTCCCAGCCCCCCTTGAAAGATTTTCTGATCCATAGTGATTTGTGACTGACTCATTAATTTCAAGTGGTAGAAGTTTTGAGGTTGAGTGTCCTAGGGTTTGAACTCAGGGCCTGGATGTTGTTCCTGAGCTGCTTATATTCAAAGCTAGAGCCACAGCTCTACTTTCAGCTCTTTTTGGTAATTAATTGGAGACAGGAGTCTCACACTTTTCTGCCCAGGCTAGCTTCTAACCATGATGCTTAGATCTCTGCCTCCTTAGTAGCTAGGATTACAGGCATGAGCCACCCACACCTGGCTGCAGAATGAAAGTTGTGCTTTTTGAGTGTGAAGACTAGAACCAGATGTGGTGATGCATGCTTATTATCCCAGCATTGAGGGGGCTGAAGCAGGAAGATTGAGTTCAAAGCCAGCCTGTGCTACATAGAAAGAAAGACTGAGGTGAACCAGGGCCACTTAACTTAGACCTTGTCTCAGAAAAGTAAATGAAGACTAGGATCAGAAGCCCCTGGTTTTGATCTCACAATGCTGCAGATGAAACCAGAGCCTTGTACATACTAAGGCAAGTGATCTCTCACTCCAGAGTTATACCCAGGGCTCTCTTGGAATTATAATGTGAACTCCGCTTCTGCCCTGACAGACTCTTCTCTGCTGTCTGTCACCTCATTCTCTTCTTTCCCTTTCTCCCCCACGCCTCTCTCTCTCTCCCCATGTGTGTTTTGGGGTGGCAGTGTGTGTGGGAGGGGGTGGGGAGATTCTGTAAGATGTCAGATAAACATTGACCAAATATCTCATAACCTTTGAGATACCTGTGGTCAGGTAAGACCTCTTAAAAGCCAGATCTCCAAAGTAAGGGCAGAGGGAGATGAGTTCTGAGTATATTGGGGACTTAGATCTAGTTATGAGGCCTTGGAGAGACCTTTCAAAGGCCAACACAATTTTCTTAACTTTGGAGAGAACCCTGACACACTGGAAGTAATCGTCTCTTAACTGTACACATCATGTAGTAAGCCATGAAAGTCCAAGTCTTGTACTTGTCACAGTGTGAATGCAAGGGCAAGACAGCTCTGAGGGAATTTGGTAAGTGGAGTCCAGTGCTTTAGCATGCACTGGGGG
Organism: Megascapheus bottae; assembly: GCF_031878675.1. Classification (NCBI taxonomy): domain Eukaryota; kingdom Metazoa; phylum Chordata; class Mammalia; order Rodentia; family Geomyidae; genus Megascapheus; species Megascapheus bottae. Next base: position 4,540,067 of record NC_143533.1, on the reverse strand, counting down.
TGGTCAGAGTGGAGAGATAAGATCCTTATACTAAGCTTGATGCTGGTGCTTATGCCTGTAATCCTAGCTACTAAGAGAGGCTGAGATCTTGATCACAGTTCAAAGCCAGCCTGGGCAGAAAAGTCCATGAGACTTTGTTTTGTTTTTTTGGTGGGTCATAGGGCTTGAAGTAGGCCTGGGCATTGTCCCTGAGCTCTTCAGCTCAAGGCTACCACCCTACCCTTGAACCAAGCTCCGCTTTCCGTTTTCTAGAGGTTAACTGGAGATGAGTCTCAGGTCCTTTTGTGCCCAGGTTACCTTTGAACCTTGATCCTTAGTTGTCATCCTCCTGAGTAGCTAGGATTATAGGCATGAGCCACCATGCCCAGCTCCATGAGACTCTTATCTCCAATTAACCACCAGAAAACCAGAAGTGGTATTGTGGCTCAAAGTAGTAGATGGTAGCCTTCAACAGAAGTTTAATAGATGATGTCCAGGCCCTGAGTTCAAGCCCCATGATTGGGGGGAAAAAAAAATCTTGAATTGAGACAGAGGTTCAGCCTTACAATAAGGAAGGGCTGGGTATATGCCTAGAGTGGTAGAGTGCTAGCCTAGCATGCATGAAAGCCCTGGGTTTGATTCCTCAGTACTACATGAGCCACAGTGCCACCTCTGCCTTTTTCTGTTTGTGGAAGAATGCTAGCCTTGAGCACAGAGAGGCTCAGGAATAGAGCCCAGGCCCTGAGTTCAAGCCCTAGTACTGGCCCAGAAAAAAGGGAGGGGGGAGCAGGAAGAACCATGCCTAGCTACTTAGAAAGCTGAGAAATGAATGAAATGAGGATTGAGGTTCAAAGCTGGCCCAGGTAGGAAGACCCAGCAGCCAGAAAATGTAGGTATAATAAAGTGGTAGAATACCAGCCTTGAGAGAAAAAGCCAAGGACCGTACTCAGTACTTGAGTTTGAGCCCTAGTAAAGAACACACACACACACACACACACACACACACACACACACACACACACACACACACACACACACACACACACACACACACACACACACACACACACACACACACACACACACACACACACACACACACACACACACACACACACACACACACACACACACACACACACGACAGTAGGAGAGCCTAGAGGGATCAGCCATAAGATGATTCGCTGAGTCACTAAGCTGGGCCAGGCTCTCAGCCCCCTGGCTGGGCCCAGCTGGGGTGACAGATGGTAGAGAGGCCTTGGCAGTGGGGAGTAGGGCTTTGTCTAATAAAGAGCCAATGGGGCCTCCTCTGAGTTCACCTCTTCCCTGGCAGGCCTCAGAGCCTGGCCCAGACCTCTGCCTGCAGCCAGAGCCTTTTCTCTTGTCCATTTCCTGCCTACAATTGCACTCTGCAAAGAACCTGATGCAGGAGCCACTGGGAAATGCTTTCCTTGGCTGTGCCTCTGCTCTAGAATGGAGGTGACACATATTGTCTTCCTCTTGGCCAGTAAACAAGGTGTTGGTAGAGCCTCCGGCACTGCCCCACCCAACAATAATACAGCACACATCGTATTTCAGGTTTTGCTGAGCTGTGTGTGTACACATGGGTGTACTGGTCCTGGGGCTTGAACTGAGAGTCTGGGCTCTGTCCCTGAGCTGCTTTTGCTAGTGCTTTGTCACTTGAATCACAGCTCCATTTCAGTTTTTTGGTGATTAATTGGAGATGTGTCTCACGAACTTTCCTGCTCAAGGCTGGCTTTGAACCAGGATGCTCAGATGTCAGCCTCCTGAGTTGTTAGGATTACAGGCGTGAGCCATAGATGCTAGGCTGCTGTCAGCAAGTTATGTATATATTTGTCCTCATGATGCAGAGTAAGACACAGCTGTCCCTTCAGGTGTGTAGCCCCCCACATAGGTGCAGGATGGAGGGACTCGGCTAAGACCACTCGTTGAATAAAGGTTTGATCAGGCAGTCCTAGCATTGGAGACTGTCCAGAAATTGACATTTCACTTAAAACCATGAAGTAGGGAAGACACATGAAGCTGAGACAGAGGACAGAAAGAAGCCCCGGATGAAGTAGGGAGAAGAGCAGGAAGTTAGAGGGGAGGGGGCCCTCGTTTTCCCAGGACTGGAGGAATACCTTCCCTACAAATTAGGGAAATTAACTTCAAATGAAAGTCAGCTAGGGAAAAGTATCAAGGTCAGATTCCATACAAAGTTACAAAATGTAATTCCGTTCCTCCTTTTATAATTCCTCTGATGGCAAGGTATCAAAAAAAAAAGCATCAAAACTGTAACTTCTTTCAAAAGGAGAGGAAGGAAACAAGCTATGAAACTGCAAATCACAGCTGTAAATAAATCCCAGGAAGCTTGAATTGGGTCTTTGAGTCCTGATAATACCCTGAACTTTTTTTGCCTTTTTTTTTTGGGGGGGGGGGCCAGTACTAGAGCTTGAACTCAGGGCCTGGGCACTGGTCCTTGAGCTTTCTCAAGATTAGTGCTCTACCATTGGATCCACGACACACTTGCAGCTTTTTCTGTATGTGTGGTATGGAGGAATTGAACCCAGGGTTTCACGTGCATGCTAGGCAAACCATTGGCCTCCCTCCTAGCCCAAAGCCACCCTTCCTGTGAGCAGACCGGGCCTCCCTCAGCCCAGCCTCCACTGACTAACATTCCCAGCTTGAAGTTACAGCCTGGGAACCTTTTTCTAAAGCTCCAAATGGGTTTGAGAAGAGTGAGAGAAGGAATGGGGCACTGACCTCAGGGCATCTGTGGTCAGCTTGGCAAAGGTGAGGTCTAGGTAGACTGTAGTGCCCTGGTTGGGAAGAAAGGAAGAGATAGACATAGGGACAATGAGTTCTCCAAGCTGGAAAGGGAAAGCCCATCCTCAGTATGGAGTACCTTGTCACAGGAATCGTGAGTAGCTAGGATTACCTGAGCCCTCAGTGCTTGGCTTCCTGGGTTAACCTTGCTGTGCTTTCTCCACCTGCCTGCCATTCTCTCTGCTTGTACTCAGGGCCTCCAGGGTCTCGGGATTCAACATGGCAACTGATGAATCCATCATTCGCATCCCTCCATATCATTATATCCACGTGTTGGACCAGAACAGCAATGTATCTCGAGTGGAAGTTGGCCCAAAGACTTACATCCGGCAAGACAATGAGAGGTTGGTGGGGTTCTTTTGTTTCTTCCTCCTGGTCTTCTTGCTTTGGGTCTGAGGAATGTTTCTCTTGTCTCTTACTTCCTCCTTTGTAGGAGAACATAACTTCCCCAGGTCCTCATAACCCTTTTTTTTGGGGGGGGGGGTCAGTTGTGGGGCTTGAACTCAGGACCTGGGCACTATTCCTGAGCTCTTTTGCTCAAAGCTAGTGCTCTACTACTTGGAGCCGCCTTGAGCCACAGTGCCACATCCAATTTTCTAGTGGTTCATTGGAGATAAAAGGCTTATGGTCTTTCCTGCCCAGGCTGGCTTTGATCCTCAGATCTCAGCCTCCTGATTAGCTAAAATTATAAGGTGTGAGCCACCAGTGCTGGGCTCTCACAACCTTTCTAACCTTTCTTCTGACAGGGTACTGTTTGCTCCCATGAGAATGGTGACGGTCCCCCCTCGCCACTACTGCACAGTGGTCAATCCCGTGGCCCGGGACGCCACAGGTGAAGTGCTGTTAGATGTTACAGGACAAGTACGGCTTCGCCATGCTGACCAAGAGATCCGGCTGGCACAGGACCCCTTCCCCCTGTACCCAGGGGAGGTGCTAGAAAAGGTACCTGACTTGCCACTTGGTGGGGAGCCTGCCATTCCATGTCAGAGCTCTGTGTCCCCTTCTGAGGGGACAACAGCAGATCAGGGGAAATCTGGGAAAGACACCTGCTGGTTCCCATTCTCCTCATTACCACTACTCCTGTCCCCTACAGTGGCTCCTCAAGAGATTTGTTTTTCCTCTAGGACTGCTGGCTTGTCTTCTGTCTTGCCATCTGGACTATTTCATTTGTGTGTGTGTGTGTACATGTGTCCGTCCTGGGGCTTGAATCCAGGGGCTGGGAACTGTCACTGAGCTTTTATGCTCAAGCCTCATGCTCTACTTTTGAGCCACAGCTCCACTTCAGGCCTTTTGCTGGCTAATTAAAGATAAGACTTTCACAAGACTTTGCTGCCAGAGCTGCTTTCAAACCTCAACCCTCAGCCTCCTGAGTAGCTAGGATGACAGGTGTGCGTCACCAGCGCCTCCTCCCTCCTCCTCCCTCCTCCTCCCTCCTCCTCCCTCCTCCTCCCTCCTCCTCCCTCCTCCTCCCTCCTCCTCCCTCCTCCTCCCTCCTCCTCCCTCCTCCTCCCTCCTCCTCCCTCCTCCTCCCTCCTCCTCCCTCCTCCTCCCTCCTCCTCTTCCCTTCTTTTAGTTTGGGGATCAAACTCAGGGCCTGCCCATGTTAAGTACTCAACTGTATCACTGAGCTATACCCTTATCCCTCTATACAATGCTTCCCCCACACACACTTGTAATGCAGGGCATTCATTTAAGGCTGGCACTCTACCATTTGAGCCATACCTTCACTTCTAGCTTTTTGTCAGTTCGCTGAGAGACGTTTCTTGAACTTGTCTGCCCAGACTGGCTTTGATCTGAGATCCTCAAATCTCAGCTCCTGACTCGCTAAGATGACAATGTGTTACCTGCACCCAGCCAGAAGACCAGATTTGACCCTCTGTCCCATGACCCTTCTCTTCCTAGGACATTACCCCGCTGCAGGTGGTTCTGCCCAACACGGCCCTGCATCTTAAGGCTTTGCTGGACTTTGAGAATAAAAATGGAGACAAGGTGGTGGCAGGAGATGAATGGCTATTTGAGGGACCTGGTATGTGATCTTCTCATTGGGCTTGGTCAGGATCATGACTTCTTTCCTGCCCCCCCCCATGGCCCTGACATCTTCTGACCACTGAGCTCAGCTCTATCTTCCCTTCGTAGGCACCTACATCCCCCAGAAGGAAGTGGAGGTCGTGGAGATCATTCAAGCTACAATCATCAAGCAGAACCAGGCACTGAGGCTGAGGGCCCGCAAGGAATGCTTGGACCGGGAGGACAAGGAGAGGGTGACAGGTGGGGGCACTGAGGGTACTGCTAGTGAGAAGGGGACAGGAGGGGTCTGCCTGTATGGAAGGTGGATGAAGCCCACTCTACCTGGGACAGGGGGCCTTTCCTGGTCTGTCCATCTATCTCTGTCCTGGGCTTTGAACTCGGGGCCTCATGCTTGCTGAGCACCTGCTTAGCCATACTGCAAGCCCCTTTTGACGATGGTTATTTTAGAATTAAAGTACAATCCTGACTTGTGCTTCCTCTCTTCACTGGGGAATGATAGGCACACACCACGCTACGTAGCCATGGGTTGAAATGGAGTCAGGAAAACTTCTTGCCTGTGGTAGCCTCAACCATGGTGCCTAGATCTCTCCCTGCTGAGAACTAAGATTACAGGCTTAAGCCATATGCCTGTGTACAGTAAACTGGATCCTGAATCCCTGGCTTTATGTTCTTTTCAGAGCAGGGCTGGCATTGTATTGCTTGAGCCTTGGCTCCAATTCCAATTCCAATGGTAAACTGGAGATAGTCTCAGGAACTTTCCTGCCTGGGCTGGCATTAAATTACAGTTCTCTAGGTCTCAGCCTCCTGAGTAGGTAGAGTCCCAAGCCCAGCTTGCTGCTTCCTCTTCATTTATGCATTTATATTTAGACAGGATCTCACTAGATAGTCCAGGCTGGTCTCAAACCTCAAATGTGGGCTCTTCTACCTCTGTTCCCTAAGTACTAGACTTACAGGTGTATGTTACTATTCCCAGCTTCTAGACATTTTTTACTTCTCCTGGGGTAGACGTTTGGTAGTCCCTCCATGTGGGCTGTGGGAAGGGGCTACTGAGGCTATTTAACCTTTGACCTTCCCTTCCACTCTCCACCCAGGAGAAGAATGGCTAGTCCGCTCAGTGGGTGCGTATCTCCCAGGAGTCTTTGAAGAAGTTCTGGATCTGGTAGATGCTATCATCCTTACAGAAAAGGTGTGTGCCCTGGTGTGTGGGGGGGTCAGGGAACCCTGGCTAGGGATCACTTACAGTACAAGGAAAGAGAAGCAACATTGCTAGTGTCGCTACAGAGAATTTAGTACTAAAGCAGCCGAGAGCTGCAGATGGTGGCTCCAAGCCAAACCAGGCAGACAAATCAAGAGACTCGCCTCCAACTAACCAGCCAAAAGCCAGAAATGCAGAAGTGGTTCAAGTGGTAGAGTGCCAGCCTTGAGTAACATCAAGTGAGAGTCTAAGGCCCTTGAGTTCAAGCCTACACATTGATTTTGCACATACAAAATGAACGCCCTCCTGGCTTGGTAGGAATTGTCACTCCGAGAGCTTGCAGTGGAAATGTCAGAAGGAAGCTGGAGCGAGCGCTCCTCTTATCCCCTTATCTCCTGCAGACTGCTCTGCACCTCCGGGCTCGGCAGAACTTCGTGGACTTCTGTGGCATGGTCCGGCGCACTGGGGAGGAATGGCTGGTGACGGTGAAGGACACGGCGGCCCACGTGCCGGATGTGTACGAGGAGATGCTGGGTGTGGTGACCATTACCACGCTGGGCCCCCAACACTACTGTGTGGTCCTCGACCCAGTTGGGGCTGATGGCAAAAACCAACTGGGCCAAAAGAAGGTCATCAAGGTGAGCTTGCCTGCTGTCAGGTCCTGGCCCCGAGTGGCACAGGCCCTCTGAGCTCTCGCCTTGCATTCCTTTGCAGGCCAGGTACACATTCAGGAAATACCTCAGGGCCTCGTTCTTGTGTGTGTGTGGGGAGAGGGTCAGTCATAGGACTTGAACTTTCACAACCCTGAGTCTTACAATGGCCTGGCCTGTTCCCTTGGCCTGGTCTGTTCCCTTGCCTTTCCACATTAGCCCCCAGTTACTCAGGGTGCCTAAGCAGCCTCTTTCTCACCAGGGAGAGAAGTCGTTTTTCCTGCAGCCGGGAGAGAGGCTGGAGCGAGGCATCCAGGATGTGTATGTGCTATCGGAGCAGCAGGGCCTGCTGCTGCGGGCTCTGCAGCCCCTGGAGGAGGGCGAGGGGGAGGAGAAGGTGAGCCGCCAGGCTGGAGACCACTGGCTCATCCGTGGACCCCTGGAATACGTGCCACCTGCCAAGGTGGAGGTGGTGGAGGAACGGCAGGCCATCCCTCTGGATGAGAACGAGGGCATCTACGTGCAAGATGTCAAGACTGGAAAGGTAACAGCTCTGGGCTTTGCTGTCTTTTTGTTTTGTCATTCCTGGGGGCCTGGGCCTTTGTCCTTAAAGTGTTTTTGGTTAAGGCTAGTATTCTATTCAAGCCACAGCTCCACTTGTGGCTCTTTCTTGGGTGATAAATTAGACACTTGTGTCTACAGATTTCCCTGCCCTGACTGGCTTTGAACCTCAATCCTCAGATCTCAGCCCCCTGAGAAGCTAGGATCATATGCGTGAGCTGTTCCGTGCATTTTTTTTTTGCCAGTCCTGGGGCTTGAACTCAGGGCCTGGGCACTGTCCTTGAGTTTTCTCAAGGCTAGTGGCCTTACCACTTGAGCCACAGCACCACTTCCAGCTTTTTCTGTGTATGTGGTACCAAGCAACCAAACCCAGGATTTCCTGCATGCTAGGCAACCACTCTACCATTAGGCCACACTCCTGGCCCTGTCCCATGCATTTCTTAGCTAATGGAACAGCAGCACAGGGGACAAAGCAGCTGTGAGCCATGTCGGAGCTAGGAACAGCAAGCAGAGGCCAGACTTGCTTAAGTGGAGGCCACTGTTACCCTGGAGGAACTGTGCCACCCCTGGAGCAGTTTTGTCTGGAATGGCGAAGGTCTTTCCTCTCATGCACTTAACCCGGCTGTCTTCCAGGTACGGGCTGTAATTGGAAGCACCTACATGCTAACTCAGGATGAGGTCCTGTGGGAGAAAGAGCTGCCTCCTGGTGTGGAGGAGTTACTGAACAAGGGATATGACCCCCTGGCAGACCGGGGCCAGAAGAGCTCAGCCAAGGCCAGTCAGCCCTCCGCTCCCCGCAACAAGACCCGGGTCGTTAGCTACCGCGTCCCGCACAATGCGGCCGTACAGGTGTATGACTACAGAGCCAAGAGAGCCCGGTGAGGTGCCAGCTGGGCAGAGGGGCTGCGGAGGGGTTGTGGGGGTCTGGGGGTCTGACTTCTCCTTGTCCCCCCCCACAGTGTGGTCTTTGGGCCTGAGCTGGTGTCGTTGGATCCTGAAGAACAGTTCACTGTGTTGTCCCTTTCGGGTGGGCGGCCCAAACGTCCTCACGCCCTCCGGGCCCTCTGCCTGCTGCTTGGGCCAGACTTCTTCACCGATCTCATCACTGTTGAAACGGCCGATCACGCCAGGCTGCAGCTCCAGCTTGCCTACAACTGGTGAGGGTTGCGAAGCCAGGTGCCGCTCCCAGAAAGCTCGGAGGAGGAGATAGGCCTGGGGAGGGGATGGGAGGGAGATGGCGCCTTCTGTGACCTGACCTATAGCAAAGCCTTATGTTAACAAATCTAGGGAAGATACGGTCTCACCTCTAGGACCAGGACTTATGGGGAACCCAGTGACAGGTTTCTACTCCAGCTAAAGTGTGTGTGTGTAGCCAAATGTTTCACTGTGAGGTTAAGATTGGTGGGGGCTTACTAGTAGAGTGCTTGCCTAGCATGTATCACATGAACAGAAAAGGCTGAAAGTGGGCGATGTGGCTCAATTGGTAGAGCACCAGCCTTAAGTAGAAAAGAGTAAGAAGCCCCTGAGTTCAAGCTGAAACCAGGGGAAGGAGGAGACAGACTATGACAGTGTTTCCTGGGGATATGCCTTGCCCATCCTGTCTTGACAGGCACTTTGAGGTGAAGAACCAGAATGACCCTCGAGAGACCACCAAGCTCTTCTCCGTGCCTGACTTTGTGGGTGATGCCTGCAAGGCGATTGCTTCCCGGGTGCGTGGGGCCGTGGCCTCCGTCTCTTTCGATGACTTCCACAAGAACTCGGCTCGCATTATCCGCACAGCAGTCTTCGGCTTTGAGATCTCTGAAGCCAAAGGCTCCGATGTGGGCCTGCCCGTACCCCGGGACCGGGCTATCTTTCCCCAAAATGGGCTGGTGGTCAGTAGCGTGGATGTGCAGTCGGTGGAACCCGTGGACCAGAGGACTCGAGATGCCCTACAGCGGAGCGTCCAGCTGGCCATCGAAATCACCACCAACTCCCAGGAGGCAGCAGCCAAGTGAGTGAGGCCCCAAAGGCCCAACTCGGCCCCTGCCAGCCTCCAATAATGTGGCATCTACTACTGGCTCCCTGCAGCTATCCTTGGACCTGACCATCTGGTGTACAGGATAACTTACAGTTAGAGGCCTGGTTCAGGTGGTAGGGCACGTGCCAGTAAGCTTAAAGCTTCAGATACCAAGTTCAAATACCAAGTTCAGGTTCCAGTCTTGGACAAAAAAGAAACATATGAGCCCTGTGCCCATGGGTCATGCCTACAATCCTCTCTATTTAGGCTGAGAGCTGAGGATCTCAGTTGAAGCCAACGTAGGCAGAAAAGTCTGAGATTCTTGGCTCCAATAAACTATTCAGGAAAAGCTGGAAGTGGTGCTGTGACTCAAGTGGTAGAGCACAAGCCTTCAGCACAAAAAGGCTGAGGGACAGCACCCAGGTCCTGAGTTCAAGCCCCATGACTGGCAAAAAGAATAGGGGCAGAACCAGATTCCTATCATTTATCTTGCCAACGTATTCTGATAAAATGTTTTCTCTGTGGGTCCTGCCCCAGCCTCCACATTCTGCCTCCCAGCCTGCTCTCCTAACAATTCCATTCCCTCCATTCCCTCATTGGCTTATGCTCTCAGTTAAGCCTTTTTTTTTTTTTTTTTTTTGGCCAGTCCTGGTCTTGAGCTCAGGGCCTGAGCACTGTCCTTGGACTTTCTCAAGGCTAGAGCTCTACCACTTGAGCCTCAGCACCATTTCTGGCTTTTTTTCTATGTATGTGGTACCGAGGAATTGAACCTGGGTCTTCGTGCATGCTAGGCAAGCACTCTACCACTAGGCCAAACTCCTGGCCCCCTACGCCTTTTGTTGCTATTTTGTGTGTGTGTGTGTACTGATATTGTGACTTGAATTCAGGACCTTGTATTCTTGCCTGATTGACCCCCCCCCAAAAAAAAAAAAGTTGTGGGGCTTGAACTCAGGGCCTGGGCACTGTCTCTGAGTCTCCTTGTACTCAAGGCTAGTGTTCTCTCATTTGAGCTACAATACCACTTTGGGTTTTTGAGTAGTTCATGAGGGATAAATCTCAATGGACTTTTATCCCCGTGCTAGCTTCAAACTATGAGCGTTAGAATCTCAGCCTCCTGAATAGCTAGGAAGCCAAGTGTGAGCCACCACCCAGGCCTTTTGATTTCAGCCATTCCAACACTTTCCCTGGAGCTTTTCCAGGCAACTTCCTCAATCCTCTGTGCTCCCGAGTCTTAGCCTTGGAAAGCCCTTTTCTTTCTCTCACAGCTGCAATAGCACCCACATTGCCTGCTCGTCCCATTTTCTCTACCTCCCAGATGCTTGTCATGGTCTTGAAGTCACCCTCGGCTTGTTTTTCCCCCATTGGTAAAAGCAGGAGAGGTGTGTGGGGGGGAACCCCAGCCTGCCCCACGTAGCATTTGACTTCTGAACAGAATTGCTTATGAAGTGTCTGTGGGAGTCTGACCTGGTTCTTCACAGCTTGCTCTTCTCTACCCTGGGTCCTCCAGTCCCAGTTCAGGCTCTAGGCCTGAATTCACCTGTCCTCACTCTCTTTCAGGCATGAGGCTCAGAGACTAGAACAGGAGGCCCGGGGACGGCTGGAGAGACAGAAGATCTTGGATCAATCTGAAGCTGAAAAAGCCCGAAGGGAACTCTTGGAGCTTGAGGCTATGAGGTGGGTGGGCTGGGAACTAGAAAAAGATGGGGCAAGACAAAACAGTCTGGGGAAAGATGGCTGTATGTGGGGAGGGGCGGGGGGAGTTGGGGAGAGGACATCACATGGCGTAAATCAAGGCTGTGGGTGGGCAGGATTTTTCTTCTGGGCCTCATCTGATTGTCTACCCTCTAGCATGGCAGTGGAGAGCACTGGCAATGCCAAAGCAGAGGCTGAGTCACGCGCAGAGGCCGCTCGGATTGAAGGGGAAGGCTCTGTGATGCAGGCCAAGCTGAAGGCTGAGGCCTTGGCCATTGAGACCGTGAGCTGGGGAGATGACCTCCATGGAAGGTTGTGGCGGGGGTGCCTGGGGGCCCGGGAACCAATCAGAGCACTCACTTGAACAAGACCTATTGAAGTATTCCTAGGCTCACAAGGGTAGACTTTTGCCCTGTTATGTGGTTAGCACAGGCTTTTGAAGGTAAGATACTTTTCTGTTTTACATACATGGCCTTGTGTTCATGTTTGAAATCTTGGCTGAGCCTCAGTGTAAACGGAGATGGAAAAAAAAAAATGCACCCGTCTGCCTCAGTTTCCTCAGTGGGGTCTGCTGGCTCTCGTAACTTTACTAGCCAATCCCCAGAAGTGCGTGAGCTGAAGTCAGCTGGATTTTTCCCTTTCAGGAAGCTGAGCTTCAGAGATTAAAGAAAGTTCGAGACCTGGAACTGATCTATGCTCAGGCCCAGTTGGAGCTGGAAGTGAGCAAGGCCAAACAGCTGGCTGATGTGGAGGCAAAGAAGTTCAAGCAGATGACCGAGGCGCTGGGCCCCAGTACCATCCGAGACCTGGCAGTGGCTGGGCCCGAGATGCAGGTGCGAATCGGGAGGCAGGAAGGATCTGTATGTTAGGACCAGCTTTAGATCCAAGAAGGCAAAAGGCAAATTCAACATCTAGGAAAAGAACCGGACAATGGTAGGTCCTGCCTGTAATCCTATCTCCACAGGAGGCTGAGATTTTTGAGGATCAGTTTGAAGCCAGATAGAGCCGGAAAAGTCCATGAGACTCTAATCTCCAATGAACCACCAGGAAACTGGAGGTGGCACTGTGGTATAGTGCTAGCCTGAGCTGAAGAACTTAAGGACAGTGCCTAGGCCCTGAGTTCAAGCCCAACAACGGACAAAAAAATTGGACCAAAAGCATGGTTTGGGGCTGTACCACATACATAGAAAAGCTGGAAGAGGTGCTGTGGCTCAAGTGGTAGAGCTCTAGCCTTGAGAAAGCTCAAGGACAGTGATCAGGCCCTGAGTTCAAGCCCCAGGACTGTCAAAAAAAATGATTTCATAGCTAGGATTACAGGCATAGGCTACCAGCATCCGGCTGAAGGAAGGAAAGCAGAGAAAGATGTGTCATTTCTTCAACTCCGGTTCAAGGAAGGTTATGCTGAAGTTTGGCTTACGAGGGCATGGCAGCTTAGGGCAAGTGTGTGGACTGTCTAACTGTCTTCTCATCATCCCTCTCATAGGTAAAACTGCTCCAGTCTCTGGGCCTGAAGTCAACCCTGATAACCAATGGCAACGCTCCCATCAACCTCTTCAGCACAGCCCTTGGGCTGTTGGGGCTGGGGGCAGAGGGTCAGCCTTCAACCAGAAAGGAAGCCGCCGCTGTAGTGCCTAGCCCCCAGGAGGGCTTGATTGTTCAGGCCCCTCCAGCCTCTCAAACTCCTGCAGACAAACAAGACCAGTCTTCTGGGCCTTAAACACACACACACAACAACCCACAGATTCCATAAAGTTTAGAGGCAGTGCGGATGAGGGAACTGAGCAACAGTGCTGACTCTGAGTTCAAGCCCCAGTACTGGCACACAAATGAGATAAGCCATTTTCAAGTCTGGTTTACAAGATTTCTGGAGAGGAGGGGGTGGAGGGAAGTAATGGTGAAGGGAAGATTGAAAATATAAGAAATAAACCATTTTCCAGTGTGTCAAGTCTGGTTTACAAGATTTGGTTTGGGGGATGTGATAAGGGGAAGATACACTTAAGATCTCAGATTACTGGAGACTATTGATGTCACTAAGGTAGAAAGGAAACGGAGGCAGGGGAAAGAACATCACTTCATAGTGGTAAGAATGACCCCCAAATCCTATCAAGTCCACTTGTCCTTTAGGCACTCATGCCTTGAATTCAAGGCCTAGGTGCTGTCCTTTAGCTTTTTCTTTCAAGGCGGAAGCTCTACCAGTTGAGCCACAGCTCCACTTCTGGCATTTTGGTAATTAATTGGAGATGAGTCTCATGGACTTTTCCTTCCTAGGCTACAACCAGGATCTTCAGATTTCTGCCTTCTGAGTAGCTAAAATCACAGGCATTAGCCGCTGGCACCAAGCTTGGCCAGGTGATTTTGGTTCAATCCTCTCAGCCAACACAGCTATCGCTTTGGCGCTCCCCCCTCTGGTGCCACCTGCTGGCCATGTTTGCAAACTTGCAGCACCAGCTGGTGCACCAGGCCTGCATGGACTCCTGTACACTACCTCACCCGTTGAGGATGGTCCTTTGGGAAGCAGGATAGGACTCCGGCAGGAAAAGAGGATTTAGCCAGGCGCTAGCTACTCCGAAGGCTGAATCTGAGGATCGAGGTTCAAAGCCAGCCCAGGCACAGAAGGGCTTGAGACTCATCTTGAAAAGGGGAAGTAGGGCTTGGCTCAAGGGTAGGGTGGTAGCCTTGAGCTGTATAGCGCAGGGACCATGCCCAGGCCCAGAGTTCAAGCCCCATGATCCACACAAAGGCTTTGGGTCAGGTAGATTTGTGGTCACACCCAGAATCTCTGCAGAAGTTAAAGCAGACCTTAGAGGAAGCCTATAATCCTAGCTTCTCAGGGAGCTGAGGTCTGAGGATCCCAGAGTCAATTAGACTCTTATCTTCTATTAACCAAGAGGGACTGTGGCTCAAACTGGTAGAGCTAGTCTTAAAAAGAGCTCAGGGGCTGAGAGTTTGGCCTAGTGGTAGAGTGCTTGTCTAGCATGCATGAAGACCTGGGTTCAATTCCTAGGTACCACATACATAGAAAAAAAGCCAGAAGTGGTGCTGTGGCTCAAGTGGTAGAGCTCTAGCCCTGAGAAAGTCCAAAGACAGTGCTTAGGCCTTGAGCTCAAGCCCAGGACTGCCCCCGAAAAAAAGAAAGCTCAGGGATGGCCTCCAGGCTCTGAGTTCAAGCCCCATAAGCAAATATGAAATATGTGTACATATAATGAAGAGGTTGGACTCACTTTTGTGTTAGGGAAACTGCTCTGGTCTCTCCATATCTCGGTGTATCATTCTCTGTGTTGGTGTTTAGGCTTGAACTTAAGGGCAGGGGCTCTGTCCCAAGTAGTTTTACTTAATGCTGGGTACTCCACCATTTGAGTTGCAGCTCCACTTACAAGAGTGTCAGACTGGGCCGGGAGTTTGGCCTAGTGGTTAAAGTGCTTGCTTAGCATGCATGAAGACCCAGGTTCGATTCCTTGGTACCACATACATAGAAAAAAGCCGGAAGTGGTGCTGAGGCTCAAGTGGTAGAGCTCTAGCCTTGAGAAAGTCCAAGGACAGTGCTCAGGCCCTGAGCTCAAGCCCAGGACTGGCAAAAAAAAAAGTGTCAGACTTTCCTGCTTGGACTGGCTCCAAACCATAGACCCCCAAATCTCAAGTTTCCTGAGTAGGATTACAGGCATGAGCCATGGATGTACAGGCAGCTTCCATGATCTTTTTCCATCTGTGAAATGGGCCAGTGAGTACCCTGTTTTGTTTTTGTTTTGGGGGGGTTTTTTTTTGGCCAGTCCTGGGCTTGGACTCAGGGCCTGAGCACTGTCCTTGGGTTTTTTGTTTTTTCCCCTCAAGGTTAGAGCTCTACCACTGGAGCCTCAGCACCATTTCTGGCTTTTCTTCTATGCATGTGGAACTGAGGAATCAAACCCAGGTCTTTGTGCATGCTAGGCAGGCACTCTTACCACTAGGCCAAACTCCTGGCCCAAATGTGGACTCTTTTATAGCATCCTATTTCTTTTCCTCCACCAGAGTCTCGGCTCAAGAGCTTTTGTTCCAAGTTGAGGTGCATTTGAGTGGTCAGTGGCTCCAGTCAAGTCTGAGCAATCTGAGATCTGTATTTAACTCATGGCACTGGGTGGTGCTGGCTCCTTGTACAGGCGGAAAAGGAGTCAGCCCCTCCCTGAGTGCTCCATCTTCTCTCCAGAGAGCTAATTTGAAGTTCTTCATCTGGTGCCTGGTACCTATTAAGTGCTACCATGTCAGTGCTGTGCATTTACCAAAGGCCGCTGGGGACTGCATGGTGGCCCTGTGGCCATTCTTGACTATGCCATTGGTAATATAACACTTCTGAAACCTCAACTCCAGGCCACCTCAGTTGATGCCCACCCCTGTCTGGCAGTCTTATCTGGTTTTCATTCTGTGATTCGTTGGTGCAGTTCATTTTCTCATCTGCTCCTCCGTGAGGATTAATCAGGAAAGAACTGTATTGTTTTGGGTTGCTTTCTACCCCAAACCCCGCGCCAATTGTAGGGCATGAACTCGGGGCCTGCACGGTTGTCCTTGCTAAAGGTTACTGCGCTACCGCTTTGAGGCACAGCTCCACTTCTGGTTTTCTGGTGGTTCATTGGAGAGAAGAGACTCACGGACTTTACTGCCTGGGATTTGGCTTTGAACCACGATCCTCGGATCTCAGCCTCCTGAGTAGCTAGGATTTACAAATGGGAGCCATCAGTGTCTGGATTTCTTGCTGCTTTTTGAGATCAGGTCTCCTATATAGCCCAAACTGGACTCCAATTCATTCTCCTGCCTCTTCCTCCCAAGTGCTGGGATTATAGGCTGAGCCTACCCACAGCTTCCCAGCCCTTATTACTACCTACCCTTCCAGAGCCTTCCATCCCCCTTCCAGCTGCTCTAGGCTGGAAGAGGGACACCCCACAGGGCTGGCAGTTCTCCTTTTAGACTCCTGGGAGGCCTACCTCCTCTCTCTCTCTGATTGCTTCTTTCTCTTAAGAGAGATGGCCTCCCTTACAAAACAACTGTTCGCACCTCCTCTTTCTCACCCTCCTCTTCCCCTGCCTACTTTTTCTCACCTCTTGGAGAAAAATAGAAGCAAATTGGGCAGGAAGGCTCCTTTCTTTCCCCATAAGCAAATTCACAGACTTGGACATTTGGCCCTTGTCCTCAATCCAGTTCTTAAGTGCCCATCAGCCATTCCTTCCTCTCTACAGACCCTCGTCACCAGAATGTAACACACACACACGATGTACAGATTTCTCCAGAAGTCTTTGTGGTCTCAGTTCCCATTTCTCACCGCTCATTAGCTTTCCAAACCACTCCAATTTCCAATAGCGCCTGTCTCTACCTCTTAGTTTTATGGAAATGTCTGCAATGGGTATCACCAGGGACATGGCCTCTGGTCCAGCCTCTCCTGTCATTCCCCACACATGCTGGCTATTTTTCTCTTTCTCTGAGCCCTTGACATCACCTGCTCTTAGTTTCTCAGCCCTTGGCTGGTTGCACCTCTTCTGCCCAGTCTCTTTTTATCTTAGCTACATTCTCAGCTAGTCTCTGTTAGATCAAGCCTGCACCATGGACTGACTTCAAAGTCCATTTCTTCAGCATGACCCATCCCTGAGCTCTGGATTTGATTTCCAATCAGTGATGTCATATCTCCTGTTCTAGCCAGTGAAATGCAAGGGAGGGGAAGTGATGTCATCCCATGGCTTTTTTTTTTTTTCCTTGCTCAAGGATAGCACTCTACCATTTGAGCCACAGCTCTACCTCTGGCATTCTGGTGCTTAAATGGAGATAACGGCCTCAGGGACTTTCCTTCCCTTGGCTAGCTTTGAATTTAAATCCTGAGAGCTCAGCCTCTGGGGTAGCTAGGATTACAATAAGTCTCCAGTGCCTGGGTTCTGTCTTTTGGATGAGGTGACCAGTAGTGTTTTTTCACAGAGGCTACGCAATCAGCCTGAGTCCCAGACAGAATATGACATGAAGTAGAACCACAAGTAATTCACAAAAGACAGGTAACAAGGGCCAGGAGTTTGGCCTAGTGGTAGAGTGCTTGCCTAGCATGCATGAAGACCCAGGTTTGATTCCTCGGTACCACATACATAGAAAAAGCCAGAAGTGATGCTGTGGCTCAAGTGATAGAATGCTAGCCTTGAGAAAGCCCAAGGACAGTGCCCAGGCCCTGAGTTCAAGCCCCAGGACTGGCAAAAAAAAAAAAGAAAAGAAAAGAAAAAGAAAGAAAGAAAGAAAAAGTAACAGGAACAAGAAAGAAATATTTGCTGTATAAAGTAAGGGAGACATGGAAGGTTTGTTACCATCAATTTGCCTAGCCTGACAGCATTGTAAGATTTATTAGTCAGAAGGGGAAATTAGTCCAGATTATTTGCATAAAGGTGGGGGCAGATAACACAGTTGGGCAGGCAGGTGATAAGAAAATAGACTAAGTTGCTAATATAGTAGTAGTGTCTCATCCCACTAGAGGCAGATCACCAAATTTATCCCTATATTTCATGGAATGTAGAACAGTCTCTGAAGTTCAACACAAACTATTTTTCTCCAGCACTGGAATAAATGGTTTTCCTTTGGTGAGTACCAGAAAAATAATAATTCTCCATCTCCTCCTCCTCCTCCTCCTCCTCCTCCTCCTCCTCCTCCTCCTCCTCCTCCTTCCCCCCTTCCTCCTCCTCCTCCTCCTTCTTTTTCCTTCTTCTTCATGCCAGTTCTGGGGTTTGAATTTGGCCTGGACCCTGCTCCTGAGCTTCATTTTGCTCAACGTTAGCACTCTACCACTTGAGCCACACCACCACTGTTAGCTTTTAGTGAGGGTAGTTTATTGAAGATAAGCATCTCACAAACTTTCCTGCCCAAGCTGGTTTCAAAATTCAGTCCTCAGATCTCAGCCTCCTGAGTAGCTAGGATTATAGGTGTGAGCCACGGGCACCCAGCTTTCTTATTATTTTTTGGTGCCAGGTTTTGAACTCAGAGCCTGAGCATAATTATTTTTTTTTCTTTTTTGCCAGTACTCAGGCTTAAACCGAGGGCCTGGGCACTGTTTTGGGGCTTTCCTCAAGGCTAACGCTCTAAAACATGAGCCACAGCACCACTTCCAACCCCTTCCAGCCTTTTCTGTCTATGTAGTACTGAGGACTTGAACCCAGGGCTTCATGTATACTAGGCAAGCACTTTACCACTAAGTCATATTTCTAACCCTTAGCTTTGAACCTTGATCCTCAGAGCCCAGCCTCCTGAGTAGCTAGGATTACAGGTACTTATTCTGTACTTATTTTTTTATGGTAGTTGAGTGTAGTTGAGTTTGCACTCAGGACCTCAGGAATGCTAGCAAGGACATTCTAATGTGAGCCAAGCCTCCAGCATCCATTTACCACATTTAGAGAATATTAACAAGAAAGGGATGACACTCATTCAGTACAAATGCAATTTTTTTTTTTTTGCCAGTCCTGGTACCAAGGAATCGAACCCAGGTCTTTGTACATGCTAGGCAAGCACTCTTACCACTACGCCAAACTCCCAGCCCCAACAAATACAATTTCTTTTCCAACTATTTTCAAGTGTGTGATTGTTGGAAACCCTCCATTGCAGGTCCTCCACTGAGGACTCACAGCACTGCATTACACTTGTAATGTGACTTCATTATCTTGTCTCGATCAAATCTACAGACTCCAGGATCTAGTTCAGCCCAGACTCTTCCACATCCCATCTCTGTTTGGTCCAAGAGTCCAGAGCTCTATGCTTTGAAGATTCCTCCTGGGCTCAGAAACCCCTTTCTAAAATGTATTTTCTTTTGTTTATGTGGTACTGAGGAATCGAACCCAGGGTTTCATGCATGCTAGGCAAGCACTGTACCACGAAGTCACATTCCCTGCCCAGAAATCCTTCTGTGTATCTCTTTCATGCTGGCAACTTTGGGGACACAGTTGCCTTGGGTGGAAAGAACTCTAATTCTCCCTGGCTCTTCCTCCCCCTGCTCCTCCCCCTACATCCCCCTCCCCCAGCCCTGTTGGTCCTGGGGCTTGAACTCATGACCTGGGAGCTGTCCCTGAACTTTTTTTTTTTGCTCAAGTCCCAAAACCTGCCACTGTGAGCCACAGATCCACCTGGGACTTTTGGGTGTTTAATTGAAGAGTCTCCCAGGCTTGGCAAGGGCCCCACGCAGAGGAGGTGACCCGGAAGGTAATAAATCATTGTCAGTCAAGATGGCTTCAGCACCTGAGCCTTCATCATTTTAAAAAGGAGCCACCCAAAGAGAAAGACTTTCCAAACCCAGGGCTCTGAGGAGTTCGCACAAAGACCTTATTTCGAGCTGTGAATCCAGAACCCTTCATTAAATCTACCAGACCAGTAATAAGTTTTTGGATTGGTAAACCTTTCGCTTTGTGTGGTTTACCTTGGTTCTCTACATGCAACACAAGACAATGAGAAGGACCTCTACAAAGCTGTGGACAGTGAAGGAAATAGTTATATGAAAAGGAAAACGTCTAGATGGGATTGACGTGCTGATTCCTTGCAGATAGAGCTTCCTTAGAAACCTTCCACTGGAAGGCGCTGAGTGAGCACAATCCTATTTTGTGTCATAGAAAATGTTAAAATGAGTCTACTCTAGTAATATGTCCTGCTACAGCTAAAGATTGTTACCTCATTCTTTCCCCACAGATTTTGCCAATATTCCCATCCTCTGGTAGAAGTGACTTAAGGCTAGACATTCTTGTTGTGTTCTGCAAAATAAAAGTATCTAGTGCTGTTTTTTTCAAAAAAACCAAAAAGTCTCACAGACCTTCCTGCTTAGCCTGGTTTTAAACCACGATCCTCAGATCTCAGTCTTCTGGGTAGCAAGGATTACAGGCCTGGCTGGCTTATCCTCTTTTAAAAATCACACACACACACACACACACACACACACACATATAACAGCACTCTAAAGGGACTACTGATATCACTATAAATAGTGCCAAAGAACCCAGGCGCCAGTCTGGGCTGTGGAAGACAGGAGCTCAGAGGATTCCTGCCCTGGGTAGGGGCTGTGCCAAATCATGGAGGACCCAGCTGGCTGGGCATCATTGCCCAGTCAGTGCCACCTCCTCTGGAAGTTGGCAGGAAGAGCCCGCATCCATATCTCCCACATGAGCAACTACTTCCAGCCTTTTCTGTTTATGTGGTACTGAGGACTTGAACCCAGGGCTTCAGGTATACTCGGCAAGCACTCTACCCCTAAGTCATAGTCCCAGCCCTCAACACAAATCTGCTTCTGCCACCCACTCCGGGTAAAGGTATCAACAACCATCCTCCAAATGCTTCTGAAAACAGGTGTGGGGCTGAAGCAGGATAGATAAGGAGATGGGGAAATGATACTATTTACAACAAACATCAAGAAGCCAGACTTAGAAGCTAAAACTAGGCAAGCAAACCAGTCATCAGTGGCTCACATCTGTAATCTCAGGAGGCTGAGATCTGAGGATCATTCAAGTTTTAGAAATACTTCAGCTAATCAACCTCAGTCCTTGAGCCTGGCACGAGAAGAATTCAGGCAAGACTCCAAGATGGTGTTAAGTAGTCTTTTAGGCCAGAAGGAAGAAAAAGATTCTGTGGCATACCTATGGCAAGGGAAAAGACAGCACTTCAGCCTGACTTCCTAGGTACAAAGACTGATGGTCCGTTAAATTGGGAGACTCGAGGGCAGGATGCGAACAGGTGAGCGCAGAACAGCCCAAGTGACAGGCAGGAAAGCGAACACTCTTGTCTCCAGAAAGCTTAGGTGGAACCTTGTTAAAATAAAGAATGGGGGCCGGGAGTTTGGCCTAGTGGTTAAAGTGCTTGCCTAGCATGCATGAAGACCCGGGTTCAATTCCTCGGTACCACATACATAGAAAAAAGCCGGAAGTGGTGCTGAGGCTCAAGTGGTAGAGCTCTAGCCTTGAGAAAGTCCAAGGACAGTGCTCAGGCCCTGAGCTCAAGCCCAGGACTGGCAAAAAAAGAAAAATAAAATAAAATAAAATAAAGAATGGTCTATGCCTGGCAGAAGAGTCATTCTTTTCTGGATTCTAAGATGGCTGCCAAAATGGCTGCAGAAGAGAATGGCTCTCCTCCAGCCTGTAGGGCAGTCACTATCCCAAAAGTCGGGATTAACTGAATTACATTTGACTGCTAGAGGTAAGGTTTTACTCATCAGTATTGGTTAAGTTCCTTTTAGGAACTCTTGGTTGACCTGCGTTAGACTGTAATGATGTAAATCACCAAACCTTAGATGGGGGTGGAGTACTCAAAAGAAAAAAAAAATCTTGGGTGTGACATCATTTTTTTACTTTACTGGCCACATAATATGGTCATCTGAATACCTATGATCTTACCCTCTATTTTAGATTTACCTTTGCCTTTAAGGGGTCCCTTACTGACGGCTAACTGCTACAAGGATGACACTCTGAGAAGCCAACTGATCTTTTCAGTGAGATTTATTGAGCAGCTACAATATTGCCAGGTTGGTCTTCATTTTAGCCATGGAGGGGAAAAAAAAATGACATTTACATTCTACTTGGGGTGAAGCAGGTGGAAGAGAGGATGTGACATGAGCTTGGGTGAGCAGGAAGGGTCTTTCTTCTCTCTGAAGCCACTATGGCACAACAAGCAGGAGGCAGACAGCAGATTGGAAGAAAAGTATCTGGATACATTTTTTTTTTTTCTAGTTTCCCAGGACCCTCTTAACCCTAAGAATTCCCCAAAGGAAACCAATTCAGGAGAATAAAAGCTCCCACTTTTATTATGGGGGCTTCCAGAGCTGGACAGAAGATTGTTGCAGGGATGGATTTAAATATCCCGAACCCTTCCTGGACCCAGAACCCAGGCTTTCTCTGGACACGTTGGCTCTACACCTATCTTTCTTCATGCAAGTACCCCTAAAATCCTGGGCCAGGCCAGACCCCAGGGCTGAGATGACAGGATGTGTGATGATTAGATGGCAGACAGGCCTTGTGGAGCCCCGGCTGTATGAATGAGACCTTTTAAGTCCCCTTCCTTGATCTGTAGCCCAGGTCCTTGGGGTTGTGACACCACCAAAGAGAGGCTGATTCCACCCCAGCAGGTTGAAGAACACATTAGGAAGATGTGAGACTGGGACCTTCGAGGAAGGGGAGGGAGAGCTGTGTGGCATAGTGTGATGCCCAGGTAGGTTCTGGAGGAGGGGAGCCGGGGGGTGGGTCACTTCTTCTTGGCACGGTCTGCTGCATCCAGAGCAGCCATATTGCGGGCAGCTGTGACAAGGTGGATCACGCTGATGACTGACTTGAGCAAGGCGATGGGGGCTGTGATCCAGAGACCCATCCGGAAAAGGCCCACGGAGCCGACTTGGAGGGGAGGGAGAGGAAAGGGCAGCACCAGGGTGAGAGAAAGAATGGCAGGCAGGGAATCAAGGATCAGAAGCCAACTTTTGTCTCCCCAGACAGGACAGGGGCCCCTCACCCCCTTCCAGCCTTGTCCCTCCTCCTCTTACCTAATGGTCCCTCGGAGAAACTGAACAGGTAGAGGAGGCAGTAGAAGAGTTCATTGCCGGCACACAGGGTGAACAGAGCAGGCTGCACACAGAAAGCTGCTTAAAGAAAGGCAGGGCCGGCACTACCCCATACCTGCACCCCAACAAGGCCAGCACCCCTGGGGAACAGCGGCCTTAGCAGCAGGGTAATGCCCACACTCTGCCCATGAGTTAGTGGCTCATGCCTGTAATCCTAGCTATTCAAGGAAGCTGAGATTTGAGGATCATGGTTCAAAGCCAGCCCAGGCAGGAAAGGCTGTGAGACTCTTATTCTCAGGTTAAACCCAAGGACCAGCAAAAAAGAGAAAAAGAAAAATCCACCCTCTGCCCCTCCACCCATATGTCTGGCTTCTTCTTTCCTTCCCTCTCCAGCCTAGCTCCTCCCCTTGGGTATGCAGGCACCAATACCCTATTCCACCATGCGTCCGTTTACAGGCCTCTCCTCCTGTCCTCTGCCACTGTGCCCTCTGCTGACCTGGTGCTAGGGTTCAGCCCAGAACTTCTCATCACTGAGTGAGATGGGGATGGGCAGGGAACACTTAGTCTGGAGTGTGTGGGAGAGAACAGGAAACACTCACTCTGGAGGTGTAGTAGATACGAAGCACCGGATTTCCAGAAAGGTCAATCATCTTGTGACTCTCACTGCCTCGGACCACAGAACTTAGGGAGAAAATAAGGGAAACACATGAGTTTGCATTCCTACTAGCTTCCTAACTCTCCCATGAGTTCTATGGGTTGGTGCTGGGTCCCAGGAGCAGGTGCCAAGACTGCTTCCACGAGAAGTGGGGGTGCAATGGAAAGCTACACAATTCCCATTTGGAATTCTACATCATCTATTCAGAAGGGCCCTAAGAAGCCAGGCACTGGTGCCTCACACCTGTAATCCCAGCTACTTAGAAGGCTGAGATCTGAGGAACACAGTTCAAAGCCAGCCTGGGCAGGGAAGTCTATGAGGTTCTTATCTCTAATTAACTTCCCCCTAAAAAAGCCAGAAGCAGAACTGTAGCTCAAGTGGTAGAGCTCTAGCCTTGAGGAAGCCCAAGGACAGCGTTGAGACCCTGAGTTCAAACCCCAGGACTGGTCAAAAAACAAAAAAAGTAGAACCTAAACAGCCCCTCCCACCAGTGTCTTCAATTCAATGGGTCGGCAGACCTGTGCAGGTGCAGCCAGTGACTGGCCACATCCAAGCTCATGCTGAGCTGGAAGAGAAGCGTGGCTCGAGGATACAGCAGAGCCAGGTTGACCAATAAACACATGGTAGAGCAGCGGTCTGTTAGCATGTCCAGCATGGCTCCAAACCGGGTCCCTACAACAACAACAACAATCAACCCACCAGTACTTGGTGTGTGTTCTGATGCACCGTGAAGATGTCCACAGTCTCACCACAGCTCTCAGTAGGGGTGAGGCCAGGACATGGTGGAGGGAAGGAGCAGGGAGCAATTCTGAACCCCAGAACCAAGTCCAGGGCAAGGCAGAGCAGATTGATGGATTTATAAACTCTCCAGCAGTCCCTGGCTTCCCTCCCCACCCCCGCCCCACTGTGCCTTCTGGAACTCGACCTGCCTGGGCCCAGGACACTGGAGGACCCCAGCAAACACCTGTTGAATGGGATGTATTCCTAGAGACATCCTGGCATGGCCGGAGTCATGTCCAGACTGGACTTTTCCACACCCCTCCTAAGCAGGGAATTCCCAAGAGTTAGGTTTAAAATCTCCTGCTACAAACTCAGGCCATTCTGTTTTACTTTTTCGCTTTTTTGGGGGGGGGGAGCAGGGGGGCTCCTGAGAACGACAGAGCTGTCAGGCCTCTGAGGTTCAGGGGGGAAAAAGGACGGGCGAGGTTGTGGGGTGTCAAGGCTGGCCGGCAGGAGGGATCCTTCACCTTGATTCAGGGCTCGAGCTGCGTGTCCATCGAAAGCGTCCAGAAGTCCGCTGAGCAGATAGAAGGAGGAGGCCGTGAGGGGGCAGCAGGGCATGAAGTAGAAAGAAATGATGGCGAAGACAATCCGGGCATAACCTTGGCAAGAGATCAGGAGACACAGCGCGGGATGAGGAAAGCCTTGGCCGGGGCCCGCCGCCCTCCCGGAGGTCCCGGGGCCGCAGGCTGCACTCACCGATCAGGTTAGGCACGAAAAGGAAGATATTTTCTTCGGGCATCGCGGCGGTCCCCTCGTCGGCCAGGGCCAGCTCTGGAGGTGCTGCGGTGCTCCCAGTCCCGACGGCTCGGCCTCACCCTCCACCCCGGCGCATGGGCCACCACAGCGACGCTCCGGACCCCTCGGACCTCGCCCGGCCCCAGATGGGAAAGCGGGCAGCAGGCCGGAGCATGGGCGGCTCAGGTGTGCGCGAGGCGCCCGGGGCTCGCACACCCCGCCCGGGCGGTGGACAGCTCCTCGCCCTTAGCAACGATCCCTGCAGTTCCAGCTGTACAGCGTCTGACTTTGGTGAACCGACTCCCTCGCCGCCGCGCGTCGTTGGAAAAAAAAGAAAAAGAAAAAGAAGAAGAAGAAGAAGTGGAGAACGAAGAAAGAAGCCTAGAAATAAAAAGTCTGCGGCTCCTTTAAGACCTGCCGGCTTCCTTTTCCTTTCTCCGCCTCCTCCCCTGCACACTGGGTCGTCCCAAAGTGCAGAGGCGGAGGGGGGAGCCAAACAAACTCTGGCGCCAAGCAAAGGAAAGAACTGAAAATAGAGACGTGAAGGAGAAGGAGCCGTGCACAGAAAGCTCTAAGTTGAGGTTTCGGGAGTTTACAGCGTCCTAAAGACAGAGATGAGGCGGCGAGGATCCGCCCTCCCGAGCCTTGGCCTCCCCCAGACTCGAGGCGACTTGGTACAGTCCACATTGTCTTTCCCCGCCCCCTAGCCTTAGCCCGGCCGGGAAGTGCAGGCTAGAGAGTCCGCCGAGCGGCGCGGGGCGGGGGCTGCCCCGGCCTCGGGGGCCCCTAGCGGCGGGAGGAGTGGATCCCAGGCTCCACCCGGCGGCATCTCCCTCTCCGATTTCCTCCGCTCGGGGTCCCCCGCCTCCGAGCAGGGGCCTGGGGACCAGGTCTGGAAAGCGGAGGCCGGAGGAGCACTCTGGGCACGCTCGGAACACGCCCCGGCTGGGATTCTAGAACCCGCCATCTCCTAGCGACCCAGCGGTGGAACCCCCGACAACATTAGGCTTTTATAGTACCGGAGCGCCGCCGCCCTGGTTACCCGTCTCTCCCCCCCCCTTCTCCCCCACTTCTGATTCCCCGTCCCTCCCCTCCCTCCCTTCACCCCTCCTGCCGAGTAACCCCACATCCCCACCTGTCTTCCAGGTCCGGGCAGCAGATTGGCTGCCAGAGGCTTGGGAAGGACCTTGGCAGGGGGAGGAGGACACTGTGGGGGCCCCTCGCTCCTCCCCCCCAAAAAAAGTATAAGGCATCAATCTTCCCTCCACTGTGTGTGTGTGTGTGTGTGTGTGTGTGTGTGTGTGTGTGTGTGTGTGTGTGCTGGTCTTGGGGCTTTTGCTACAGGCTAGTACTATACCATTCGAAACACATCCACTTCAGGGCTTTTTTGGTGGTTGATTGGGGATGAGGGGACTTCGAACCACTATAGGCAGATCTCAGCCTCCTGAGTAGCTAGAACTAGGCTGATAGGCCAGATCCCTCAGCCCAGACTGACTAGTCTCTTTTGTTTTAATAGAGACCTCCATGTCAGGTCTCTATGAGGTCTCTATCCACCTAAAGGCCTTCAATTAGATCTGGGCTCTGCCAAGGGCTGGAGGAACAGGGGCCTAGGGGGAAATAAGCTGGTTTCTCCTGTCTCAGAAAGGCTTCCCGAGGGGATGGCATCCACTCCTATCATGAAAGAGGAGAAAAAGTACAACTGGCCATCTCAAGCTGCCGCCTCCTGGAGTGGAGGGAAGGTGAGCGCTGAGGGGCCTGGTGAGGTAGACAGCTTCTAGGTAGAGACTTTGATCCTGAGTCCCTAATCCCACATCCATGCATCCCTGACCTTCTCCCAGCCGTAGCTGATCCCCCAGAAATTTTTTCTGGGTCTCCTATCTCATTGCCAGCCTACGGCACAATGCCCTGGTTCACTAACCCAGTCCTTACATATCCAGTACCAGACTCGTGAATCACCAGGCCCCAGGCCTCTAGGCAAAGGGAAGACCCCTGGCTGAGATCTGCTGCCTTTTCCTTTCTCAGGCTTCTTTGTCCCGTTCTGAGGAATTCCTGATCCGGATCAGCACAGAACTCACTGATGAGGCCTTATGTATTGCTAGCTGTATGAACCCTGTGCCACCAGTCAAGACAAAGCAAACAAAAGACCAAGGGACTCAGATCTCCAGACATGGTGATGCCCCTTCAGTCCCACTGTATCTAGACACTCACAGGGGGGAGCTGGTGGCTCACACTTGCCATCCTGTCATCCTTTCTCAGGAAAGGAGATTCAAAGCCATCCCAGGTAGAGAAGTCTGTGGACTTAACTCCAGTTAACCACCAAATAAAACAGAAGTGGAGGTGTGGCTCAACGTGGTGCCAGCCTTGAGTGAAAGAGCTAAAAGGACAGTGCCCAGGCCCAATACCAGCACATACACACACACACCCCACCACCACAACACCCCAACAATATACCCCCACCCCAGCCCAGTCCCAGGCATAGCTAATCCTCCAGAAATCTATTCCTGGGTCTCCTACCTCAGTGCTAGTTCTTTCCACAGAGCTTTTGTTCACTAACCCAGTCCCTACATGTTACTGCTGATCAGGAATCAGCTTGACTTGCCCTAGCCACATGTCTTTCTGGCTGTGGGGATTACTTTTTAACTGGGACCTCTTCTTCCAGCATTCTTCACCAAAACTCGCAGCACAGACACCCGGTGAGTGATTCTTTGTTCTGGGAGAAAGGTGAAGGAGAAGGGGAGACTTCGTCCCAACAGGGTAGGAGAATTTTGAACCATGAAATTTCTATTCTGCCCTGAATCTGAAAGTCAAAGTTCATAGACTTCGAGTTCTCTCCCCCCCTCTCTCTGTTTCTCTCTCTCTCTGTTTTTCTCTCTCTCTCTCTCTCTCTTTCTTTTTCTTTTTTTTCTAACATGTCCAGTTCTGACAAGAACTGTACTTTACACCAGGCACATCTCCTGCCATCTCCTCATGGACATTTCGTTTGTGTTACAAGCAAGTGCCTATATTAGGAGTTTGGGAATATAGGAACGAAGTTCCAGCCCCTGAAGAATTCACATTAAGCATTGGTAGTTCACCCTTGTAATCCTAGCTACTCAGGAGACTGAGCATGAGGATTATGGTTCATGCAGACAGGAAAATTTCTGAGAGGCTTATCCCCAGTTAATCAGCAAAAAGCTGTGACTCAAGTGGTAAAGCACCAGCCTTGAGCAAAAAAAAGCTAAAAAAAAAGAGGACAGCACACCAGCCCTGAGTTCAAGCTCCAGTACCAGCACAACAACAAAACAAAACAGTGAAGTAAATGGTGATTTATAATGTTGGATAACTGCCCATAATGGAAATGAAAACAATAAGAAGGCTGTTTATATTCCAGCTCCACCTGGGACAGGAAGGAAATGAATCATAATCATGGCACTTCCTGAAGAAGGAGACACCTAAAGAAAGAACCTTCCAGCAAAGCAAAGACTGATAGGGATATCTCATAGTGTAGGGACGGATTCATTAAAGACAGAAATGAGAGCAATACTCTCTCACACCTGTAATCCTAGCTACTCAGGAGACTGAGATCTGAGAAATGCCATTCAAAGCCAACCCAGCTAGAAAAGTCTTATCTCCAGGTAACCAGCAAAAAAAAATCTGGAAGTGGAGCTGTGGCTCAAGTGGTAGAGCACCACCCATGAATGAAAAAGCCAAGCAAGAGTACAAGATCCTGATTTCAAAGGCTGTACCTGTACACACAAAAATAAAAAAGGAAAAAGAAAAATGGAGTTTTATAGTGAGTGTATGCAGTGCGGGCAGGCTTGCCTGGTGGATATCTGACGTTTTCTATAAATGGGGAATCCTTGAAAAGCTTGAGTAAGAGAGGCATTGTTTGTTTAATAGTACTGGGTTTTAACTCAGGGACTTGGGCTTGCCAGACAAATGCTCTACCACTTGAGCCACTGGGTTGGGTTTTTTTTTTGTCTTTTTTTAAAGATGTTTTATTCTTTTTTTTTATTTTTTGGTCAATCACAGGGCTTGAACTCAGGACCTGGGTGCTATCTCTGAGCTTTTTCAGTCAAGGCTAGTGCATTACCAATTTGAGCCCCAGTGCTACCTCCAGTTTTCTGGGGGTTTATTGGAGATAAACCTCATAGACTTTCCTGCTCACACTGGCCCCTACCTATTATATTCTTTTAAAATGTATATATGTGAACCTGAGGTCATACTTGGAGCTGAAAATGAGCCAGAGTTCTTTTCCTCAAAGAGCTGATTCTCTAAGGCCTTTAGAACACCTGATCTCTCCCAGCTGGGTTGATATTAGAAACAGCTCAAAGTAGCAGATAAAAAGCTTGGCACAGTGGCTCACACCTGTAATCCTACCTACTCAGGAGGCTGAAATCTGAGGATCATGGTTCAAAGTCAGTCCTTACTAGAAAGCTTGTGAGACTCACCTCTGATTAACTACCAAAAAAACCCAAAAAACAAAAAAACCCAAAAAACCACCAAACAAACAGACAAAAGAAATGGAGCTGTGGCTCAAGTGATAGAGTATACCAGACTTAAGCACAAAAGCTCTAGGACAGCACCCATGCCCTCAGTTCAAGCCCCAGGACTGGCACATACAGCAGACACACAACCTCAGCTGGGCATGATGGTTTGGTCTATACTCACAGAACTTTGGAGATTGGGGCAGGAACACTGAGTTTACCACTTGCCTAAGCTACATAGACTCTCTCTCTCTCTCTCTCTCTCTCTCTCTCACACACACACACACACACACACCCCATCAAAAGAAAATTAGACATTAGTGGGCTCTTGCCTATAAACCTAATTACTTAGGAGATTCAAAAGGTCATGGTTCAAAGCCAACCAAAGCAGAAAAACCATCTCCAAAATAACCAGCAGAAAGGCATAGCTTAAATAGTAGAGTACCTTGGGTCCAGGAGTTTGGCCTAGTGGTAGAGTGCTTGCCTGGCATACACAAAGACCTGGGTTTGATTCCTTGGTACTGCATATATAGAAAAAGCCAGAAGTGGTACTGTGGCTCAAGTGGTAGAGCTCTAGTCTTGAGAAAGTTCAAGGACAGTGCCCAGGCCCTGAGTTCAAGCCCCAAGACTAACAAAAAAATTGGGAAAATGCCAGCAGAGAGGAAAAAAATTAAGTGGAGCAATGGATGAGGAGGTGGGATAGTAAGAAAATGGATGAATTGATAAATTCACTGAACACATTAAGCCATTAATATGTGTCATCTCCATCTTAGGAGTTGGAGTATAGCAGTTAGAAAAATAAAATCCTTGCTGTCAAGTTTCATTGTGAGGAGGGGGAGGTAATGACTGACAAGAAGAAAGGGTGGGCAGGTGGAGGAGCAGATGGATTGGAGGAGTTGAAAGATGGATGAGGTGTATATGGAAGTTGAATATGGGTTGGAGGGATGAATAAGATGAGCAACAGTAGCTGAATAGTTAGAAAATGGGAGGATGGCAAGATAAGACCTGAGTCTTAGGTCTAAAGAGTCAAAGATTGGGGCCAGAAGTTTGGCCTAGTGGTAAAGTGCTTGCCTAGCATGCATGAAGATCTGGGTTCAATACCTCAGTACCACATACATAGAAAAAGCTGGAAATGGTGCCGTGGCTCAAGTGGTAGAGCTCTAGCCTGAAGAAAAACCCAGGAATGGTGCTTAGGACCCGAGCTCAAGCCCAGGACTGGCAAAAAAAAAAAAAAAAAAAAGTCAAAGATTGGGCTGGGAGTTTGGCCTAGTGGTAGAGTGCTTGCCTAGCATGCACGAAGGCCCGGGTTCTACTCCTTGGTACCACATACATAGAAAAAGCTGGAACTGGTGCTGAGGCTCAAGTGGTAGAGCTCTAGCCTTGAGAAAACCCAAGGTCAGTGCTCAATTCCTGAGCTCAAAAAAAAAAAAAAAGTCAAAGATTGGAGGGCACTGGTGACTTACATTTGTAATTCTTTTTTTATAACCAGTCTTGGGGCTTGAACTCCGGGCCTGAGCACTGTCCTTGGGCTTTCTCAAGACTCTACCACCTGAGCCACAGAACTACTTCTGGCTTTTTTTTTTCTGTGTATGTGGTACTAAGGAATCAAACCTCGTCACTCAAGCACTCTACCACTAGGCTACGCTCCCAGTCCTCACATATGTAATTATAGCTATTCGGGAGGTTGAGATCTCAAGATGGAATTTAAAAGGCAGCCCAAGCAGAAATTCTGTGAGACTTTTTTTTTTCTTTCTTTTTGTGGGTTGTGGTGCCTGAACTCTGGCCCTGGGCGCTGTCTTTGAGCTTTTCATCTCAAGGCTAATACTCTACTACCTTGAGCCACAACATCACTTCTGGTTTTCTGATGGTCAGAGATAAGAGTCTCCTGAACTTTTGTGCTCAGGCTAGCTTTGAACCACGATCCTCAGATCTTAGCCTCCCGAGTAGCTAGAATTACAGGTGTGAGTCACCAGTACCAGCTCTGAGAGACTCTTATCTCCAATTAATCAGCAAAAAAAGCAACAACAACAAAAAACCCTCAGAGTAGAACTGTGCCTCAAGTGACATTCTCTTTCAGAAAACACTGCACAACAGTTTGACATCTGGGGGAAGAACTTCTGGCCTCTTACGCCTTCCTGACTCCATTTTGTTCCTCTGGAGCAAGCGAACATGCCTGAATGCTACCCTTTTGCAACTTGTCAAGTACTTCACTTGCGGGGGGGAAACCCCTTTATGCCTGATGCAACAAAAGTGTTCTGGAACCATCGTTGGACTCTCCATCCTCGGCCAGCAAGGACAGGACTGGGAAAGAAGGGCTTTAATAAAAGTGGGGGACCCTCCCTTTCTGACAGCTCAAGTTAGCGACTGCTCTGATATGGCATCTCTGGGATATAGAGGTGAGTTAGGAGGAAATGGATGTTGGGTGGGTTTGGGGGGGCAGTTTGGGGGGGCAGTGGTGGTCTTTCAGCCAAACCCTGGTACTGCACAGCAATGGTTGTGGCCCTTATGAGAGGAGGAACAGTATCAGTGCCACGCCTTGAGGCTGAAGAACCTGAGCTGCTGTCTCTTCTCCAAGCTTGGGGCCTCCAAACTTATATAACACACTGCACTCGTTTCTATCCAGGAGTCAAATCAGCTCTGGAGTTTGCATTCTAGTCCCAATTTCTAGGCTCTTATTTTAAAAGTGGGAGTCAGCCAGATTAGTGGTGGCTCAGGCCTGTAATCCTAGCTATTCAGGAGGCTGAGATCAGAGGATCGCAGTTCAAAGCCAGCCCAGGCACTAAAGAACCTGAGACTCTTATCTCCAATTAATCACTAGAAAATGGGAAGTGGGGCTGTGTCTCCAGGGGAAGGACAGTATCCTTGAGCTGAAGATCTCAAGGACAGTGCCCAGGCCTAGAGTTCAAGCCCCATGACTCACACAAAAAAAAAAGATTTGGGTTTAGGAAGAGAATTGCATACTTAAATGGATACAAAAATTCTTCAAAGGAGGCTGAATTTTGGGGAAACTGGTCAGAAAACAAATGGACATCTCTCTTACGTCCTGACAAGGTTAAGGTGTGGCTTATGAGTGATAGGTTATTCTAACCAATCCTCCTCAGTCCTCTGCAGAGTCCAGCCTCATGCTGGGTATGTGTGTGTGGATGTGCCATACATATATGCATGCTCATCCTAGGGCCTGAATGCTTTTGCCAGTCCTGGGCTTGAGCTCAGGGC
Source organism: Megascapheus bottae (assembly GCF_031878675.1). NCBI lineage: Eukaryota > Metazoa > Chordata > Mammalia > Rodentia > Geomyidae > Megascapheus > Megascapheus bottae. The sequence goes on along the minus strand of NC_143533.1, from coordinate 4,507,776 downwards.
CTGAGCACTGTCCTTGGACTTTCTCAAGGCTAGAGCTCTACCACTTGAGCCTCAGCACCACTTCCAGCTTTTTTGTATGTATGTGTTACCAAGGAATCAAAACCAGGTCTTCACACATGCTAGGCAAGCACTTTAACCACTAGGCCAAACTCCCGGCCCTCTCTGAGCTTTTTTGTTCAGGGCTAGCACTCTACCACTTAAGCCATAGCTCCACTTGCAGCTTTTTTTGGTGGTTCATTGGAGAAGAGTCTCACAGACCTTTCTTTCCCGGGCTGGCTTTGAATCATGATCCTCAGATCTTAGCCTCCTGAGTAACTACAATTATGGATGTGAGCTACCAGTGGCTGGCTCAAGCCAGGCCTTTTGATCCCAGAAATAGTGATCTTGCCTGTGCTCTGTTCTAGACTTCCATCTTTCCACCCCTTCCCTAAACTCTTCTTCCCAGAGGGGTTTACCACAGCAGCCCAGCTACAAGTGATGATTTTCTGTTTATTGCTCAAAAACAAAAATCCAGAAGCAAACGGAGGTGGAAAGATGGTGGGGAGACTGCTGAGGGGGGGGTTGGGGGAGGAAGGAGGTGGCCCTAGCCAGGCTCTCTCCCCTCATTGTCTTCTGGCATCCAACAAGGTCCAGTAATCAGGCATCAAGGAGGGGGAGGCCATCACAACTGAAGGGAACAGTAGAGCTGTTGGGGGGGGACAGTTGAGGAAAGGGGCCCTGGGTTTCAGGAACCCCAAAGGTGATAAGGGGGCTGAGTATCCCTCTCAGGGTCCATAAGCCATTGGGTGTGGTGTCGGGGACGGGCCCCTTGTTTGGCAATGGAGAAGAGGCAGCATTGGGCGGTGGGATGCTGGTTTGTTTCCTGTAGGCTCTCCAGGGCCATGGAAGCCCCCTCATTGGGACAGGGAGACTATTTACACAGCAGGGGGGAGGGGAGCCAGGAGCCAGCCACCAGGTCCTGTGCTCTCCCACTGCTTCAGATGAGGAAGGAAGGGGTGTCCTGGGTCCTGCAGCCTTAGTCCTGGGGTTCATATGGAAACTTCATATTCCCGCGTATCCTGAGGACAGAGAGATCAAGTCAGTTGCTGGAGTGAAGTGGATGTAGAGAAAGCAGCAAATGCGAATGGGAGGCATCCATAAGGTGGGGGGACCCAGTCCCTACATGAAAGAAATTTTGGTGGAGATGGCCACAGGGGGAAAATGGGGTTGAATCTGGCCAATGGATATGTTTAGGTCATCAGAATCAAAATGGGCCAGAGTTTTGGAGGCTCATGCTGTGGCCCTAGCCACTTAGGAGACTGAGGAGATCTGAGGATGGGTGATCAAAGCCAGCCCAAAGCGGGAAAGTCTATGAGACTCTTAGCTTCAATTCATCACACACACACACACACACACACACATACACACACACACACACACACACACACACACACACACACACACACACACACACACACAATCCAAATGACCTACCTGGATTTCTGGATTGGTGTGAACAACTAGAAAATCTAGAACTTGAGCCTCAGTGTGCACTGAGGCAGCTGTGTCTTAGAATACACATTTTCTAATTGGCTACCGATCTTCCTTTCCCTCTCCATTGTTCCCACCCAACTAACTGAACCCACTGCTATGGCCTTTTATGGGCAGCTGACTTTGAAATGCTCAAGGCAAGGTTCTAGAGATGTTTTTTGTTTTGTTTTGTTTTTGCCAGTCCTAGTCTTGAGCTCTGTCCTTGGATTTTTCTCAAGGGTAGAACTCTACCACTTGAGCCTCAGCACCACTTCTGGCTTTTTCTAAGTATGTGGTACCAAGGAATCGAACCTCGGTCTTTGTGCATGCTAGGCAAGCACTCTACCACTAGGCCAAACTCCCAGCCCATCTAGAGATGTTTTGAGAAAAGATTCTGGGGTAACTGAGACGTGGTGCTGCAGGAGGCAGGGAGAGGCTCACCCCAGCTTCATACAGTGGATTACTGAAGTCCGACTCCACAGTGATGGGGCTGTAGGAGTGGGAGCCGGAGAAACCAAAAAGGGATTTGCCTTGTAGCCTGTGGAAGAGAGGAGACAGGGTCTTCTCAGCAGGTAAGCCATGAGGCATGGTATTGAAAGACCCTCCCCCTAAAAAGATAAACAAATTAAAAGCATATCATATACTTAGCAGCTTAGCATTAGTAACGCCATTTTGCAAGGCCTGAACTAAGAAATAAAAGTGTAGTCTTAGGATAAAAATAGGGGGGCAATAAGAGGAACAATGTATGGGCCAACATCTGACCCGGGTCCAGGAAACAAGAGGAACAGATGTTTGGTAAAAAGAGTGGAGTGACACCAGGGCGGCAGTTGGGCCAGGCCTGTGGTTAGAGAAATGTGTTAAAATAGAAAGTCGCCAGTATATCAATAAGAGGAACTTGATAAACCAATCAGAACCCTGTAACTATGCTGCCTCTGCTTCTGTAAGCCTGCTTCAGCTGTCTATAAAAATATACCCCTCTCCCCAGCCTGGGGCGCAAAGTCTTCTAGGAGACTTTGTAGCCCGGGCGCCCGATACCCTAAATAAAAAAACCTCTTGCTGCTTGCATCCGATTGAGTGGTCTCGCTGTTCCTTGGGAAAGGCCTCCCACTTGAGGGACCTCCTCTTAGGAGGGTGGTCTTTCAGTATCTTCTCTGGTGGGCAGTTCCCCCAATGGGGTACTTACTTGGTATAATATACATAAACACCGCTGCCAAGAATAATGACCAAGCTGAGGGGCAGCAGGATGGCCAGGGCGAGATTTCCGCCTTCCAGTTGCCGTGATGGGTCTGTGGTCTGAGTCACTGGGGAAGAGGAGGAAGAGAGACCAGTGAGCCAGGGCTGGCCCAGTAACTAGGCAATCCCAGCCTCCTGCCCTGGGCCCTGAACCCTAGGCCTCGCCCCTTTGGGGCCTGGCCTCCTGCCCCCGGCCTCTACCTTGCCCTCCCGACCTGGCCAGGCCTGGTCTCCACCTGTGGCCTCACTGACCTTCCAGTTTTCGGTTGTCCAGGAGCTCCTCATAGGCCACTGCAGGGAGAGGAGGGGGAGGGGGACGGGGTCTGAGCCAGGGAGGGAAGGAGGCAGGGGGAGAGGGCCGGAGCCCCGTGGGGCTGGGCTGGACAGTCTGGTTCTCACTGCCCTTTGCTTAATCTACATTAGTGAGGACCGAGGACAGATGAGGCAGGGTCGTTTCTCCTCTAGACTCCTGAGGGTTCAGGTTCCTGGCCAGTCTGAGCCAATCGGCTCATTAGGATTTGTCAAGTAGGGAAACTGAGGCCTCTCCAGAGAAGGCAAGGAGGCTTCCCCCTCTACTACATCCCTTAGGGTCGTTTGTGAGACCTCCAGTTTCTCCAGGACTTCTGAATCTGCCTCGGAGGAAGAGTCCATGGGACAGGAAGTTCCACTGCTCTCCCATTTTCTACCCCGCTCTCCCAGCCCTGTCACTCCCTGGACACGGACGTGCCCCTCCTGCCCTGTCCTTCTGGGCACCTTTGCAGAGCGGGGGTTGGCTGGTCCACTGTGAGGGATGGCCGGGCACACAGGTGATGGTCACCTCGCCGATAAGCTCAAAGCCCTCATAGCAGAAGAAGCGAAGAGACTCGCCGGCCTGGTAGTGGTGTTTGTACAATGTCTGGTAGCCGTTTTCAGGGACGCCGGGATTCAGGCACGGCTCGTATTTCACTGCAGGAAGGGTGCCAGTCATATGAGTGGGTTCAGCCCTGGGGTGCCCCCAGGCTGCTCCTCCTGCCCTCCTCCCCATTCCCTAGACTCACAGGCGCATTTGGGGACCCGGTCGCTCCATTTGGGTGTGCCTGTGTCCCGGCTGTAGCAGGTGAGGACAGCTGCCCCCTCCACGCTGTACCCTGGCAGACAGCGGTACTGGACGTGGGAGCCCACGGGGAAGCCGGCATCTGAGGTGGTTCGGTGACCATTTGTGATCTCACCAGGATCAGCACAACTCATGACTGGGGGACAGAAGAAAAAGGTTGGGGGAGGGGAAATGAGGGCCTTAAAGATCTCCCAGAAACTTAGGACTTAGCCCTGATTTTTTGAGTCAACTCTCCTCTCACAACACCTTCCCACCAATTCCTCATAAGGAAGAGGACAAGAAGGAAAAACGTTGGAAAAAAAACCCCCAGAAACCTTTTGATCCAATGTATTTTTATATTTTAGGTGGTTTGGGGAGAATAGAGTGAAGGAGGAAATCCCAGGCTCCCTCCTGTCCTGGGATAAAATGAAAAAATATTTTCATCATTACCCTTGAGTATACCAAATCAGATACCAGAAATGCAAACCAGTATGACAGGTCTATGAGATTACAGCTGTGTGTGTGTGTGTGTGTGTGTGTGTGTGCGCGCACGCGTGTGCCCGCGCGCGCGCCTGTCCTGGGGCTTCAACTCAGGGCATGGGCATTGTCCCTAAGCTTTGGTGCTGAAGGCTAGCACTCTACCACTTGAGCCACGGCTCTACTTCTGGCTTTCTTTGGAAGTTAATTGGAAAAAAGAGTATCATGGACTTTCCTACCTGGGGTTGGCTTTGAACCATGATCCTCAGATCTCAGCCTCCTGACTAGCTAGGATTACAGATGTGAGCTGCCAGCGCCCAGCTTTTCCTTAGCTTATTACCTCAAGGCTGATGCTCTACCACTGGAAACAAAGCTCCACTCCTGGCTTTTTGCCATTAATTGGAGATAAGACTCTTACAGACTTTCTTGTTCGGGTGACTTTGAACCATGATCCTCTGATTTTGGCCTTCTGAGTAACTAGAGTTACAGGCAGGAGCCTCCAGTGCCTTGCCCCCCACATCTGCCCTCTTAAGAGAGGCCCGGCTCTCTTGCCCCTCATATCCCTGCCATATCCCAGCCATTCTGCTCACACATTGGCAGGCCCGGGTAGGCATTTGAGTTTATGATGCTATTACGAAAGATTATAATGATTGCCACTTATCATAGATGATGCCTGGCACCCTGTTTAAAGTTTGAGAAGCATATTTAGCCCTGCCTGTGTCAAGAAAGCAAAGGCCTCTGTCTTCTCTTTGAGGGCTTTGAGTTCCTCACCTAGACACGGAGCAGCAGAAGTGGAACATGCCCTGAGTCACAGCCAAGACCATTGAACACAGATGTAGAGACACGACTCTCAACTCACATCAGGCTCGGTCTATTTGTTGTGTGAAGACATTCAGGGACAGGGAGCTAGGTCAGCTACACACAATTTCTTCCTGTCCAGCTCAAAACTGGCTATCTGAAACTTCTCCCCATTGCAAGGAGTTTTCATTGCCACCATTCCCGGAGGCCATACAGAAGCTCTGCAATTCCACACATCCTGTGACAAGCTTCCTCACAACTCAGAAGAAGTGACAAGATGCCACCCCTGTTCTCCTATTCTACAAGAGGAACCCCCCCTCCTCCCCTCCCCAGCTCCAGGAAATGTCCCCACCACTGTTCTTCCTACTGTACAGCACTGACTCACTGTTTACTCCCAGAGCAGGCATCACCAAAGGCTGTGTGAAAAGTTCAGTGTGCCTCACTATGTCCTAGTATCACTTTGCCCATGAAGGGAACCAAGGCTCAGAGATGGTAAATACCTTACCACAAGTCACCCATGGTCACCATTGGTTGTTTACACATCTGCCCTCTCTCCTAGTTGTGGGTTTCATTAGAGTGGAAAGAAGACTGAGCCCTGTTCTGATCATCCCAACCTACAACTGGCCTTCAATAATCTCATTAAAATAAGCCATGCAGGGTGCCAGTGGCTCATACCTGCAATCCTAGCTACCCAGAAGGTTGAGATCTAAGGGTCACAGAGCAAAGCCAGCCCAGGCAGGGCAATCTGAGAGACTTTTATCTCCAACGAACCACCAGAAAGCTGGAAGTGGAGGTGTAGCTCAAGTGGTAAAGTGTCAGGTTTGAGCAAAAAAGCTAAGGGACACAGTATCCAGGCCCTAAATTCAAGCCCTACTACTGGCTCAAAAATAAATAAGTTAAAAAGTACTTTGACAAGCTATGACCCTAGCAAGTGATTTCCAGCAAGGTCAAGGATTGTGGACTGTCACTTTGGGTGGGCTTAGAGCAGAATGAAGAGTCAGCAAGGCCAAGTCCAGGGAGATCCCTCATCCTCCAACCCCCCCCAAAAAAAACCCCAAAACATCAACAACAAAAGTGATAAGGCTCACACTCAACAGAGGACAAGATCAATAGATGTAGAGCCCTGAAACCAAGAGATAGGACTCAGAAAAAAAAAAAAAATTGAACAAACCCTAGACCATAGAAAAGCAGGTGAGTTTGGCCTAGTGTGTAGAGTGCTTGCCTAGCATGCGGAAAGACCCAGGTTCAATTCCTCGAGTACCACATACATAGAAAAAGCTGGAAGTGGTGCTGTGGCTCAAGTGGTAGAGAACTAGCCTTGTGAAAGCCCAAGGACAATGCCCAGGCCCTAAATACAAGCCCCAGGATTGGCAAAAGAAAAAAAGAAAAGAAAGGGCGGTTTGAGGGCACGGATCAGAAGGGAACAAGCCCGCAGGGCTTAGGGGCAGTCAGGGTCCAGAGCTAAGGGCTGGAACCCTGTATTGGGGCAGGGAAAGGAAGGAGGCAGGAGTGGATGGGATGGAACCCCAGGGGGCCCGGTGTGCAGAGCCGGGAGGGGGGAATGGAGAGAGGAGAGGGCCCTGAGGGCCCTGGCTCACTCTTTTGGCAGGCGGGCGGCGCGGCGCTCCAGGAGAGGTCCCACTGGCAGGTGAGGATGTCGGAGCCCAGCAGCTCGTAGCCCGGCTCGCACTGGTACGTGAGCACGGTCCCCCGAATCAGGTCCCCGTGGGACGCCGTCCTCCAGCCCCACTCGGGAGGCGGCAGCTCAGGGCACGTGTCATTCCTCGGGACCTCTGCGGGGGACACAGGGAGCCTGATTGGGAGTTGCCCTTTGACCTGGGTGCCCTGGCAACCCGGCGGTGCCCCTTCTCTGGTACCTTTGAAGTGCAACACGAAGCCCTGGCCCAGGCCCGGATTGGGGGGCCCGGGCGGAGCCTGGAACTGCAGCGTGAGGTCTGGCCCGGAGGAGAGGAGGCGGCGGCGCGGCTGGGGTCCCCGCAGCTGGGCCAGGACTCGGGCACTGAGGCCGTCCCCGTCGAACAGGGTCAGCATGTCCCCTTCCCTCACGTTCAAGCTACGGGGAGACCCCAGGATGAGTGGGGGCCCCGCCCCCAGCCCGCCCCGGACCGGCCCCGCCCCATCTGAGATGGCCCCGCCCCTCCGAACCGGCCCCGCCCCCGCCGGGCAGGGTCGACCACGCCCATAGCCCGCCCCCGCTGGGCCGGCCACGCCCCCGCCGGAACGTGTTCTTCCCCTTTCGGCTGCTTTGGGGCCACGCCCACTGCCCACTTAGGGTTCTGTCCAATCACAGGACAGCCTCACACAAAGTCCCTGGAGGCTCCTGGCACCCACACCCAGCTGGGCTGGTGGCCAAGTGTGAGAACATGAATCCCTGACAAGCCCACTGGGGCCAGTCTCAGAAATCAGCAGTGTGAGACGCCCTGCCAGAGTCCCTTGCTTAGGATAACTTTGAGGAGGGCCGCGTTCCTCTTTTACTTGTCACCTTTCATGGCTAAGAAGTGATGGAACGTTGGTCTCCCATCGCCCTCCTGAACTCTTAGGAGCCTCTTTCGTAAGACCATAAAACCACCCAACCGCTGCCTGGAATATAGGCCAATGCATTCGCACACCGCACCCATTGCATCTTCCTCAAGACCCAAACATACATTTCAACTTGGAGCAAGATGCGTCTCTCTTCCTGGACGTGCAGGATCCACATGCAGTCCTGGCTGGGGCTGTAGCTCTGGGGCCAATCAGGAGAGAGGACTACACCAGCTGGCTCAGACAGCTCTCCTCCACACATGGCTAGGGCAAAAGAGGTGTCAGTTTCAAGACTCATGTGGAAACTGGGTGTCAGTGACTCACACTTGTAATCCTAGCCACTCAGGAGGCTGAGATCTGAAGATCATGGTTTGAAGTCAGTGCAGGCAGAAAAAAAAAAAATCTGTGAGACTCTTATCTCCAATAGACAAAAGTGGAGCTGTGTGGTAGAGCACTTGAAAAACCTAAGCTAGCTTTGAGTTCAAGCACACACACACACACACACACACACACACACACACACACACACACACACACACAGATTCGGCCTGAAGTCTACCTTGATTATGGTTTTCAGTTATTTCCAGAGGAAATACTGGTCACCTTCTATGTTTTCAGGTAGTAATGATCCACCTGTTTTGTTGTTGTTATTGTTTTGCCACAATCTAGATGTGTGTGTGGGTGTGTCCTCAGCCCTATCTTTTCCTTTTCTTCTTCCTCCTTTCTTCCTTCCTTTCCTTCCTTTCTTTCCCTGTGTGTTTCCAGGGTTAAACTCAAGTCCTTAGTTTTTTCACTCAAGGCTGAAGCTCTAATATTTAAGTCACACAGCTCCACTTACAGCTTATTTGGTGGTTAATTGAAGAGTCTCACAGATTTTTCCACCCCAGCTGGCTTTGAACTATGATTCTCAAATCTCAGTCTTCTGAGTAGCAGGAATTATATGTATGAGCCGTCTGCACCTAGCTCTCAGCCCTCTTCTTCATTAAGCCCACCCACTCTCCATTTTACTTATCTAATCCATGATCTAGCTCTTGAAGACATTTGGGTTTTATGGTCTCTGAATCTAAGAAAACATTCTCTAAAGGGTAAGGATTTACCCAAGCTTTGGGTTTATTAGATTTGGATGCACAGGTCTCCTCCCTGGGTGGCGGTGTGTAAGCTGAAGGATTTGGTGGAGTAAATGTAGAGGGCTCACCCTTGCAGGCTGGCTCCGTGTCATTCCAGTGGGGTTCTGTAGGATCCACACACTCGATGGCATTGGGGGGGCCTGGAGGCTCCAGGGCATATCCTGGGAGGCATGAGAAGGTGGCCAGCGCTCCCGGGCGGTACTCAGGGTCGGTGGTAGTGACGTTGCCATGTGCCAGGAATGGAGCAAAGCAGCGATCCTCTTCGAAGGCTAGGAAGAAGACAGTCTCAAGCATTAGACATCTGGGGGCTGGGAAGGCAGCTTAGTGGTAGAGTGCTTGCCTAGCATGCATGAAGCCCTGGGTTCGATTCTTCAGTAAAAAAGCCAGAAGTAGCCCTGTGGCTCAAATGGTAGAGTGCTAATCTTGAGCAAAAGAAGCTCAGGGACAGTGTTTAGACCCTGAGTTCAAGCCCCAGAATAAAAAAAAAAGAATTAGGCATTAGAACAGGCCTCAGAAACTTCAAATTTGGAGACTAAATTCAGGTATTGTTTCGTTACTTTATTTTGTTGTATTTGAGTTACTTTTTTGAGGCAGGATCTTATATGTAGCTAAGCTAGCTTCGAACTCAAGATCCTCTTGCCTCAGCCTCCCTCATACTGGGATTACAGGAATAAACCATCAGTGGATGCCCTTGGGCATAGTATCGAAAGCCTGACTCGAATCCCAACCTTTAATCCCTGTAAGCAGGCAAAGGGGGATGGAGGTGTAAGGCTAGCAGGACAAAGTTAGCAAGAAACTTTATAAATCGAACTCAAAATAACAACAACAACCACAAATACCAGGAGTGTAGCTCCAGTAGTAGAGTGTATATCAAGTAAGTGCCAGGCCTTGAGGAGAAAAAAAAAAAAGCTGAGTCCTGGCTGAGACCTAAGGATCATTGTTCAAAGCTAGCCTGGACAGCAGAATCCCTGAGTTCAAGCCCTAGGGCAAGCACACACACACACACACACACACTAACTCCCCCCCCACCCAGTAACATCAACAGTGCATGAGCATTCAAAACTGAAGGCCCTGATCTGGGCAGGGGTGGCTCACATCTGTCATCTATCTACTCAGGAGGCTAAGATTTGAGGATTTGAGGATTGTGGCTCAAAGCCAGCCCTGGCAGGAAAGACTGTGAGGCTCTTATCCCCAATTAACCACCAGAAAACCAGAAGTGGCACAGTGACTTAAACTGGTAGAGCACTAGCCTTGAGTGAAATGCTCCGGGACTGAGTCCAGGCTCTGAGTTCAAGCCCCATGACCTACCAAATAACAACAAAAAACCTGAATGCCTTTGTGTTTAACTTATGTTTAAAAGTGTAAAACCCCAATACTAGGAGCCGGGAGTTTGACCTAGTGGTAGAGAGCTTGCCTAACATGCATGAAGCCCTGGGTTTGATTCCTTGATACTACATACATAGAAAAAGCCAGAAGTGGTACTGTGGCTCAAATGGTAGAATGCTAGCCTTGAGAAAACCCAAGGACAGTGCTCAGGCCCTGAGTTCAAGCCCAAGGACTGGCAAAAAGCAAAGAAAACAACAATAAAAAAAACAATACTTCTCACGTATTTCTGCTACCTGGCCAGCCTTAGGAGGGAAACCCCTAGGCTAATCAAAGTATAGCCCCTCCCCCATTCCAACCCGATTCTGCACACACACACACACACACACACACACACACACACACACACACACAACCCTCTAGCCGAGGGTCACCCAGCAGGCAATGGCAGAACCAGGTCTCCAGCCCAGATGGTTTGAATCCCAGCCACAGGCACTTGGCTGTAGAAACCACAAGGGTGGAGGGTTGGAGAAGGATGCCTTTGGAGAACTGCCTTGCGTAGGTGTGTTCTCTTCTCAAAAATAACAGTTGGGTTCTGATGATCCACGCTGTTGCTAGAACCCAAAATTGCAGCTAGTGCAAAAGCTGCTCAGTTTTTACTCAGAACTAAGTCCACAAAAAAAAAAAGAACATTTGTAAAAACATCTTCATTTTTGTCCACCTAATCACATATTAGCTATAAAACTACCAACTACAAACACTTCCAGTCCTGCCCCAGATGAGAAATCTGGAGCTCAGGAAGTGGTGATGGCCCACTAGGTCTGTGGTACCAGAGACCCCAACCAGGGCTTCCTGCACGCTAGGCAAGCACTCTGTCACTGGAGCCACAGTGCCACTTCCAGCTTTTTTGTGTGTGATTAAATGGAGATTAAACGTGTCACAAATTTTCCTGCCCAGGCTGGCTTTGAACCTCAGATCTCAGCCTCCTGAGTAGCTAGGATTACAAGCATGAGCCACCAGTGCCCAGTCTTTCTCTCTTTCTTCCTTTCTTTCTTTCTTCCTTTCTTTCTTTCTTTCTTTCTTTCTTTTTAAACAAAGAGTCATTTTATTTTTATTTATTTATTTATTTATTTTTTGCCAGTCCTGGGCTTGAGCTCAGGGCCTGAGCACTGTCCTTGGACTTTCTCAAGGCTAGAGCTCTACCACTTGAGCCTCAGCACCACTTCCAGCTTTTTTTTTTTCTTTTCTATATATGTGGTACTGAGGAATCGAACCTGGGTCTTCATGCATGCTAGGCAAGCACTCTACCACTAGGCCAAACTCCCGGCCCCTTTCTTTCTTTCTTTCTTTCTTTCTTTCTTTCTTTCTTTCTTTCTTTCTTTCTTTCTTTCTTTCTCTCTCTCTCTCTCTCTCTCTCTCTCTCTCTCTCTCTCTCTTTCTTTCTTTCTTTCTTTCTTTCTTTCTCTCTTTCTTTCTTTCTTTCTTTCTGTGGGCTTTGAACTGGGCCTTGAACTCAGGACCTCAAGCTCTTGCTTGGCATTTTTTTTTTTTGGCTCAAGGTTAGTGCTCCACCACTTGGCCTACACCTTTACTTCCTGCTTTTTTGCTGAAGAGAAGAATGTCATAGACTTGTCTGCTCTGGTTAGCTTGTAACCATGATCCTCAGATCTCAGCTTCCTGAGTAACCAGGATTACAGGGTGAGTCATAAGCCCCTGGCTTAGCCTTCCTAGCTTGAGTTTCTCAGTCATCTCCCATCCTGTGAGGCCAAGTTTAAATGACTTCTCCCATGATTATTCCTCCCTCTTTCCACCTGTCTAGTGCCCTTTGGTCCTTCTGTTTTCATTTTGGGACGCATGCCTATAACCCCCCTTTCGTGCAGTTCAGCAGGAACCCACCAGAAATGGCCACGTGATACAGGTCTGCCAATCACAACATCTGAGTCTCTAGCCTCTGTGATTGGCTCAGGCAAAGACACAGGGATCTTACTTAAGCAGGTCAATGACAGCCTTTTGTGGCACTGTTACCAATGCTCTTAGGAAAGATACTAGCTTTCCCTTTCTCTAATGGAGTTACTAAGTCAATGGTCTGGGAGTCTACAACTAGGTCCATCACATAGGGAAAGACTGCCTGTCTGCCTGCCTGAATGGAGTCAAAACAAAACAAAACAAAACCAGAAAGACTTAGATATCCGGTTCCCTGTGCAGACTGTGTACCTAAATCCAGCCACACATGAAGCTTGATCCAAAAAGTCCACCTCAGCCAGACACTACGAGTAGTCCCAGCTACTCCAGGAGGCTGAAATCTGAAGATCACAATTCAAAGCCAGCTCACCTAAGGACAGTTTGTAAGATCCATATCTCCAGTGAATGAGCAAAAAGGTGGAAAAGGAGGTTTGGCTCAAGTGGTAGAGGGCTTGAGGGGGAAAAAAAAAGCCAAGTGAGAGCTTGAGGCGCTCTCTCTCTCTCTCTCTCTCTCTCTCTCTCTCACACACACACACACACACACACACACACACACACACACAAGCTTACATTGATGGATACTTCTATGAGAGATCCTTCTAGTTAGGAGGCAGAGAGGAACGTTAGATTGCAGAGATTCACAGGAAGGAAGTACATGCTTCTGATTAGGCCTCTGTCAAGAAGAGGGGAGGGAGGGAGGGGGCAGGGGGGAAGGGAAGCAGAACTGATACCTTCAAATCGGAGGCTGAGCAGCAGGGGATTGGCAGGTGTCTCTGAGAGCAGCTCCACATAGAGGGACTGGGCGTCGCTGATGAGACCACGTTCTGGAACATCATCCATGTCAGAGTCGTAGATCACAGGTGACAGAGGACTGCCCCCTGAGCGCACCATCAGCCTGGGAGAGACGGGAGTGTAATTGTTGCTAGGCCAGTTGACTGTTGCCTGTTCAACTAGCTTATCTTTAAGTCATGTGGGGTTTGGTTCTAAGCCCTTAACCATTTTATTTGTTTTTTCATAAGGACTTTTGAGTCAGACATTGTCATTACCCATCTTTTGTTGTTGTTGGACAAAGGGGCTTGAACTTTGGGCCTGGGTGTTGTCCCCGAGCTCTTCAGCTCAAGGCTATTGCCCTATCCCTTGAGCCACAGCACCACTTCTGGTTTTCTAGTGTTTAATTGGAGATGAGAGTCTCATGGACTTTAGTGCCCTGGGTTGGCTTTGAACCCCAATCCTCAGATCTCAGCCTCCTGAGTAGCTAGGATTACAGGCGTGAGCCACCACGCCCAGCAATTTCCCATCATTATCATTTTGGGTATGAGGACAAGATTAAGTAATTTGCTCACAACCACATGCAGCAAGTGGCAACAGAGCTAGGATACTAAGTTTTGTTTTGTTTTGTTTTTTGCCAGTCCTGGGGCTTGAACTCAGGGCCTGGGCACTGTCCTTGAGCTTTTTCAAGACCAGCGCTCTACCACTTGAGACACAGCACCACTTATGGCTTTTTCTGTGTATGTGGTACCAAGGAATCCAACCCAGGGTTTCATGCATGCTAGGCAAGCACTCTATCCCTACGCTGCACTCCTGGCCCCATACCAGGTTTTTATGTATAGTAGGATAAGGATAAACCAGGTACTTGTGGCTTATGACTACAAGAGAAGAATCTCATAGACTTGTCTGCTCTGGTTGACTTCTAACCATGATCCTCAGATCTCAGCCTCCCGAGTAGCTAGGATTACAGGAGTGAGTCACCAGTGCCCAATTCTACTTTATATAACTCCAGCGTATAGCTAAGAGAACTGAGACACAGAGAGGCTAAATGATCCCTCTAAGGTTGCACAGCTATGTTTCCTAAGAAAGGGTCAGGAGTAAAGAGGGGTCCATTCCAAAACTAGCTCACTCTCCCACTGCATCCTCTCTGCTTTCCCAATGACCTAAGGCCCAGACACTCACCGGTCGTTGTCCTCATCCAGTGAGACCCTCTCGAAGTGCAAGTGTAGCCGGCGTCCTTCATCAGCTTCAATGACCCAGCGGCAGGTGAGGTTGGGCCCTGCAGCTCCCCCAGGCTCTGGGGACACAATTCGGCCCAGTGTAGCATTGTGGATGATGCCACCACAGGAGGCTGTAGGCAGAAGAGGGATGGGTTAGTCAGCTCAAGGAGACTTGCCATTGTCCTTGAGCCTCAGTTCCTCTCAGGCCCTTCTTCAAAGTTCTTGTATTCACATGTTTGGTTAGAACTGGCCATCTAAGATAGCCTTTCCTCATAAAGCTCACCCAGGGGACAGACTTGCCTCATGCCACCACCACCCAGGAAACCAGACCTGAAACAGACTTAAAAAAAAAAAAAAAAAAAGGGCTGGGAGTTTGGCCTAGGAGTTTGGCCTAGTGGTAGAGTGCTTGCCTTGCATGCACAAAGACCTGGGTTCAACTCCTTGGTACCACATACATAGAAAAAAGCTGGAAGTGGTGTTGTGGCTCAAGTGGTAGAGCTCTAGCCTTGAGAAAGTCCAAGGACAGTGCTCAGGTCCTGAGCTCAAAAATAAATAAATAAATAAATAAACAAACCCCCTCCCCCCACTGCAGAATAGATGATTGGTGAAAATAAATATTTGCCAGTTGTAGACTTGCTTAGAAGGGAAGTTATGGGATGCATCATAATTAAGCCCTTCAGATGGGAACTCTTCAGATGTGAATTTCCAGAATGGACACATCACAGGATGGAGCAGCCACAGGATGAAGACTCAGGATGAAGAATCACCAGACGTGGATGCTAAGAGTGGTTTCTTCTAGAACAAGAACTCTCCAGAGAAACAGCATCCACTATGGTGACTCCCACCATGGAAAGCAGCAAGTGAGACATTTGCAGATGGAAACCACTGGAAGATGGAGACTATCTCGGAATGGAGACCCTCAGGGTGAAAAGCTCCACAGGAAACCAGGTATTGGTGGCCCAGTAATCTTGGCTACTCAGGAGGCTGAGATTGGAAGATCACAGCTTGACAGCAGGCCAGGAAAGTCTGTGAGACTCTGAGACTTCTTTTTTTTTTTTTTTTTTTTTTTGCCGGTCCCGGGCTTGAGCTCAGGGTCTGAGCACTGTCCTTGGACTTTCTCAAGGCTAGAGCTCTACCACTTGAGCCTCAGCACCACTTCCGGCTTTTTTCTATATGTGGTACCGAGGAATTGAACCCCGGTCTTCATGCATGCTAGGCAAGCACTTTAACCACTAGGCCAAACTATGAGACTTCTTATCTCCAAATTAACCACCAAAATACCAGAGGGGGAGCTGTGGCTCAAGTGGCAAAACATTAACCTCGAGCAAAAAAGTTAAGGGACAGCATCAAGGTCCTTAGTTCAAGCCCCAGTACCAACACACACACACACACACACACACACACACACACACACACACACACACTCACACACACACTACTTTCAGAATGGAAACCACTGAGACAAGGGACTTCTAAGGAGCTTCAGGAAACTTACCCACACAGCTGGGAGGTTCACTGTTCCAAGCTGGCCGGGTACCATTGAGGCAGATGAGCGTCTCCTCTCCTTGTAGCTGGTAGCCCGAGTCACAGTGGAATGTAGCAGTGCCACCTGGGTGCAGATCTGTCACACTCACATCCCCGTGGGTTGGCCGGGGAGGAAAGCCACAGCTCAAGAGATAGGCTGGATAAGGCAGAACAGGGAGAAGACAGACTTGTCCCACATCACATCCTCATACCAGTTCCCATTATTTCTACCTTTCCATCCCTGGGAGTACAAATAGGTGCTCAGCTGGAAGAATATAATCTCTGGGGCCAGGAGCATGACCTAGTGGTAGAATGTTCGCCTAACATGCACGAAGCCCTGGGTTCGATTCCTCTGTACCACATATACAGAAAAAGCCATAAGTGGTGCTGTGGTTCCGTTGGTAGAGTGCTAGTCTTGAGAAAGCTCAAGGACAGTGCTCAGGCCCTGAGCTCCAGTCCCAGAACTGGCAAAAAAAAAAAGGAAGAAAGAAAGAAAGAAAGAAATCTCCTGCTAAGTACTTAGGATTACAGACATAAGCTAGAAGTGAAAATGTGGATCAAGAGTGCCAACCTCGAGCAAAAAAAGCCAAGCAAGAGCACAAGGCCTTGGGTTCAAGCCCCAGTACTGGTACATATTCACACACACACACACACAAACACACTCACAAAAGAATATAATCTTGAACACCTTGTAGCTTACTGTTTTATAAAGAGATGATGTCAGCAATCTTTATCTCCTCCAGTGTTTGAAATTTACCCATTTTGGCCTTCATTTTACAAATGATGTATCTGAGGTTCAAGGAAGTTATTTTAGACCCTTGTACTTATTGGCTTTGTGATCACACACAAATCAATTGACTATCCTGAACTTACAGGAATAATTGTCATTACTATGAGGCAGAGCCAATCATTGAGCAAGTGACTTCATATTGAGGGAGTCTCTTAGTCATTACCGGCAAAAAAAAAAAAAAAGTCCTATCAGTAAGGACTGAACATTAAATAAAAATGTGCAAATCAACCAGCAACATAGGAACTGCTCAGAATATGTTAATCATCGCTCCTTAGCCTCCATTATCTATAACTGGGGATTGAGGACTTGATGGAGGTGGGGGTGATTTCTGACTACACAAGCCCTTTGCAGGTGGCTGAGTCTTTTTTCTTCCTCTGAGGTATGGAGTTGGCAGTGCCCACTCCCAGGATTGCTGTGAAAAGCCCATGAACAAGCAGCTGCTACAATGGCTTTGTACAGGGCCAAGTTTGCTGGAGTTGGATGAGGGGTGATGGAGCTTTAGGTCATTCAGAAGAGCTAATGAGGCTATTCTGGACCAGAAACAGCAGTTAGGGCAGATTGGAAAGGATTTAAACAAGGCCTTGGTCCCAACGGTGCCTGTACGATGTCTGCAGGAGTCGAAAAGCAGTGAAGACAGGCAGGTAACGAAGACCAATTTATGCATTAGCCCTGCTCCCTCAATGCTCTACTTAGTCTAAAGAGCCCTATTTTTAATGCCCTGGGGAAGTGATTGCTTAAAGGAGCCCATGGAAAGCCTATTTTGTGTGCGTGTGCGTGTGCGTGTGTGTGTGTGTGCGCGTGCGCGCGTGCACAAGTCCTAGGGCTTGAACTCGGCACCTCTCATTCTTGCTTAGCTTTTTCACACAAGTCTGGCCCCTTTATCCCTTGAACCACACCTCTATTTCAGCCTTTTGCTGCTTAATTGGAGATAAGAGTCTCATGGACTTTCCTGCCTAAGCTGGCTTTGAATCTTGATTTTCAGATCTCAGCCTCCTGAGTAGCTAGGATTACAGGGGTGAGCCACTGTCGCCCAGCAGGAAGCTGGCAGAATACATGAAGCCAGGATAAACCAGGAAATGATGTGAGCAACATTGGAACAACCCACAGTTCCTGTTTGTTTCCGAAACAGCACAGAGAGAACCCTTGAAGAAGACAACAGTGTCTGCACCAGCAGAATCTGGAACATGTGTGAGCATTTTGCCTTGTGCATACATGTGCTGAAACATATCCCTGCTTTGTGGGAAGGTTCCTCTACAGGTTAGTATGGATCCAAACACATGAAAATCTGTGGGTGGCTGCTTGAGAATGTAGTCATGATTGATACATTCTCCCCTCATTTGACCCCCCGGAAGTCAGAAGGATCTTTTAAAGTGACAAATCTGGGACTGTCACTTTCTTGCTCAAAGCACTTCAAGTGTCTCTATCTGGCCTGCAGGTTAGAGTAGCTTGGGCTCTTTACTAGAACAGATAGGAGCTTTTACAATCTGGATCCCCCTGTCATTTCCTACTGGACCTCAGAGGCCTAGTCTCTGAGCTTATTCCCCTATCCCATGTGTGTTTTGACTGTAACAGTAATGGCTGACACTATGTGATACACAGTTAAGAACCATCAACTCGTTTGATCTTCCTAATGCCATGTAGTAAGTCTTATGATCCTTCTTTTTTTATGTCATGCCCGGGGCTTCAGCTGGGAACCTGGGCACTATCCTTTAGATTTTTTTTTCCATCCAGGCTGGCACTTTTCCACTTGAGCCAGTTTCACTTTTGGCTTTTTGATGGATAATTAGAGATAAGAGTCTCACAAATGTGTCTACTCAGACTGCCTTCGAACCGAAGCCCTCACATCTCAGCCTCCTAAGTATCTAGGATTATAAGTATGAACCATTGGTGCCTGGTAAGACCTTTCTTTCTTTTCTATTTTCTTTCTTTCTTTTGCCAGTCCTGGGGCTTGAACTCAGGACCTTAGTACTCTCTTTGGCCTTTCTCAAGGCTAGAGCTCTACCACTTGAGCCCACAGCATGCACCACTTCCAGCTTTTTCTGTGTATGTGGTACCGAGGAATTGAACCTGGGTCTTTGTGTATGCTAGGCAAGCACTCTACTACTAGGCTAAACTGGCCCTAAGACCTTTCTTTTCTCCTTCTTTCTTTCTTTTCTTTCCTTCATTCTTTCTTTCTTTCTTTTCCTTCCTTCCTTCCTTTCTTTCTTTCTTTTCCTTTCTTCCTTCCTTCCTTTCTTCTTTCCTTCCTTCTTCCTTCCTTCCTTCCTTCCTTCCTTCCTTCCTTCCTTCCTTCCTTCCTTTCCTTTCCTTTCTTTTTGCCAATCCAGTACCAATCCTCAAGGCCTGGGCACTGTCCTTGAGCTCTTTTTGTTCAAGGCTCACACTCTATCTCTTGAGTCATAGCAGTACTTCCAGCTTGTTCTGTTTATGTGGTACTGAGGAATTGAACCCAGGGTTTCACGCATGCTAGGTAAGCCCTGCACCACTAAGCCACACTCCCAGCCAACAGCCTTATTTTCAAATGGAATCATGTTTCCAATGAGACCTTGAGGTATAGCTAGGTCACACAGCTAGGATAACTGCATGTCAAATTACTTAATCTACTATAAGGGTCACATTTTCTCTCCTCTCTGGGTCATGTTCTCCCTCCCCCAAATCCATCTAAACAGTGCCTTCCTCTTTTGCTTCCTCCCACGTTTTCCCCAGCCTAACTCATCCTTTAGGTCTCAGTTTAGTCATCACCTCCCAAAAAGGTGTCTCCATATTCCTCCAAAGAAATTTAGGTACCTTTTGATCATTGTTGCTTAAGTTCTTCCCCTCATTATCCTTATGTCATTGATTTATAACCATCTCAATCACTTGTCTGTATAATCTCGATTCTGAGAGATTCTTCAAGTAAGGATTTATGCTGGGCACATGCATTCTTAGGATAAGCTAACTCAGGCCCTGCTATGAAGTAACCACTCAGGTGACATTGGTTGATGTTCAGACATGGGTCTATAAGATGAGTATGCATGGAGGATCCTGTCTCCATGGTAACAGTCAAGAGGAAGTCTCCATTGGAAATGTGCCCTGTGCCCAAGTATGGCCCCTGCCCCTCCACCACCACTTCAGACTCCTCACCCTGATAGTGGATCCTGAAGCCACCACCCCTGGGGACCCGTGGGCTCTGGAAATGCAGAAGCAACCGGTTGGTTGGGCTCCGAAGGACCTGTCCTTCTCCTAGCATGGAAGAGTTGGCCAGGAGCCTGGGGGCCAAGCCTGAGGACCCTCCACCAGCCAGCACCAGAAGCTCCTCCTCCTGAGACAGGTTCAAGGTTTGCACCTAGAGAAAGAGGACACAGACCAAGGTGGATCAGCAGGAAGACAGCTCTCAACCCTGCCTTAACTACCTATCTTTATTTTTATTTTTCCTGTCTGTGGCAGCTCTCCCCCCCCAACCCCACGCCGCCCCTCCCCCCTCCCACCATGGTGTAGAACTACAGAAGAGTTCTTGGGAACATCTGAATTGGAAAACAGGCCAATTTGAGTTACAAAACAGGTCTTCTAGCTCCCAGGCCAAACACAATGGTCCCCCCAAAGGAAAGGGCTTAGACATTTCACTGACACGTATATAGGTTTGGTTACCTGGATTTCAATGCCATAGCCAGGGTAGACATGGATGCTGTAAGTACAGTCCAGGAGCCCCAAAATGCGGCTGCCAGTGCTTCCCAAATCTGGAGATTCCACGTACCCTTCACCCTCGGAGATGTTGTTATTACACAGAACTAAAGAGATATAAGTGGCTGGGATTTGTGTGCTTGCCCTCCTAAGCCAAGCAACTTCAGAGGTCTTTAACTGAATTCTCCCCAGCAACCACCCCACCCCCAATCACCACCAATCTTATTCTAATGCTTTCTCTCCTTATACTGACAATTCTCTTTTCCAATTGTGATGAGTCTTTAACTGCTGGTCTTTACTAAGTGTGCTATTTTTTTCCCCCTTCCTATGGCTTGAACTCTGGGCTTGGGCACTGTCCCTGAGCTTTTTTGGCTCAAGACTAGTGTTCTACCACGTTGAGCCCCAATTCCACTCCTGGCTTTTTTGGTGGTTAATTTAAGATAAGTCTCCCAGATTTTCCTGCCCGTGCTGGCTTCTAATCGTGATCCTCAGAGCTCAGCCTCCTGAATAGCTAGGATTACAGGCGTGAGCCACCAGTGCCCTGAAGTTGTTCTTTGCTCTTCTCCCATCTGAACTTAGGGCTCCTTTTAAATGTTCTAGACAGCCTCTTCCCCATCCATCCCTAGTATCCTCCTCTTTCCATCAGCTCACCTGGGCTGGTGACCGTCGTGGTGACGGTTGTCGTGGTGATGATAGTGGTCGTGGTCTCCTCTTCTCCTCCCTCGGGACCCAGGGGTGGGACTGGGGAAGCAGCACCAGGCAGGGGTGGGGCTGTAGTTCCAGGGGGTGGAGTCAGCAGCTCAGGACCAGTGGGGCCGGCTCCCCTGACCCCCTTCGGAGTTACAGCTGTCGTCAGAGGCCCGGTGGCTGGCTCAGTGGCTCGTGGGAGGGAGGGCGCTGCAAGAGTCTGGCCAGCTGGAGGAGTGGCTAGTGTAGGGTCTGGATCAGATCCTGGGACAGTACAAGGGAAGTCAGGGCACAGCAAAGTGGCTGAGAGGGGTGGGAAGTGGGGCAGAGGATAGTAGAGGGCTCCCCCACTGAATTCCCAAAGACCATTCACAAAGTGGAATTCCCCACCCCTCCTTTCCCCACCTTCTCCCAAGCTCTTGCATCCAGATCATCCCATGCACACAGTCCTCTTCTGCTTCTTCCTATCCCCTACTTACATCTGGCTCCACCTCCTCGTTTATCCCCTTTTTTCTCTTTGGTCTTGCTTTTGGGGAACCCTTGCTTCTCTGTTGACTATTCTTATTGTTCTCTTATTTCCATGTTGTCTCTCTTTTCCATTTCTGTCTCTAGTTCTCTGCATTCCCATCCATCTTTCTGTGTGCCTTTTCTCTGTCTTTTAATCATTCTGACTGTTGTTTCTCTCATGATTGATTCTCAGGTTTGAGTCTTTTTCCATTTGCCTCTCTCTGAATTTCACTGGCCTTCCTGTTAGGGGTTTGTCTTATTCTCTTTACAGTCTCTTTCCTTTCCTCTGGCCTGTCTTCCCATTTCTCTGAGCCAGTGCTTCTCCCCCTCCCTCTAAGCCCCTCTTGCCACTTTGGGTGACTCACCAGGCAAGTAGGCCATCTCTGGGCCCTTCTTCAGCAGGGCCCCATGAAGCAGCTCAGCCAGGGCCTCAGAGGCCTCAGTGGGGGTCTTACTTCCAGGCTCCGACAGTGCCTCCTCCTCCTTCAGGGGTAAACCTAGGGAGTGAAGTCCTGTGAGCCCCTAACACCCATTCCTTCTTCATAGACATCTTTTCCAGAGTATTTCTCCCCTTCTCAGCTGGTGTGCAGTGGTTCAGAGGGTCCCAGGCTGGGCTGAGAGCCAAGATTGGAGGACAGGCTCTAGAGGCTTCTAGAGTCCCCTTATACTCTTACAACACCCTCACATGGGCTCTGTGGGCCTCCTGCAAGCACCTGTTCTCCTTAATTCTTACAAACCTTGGATAGCATCAGCAAGGCAGAGCAGAAGCTTTGACGTTAGATTTCTTTAGCTTCCCAACCCTGGGGCACTGCAGAGGGTCTAGCAATGCCTTCCAGTCCTTGCTTCTGCAGTGCCCATCTTTCTCTCTGGCTTTCTATCTCTGCGGTGTAGCGTTCTCTCTCTCTCTCTCTCTCTCTCTCTCTCTCTCTCTCTCTCTCTCTCTCTGCAGTCTAGAGTCTGGCTAAGGGTCAGAGTAGAGTGGGGGACTGTATAGCTGGTCTCTAGCCCCGCCTCTGTTCATCTGTCTTTGTCCATATGTCCAAGAACATTGGTGTGTGCAGTGCCTGGCATCTCTCCCGGCACCTCCATCTCCCACCCAGGTACCCTGCATGCTTCTGTCGCCTCTGCAGATACCCCACACCCAAATCCCCCAGCCCTCTTTCCTAGATTTAATTCCTAAAACGCAGCTAAAAGTTCTCCTCTTTCATTTCTGTACCTTCTCAAATTGGGAGTTGAAGGGTTCCAGGTACAGGCCCCAAGGCTCTTACCAGTCAGCTGTGCCCTCCCCTCCCCCATAAGCTCAGAGGACCCAAGATGCTCAGAGAAAGACCCGTAGGGGCCTCCCCCACCCCCTTCAACGTCCTTACCCTGGATCCAGGGACAGCTCAGCAGAATTAGGAACAGCAGCTGGGGAGGCGGTGGGTGCTGGGTCTTGGGAGTCCCCATGGCGACTCACCCCAAATTATCTCCTCTGTGCCTCTCCTGAATAATCTAGCTGCCACTTTTCCTCCTCCGTGTCCTTTGATCTTTCCCTTTAATTTTGTTTTCCTGCTAGAGGTCAGCAGAGGAAGGCAATGTTTCTGCCCCTCGGGATGGAGGCGCAGAATTGGGCTAGGGATTGCCTGGAGTCCACTCCCTTAGCTCAATCTCGGCCTCGCGCTCGGGGGATCTGTGGTAGAGGGGGGCGCGGCTCCGGCTGCAGGGGGTGGGGCCGAGTGGGCCGAAGGTTACCCTCGGGTTCGAGAGCCTGGGTCCATAAGGCTGGCTGGATACCAAGCCAGGGGAGTGAGGAGGGGGAAGATCGCTTCCGGAAGCCTAGGGTGGGGTCTGACGATCGGGAAGGTCCCTGATGAGCTCTAGCCCGGCTAGTCGCGGAGGGGAAGGGGTTGCGGAACCCGGAGAGCCTAAGCTCGGGGCACTGGGACTGCGGGAGGGAGAAGCTGAGAAAGGTGTCGAGCCCACGTCAGATCCTGGGGACGGGCGGAGGGAGGGGCCTGGGATGTATTTGCGGAGGAGGGAGGGGGAGGAAGTGCAGATGGAGGAAGGAGGGATCGGGAGCCAGGACCGTAATCCTCACTCCCGCGGCCCCTAGGGGAGCCAAAGGAAACTCTGGTCCCAGCCGTCATTAGACTCCCCTCCCCCACGCCATTCCAGCACATCTGGAATCTGCATCTCCTCTTCCCCGGGCTCCAAGAGGGCGCCACAGCTTTGGCTGCAGCCCTGCTGGGTCCTCAATATGTCCTCTCTGTCCGCATCCGGACCCCCACCCCGCCCCCCAACCCATGGGACTTCCCTTTGCCTTTTCCCGAAGCTCAGGTGGAACTGACTGCCCATCAACCGCCTCCCCCCGCCACCCCCGGGGAAGGGCGACTTTCCACGTTTGTGAGAAGTCTAGGGGGTGACAGGCTAGGGCCTGGGGAGGAGAGACCCCTCCTCACATGCAACACGACCCCAATCCGCTGCGAGGCAGCTTGAACCCCTGCTGAGGTGGAGCCTCGCTCGCTGCGCGTAGGGAGCGCCCTTTTCAGCACCATGGGCGCGCGGACAGCTCCTCGCGGCCCCGCCTGCGCGCCCGGTCATTGGCTGGAGCCGCTTTCACTAGCGAACAGTCACTCGCCGGGGGAGGGTGTGTGTGTGGGGGGGGGAGGCAGACTGTTGTGAAGACCAAAGTGGGGGGGGGGACGGGTCACGGACCGACTTCTCCGGGGACCCACGGAGGGCCCGGCCCGCCGCGGCATCCCCGCCCCGCAGTCCCCGAGCGCCAGCCCGGGCCCTCAATCTGTTCCTTCGCCCCGCCTCTCGGCTCGCCCCGCCCCTCGGCTCGCCCCGCCCCTACGCCAGTCCCCGCCCACCGCCGCCACGCCCGCGGCGAAGCCACGCCCCTTCTTTTCGCATTGCAGGGTGCTTGGAGCTTGGCGCTGTGCCCCCCGCACCCCACGTGGCGCCCGGTCATGCTTGGGGGGGGCGGGTACAGTGAAGCAAATCTAGAGAGGAGTCTTCCCTCCTCCCCCAGGGCCGAGTTGCGGCTGCCACCGGGAGGGGTTGGAGGTAGCTAAGAAGAGAGGGTTGCGGGAAGGAGTGACGTCAGGGTGAGTGGGAGCCAGGGAAGGAGCGTGTGGGAGACAGGAAAGGAGAGAGAGAGAGAGAAAGAGAGAGAGAGAGGCAGGAGCGTGGGTCAGGTCAAGTGAGAGGCAAGGGCAAGAAGGGGAGAGCAGGGAGGAAGGAGAGAGACACCGCCACAGAGGAAGACAAGCTGTGGGGCCCTGGGGCCAGGTGGGGGTTGAGCTAGAAGAAAGGAGGGGAAGAGGGAGCGAAAGGAGGGGTTGGGGTGAGTGGAGGGAGGAGAGGAGAGGAGAGTGGGAGACTGGTGGAGATAGAGGAAAGGCAGAGGGAAAGAGAGGAGACTGCAGGAAGGAGAAGGAAGAAAGGGAAGCCATAGAGGGAGGAGAGGGGGGAGATCTAGCTAGGGGAGGAAGAAGAAGAGGCAGAAGGAGAGAAGAGAGTGAGCTAGGGGGAAAGGAAGGTTTTGGAGATACCTGACAGAGGAGAGAGATCTTAGGAGAAAAGGTATCAAGAGTGGGGATGTGGAAGGGAAATGGCCCAGGGGCGGATCAGGAAGCAGCCATCCAGGGGACAGGTGGAGAGCTAGGGGGCCAGGGGACATGGGGCCTGGAAGATGTCCCAGGCCTCTTGGCCAGGGCCTCCCTGCCCATCATGCTCTCCTGGCCAGTACCCCTGGCCTCTTCAGCCCTCACTTTGCTCCTTGGAGCCCTCACTTCCCTGTTCCTTTGGTACTGCTATCGCCTGGGCTCCCAAGACATGCAGGCCCTGGGAGCTGGGGGCCAGGTGAGGGTTAATGGTGGGTCTGGCGGATGTCCTGAAGCTGGCAGACCAAGCCTGAGGAGCCCTGGAGACCCTGCGGAAGGTCCTGGGACTGAAGGCCTAGTAAGCCGTCGACTTCGGGCCTATGCTAGGCGCTACTCCTGGGCTGGGATGGGTAGGGTGAGGCGGGCAGCTCAGGGTAGCACAATCCCTGGAGGAGGGTCAGGCATCCTGGGCATTCAGCGTCCAGGTTTACTTTTCCTACCAGACCTGCCTTCAGCCCCCTTTGTGCCCCGGGATGCTCAGCGGCATGATGTGGACCTTTTAGAGAGCAACTTCCCCGCCATTTTGCGGGATTTTGGGGCTATAAGCTGGGACTTCTCAGGTACTACTCCTCTGCCTCCGGGCTGGTCCCCGCCCCTGGCCCCCGGGTGCTACCAGCTCCTGCTGTACCAGGCAGGCCGGTGCCAACCTAACAACTGCCGTCGGTGCCCTGGAGCCTATCGGGCACTGAGGGGACTTCGGAGCTTCATGAGCGCCAACACCTTCGGCAATGCTGGCTTTTCTGTCCTTCTGCCTGGGGCCCGGCTGGAGGGCTGCTGTGGGCCCACTAATGCTCGGGTCAGATGCCATCTGGGTAAGTAGATCCTACCTAGACCATCCGCCTCTCAGAAATCTCCCATGGTTCCTTGTTGCCTACAGCATTGTCTTTTCTTTTTTCTTTTTTTCTTTTTTGATCCTGAGGCTTCAAGTCTGGGCATGGGTGCTGACCCTGAGCTCTTCAGCTCAAGGCTACCACCCTACCCCTTGAGCCACAGCAACACTTCCAGCTTTTTCTATGTGGTACTGAGGAATCAAACCCAGAGCTACATGGACGCTAGGCAAGCATTCAACAGTGGGCCACACTCCTGGCCCCTGTACTCTCCCACCTTTGGTTTCACTTTTTTTTTTTTTCTGATCTTGAGGTTTTGCACAGCACCCTACCACTACTTGACCAATAAGCCACAGTGCCACCTTTGGCTTTTTCAATGCTTTAATTGAAAATAAGATTTTCCTGCCTGAGCTGGTTTCCAATCGTAATCCTCAGGTCTCACAGCCTCTTGAGCAGCTAGGATGACAAGTGTGAGCCACCAGCACCTAGCTAGCTTTACTTATTAAAAAGGAATCTTGACATAACTGTATGTACTCATCAGCATTGGACTAAATAGAAAGTACTCATAAAATCAAATAGAAACTTAAGAAAGCCTTGAGCTGAATGTCTGTAATCCTAGCATCCAGGAGGTTAAGATAGGACGGTTGTGAGATCAAAACCAGGCTGGGCTATATAGCAAGGTCATTCTTAAAAAAAAGAGCACACGGGACTGGGAGTTTGGCCTAGTGGTAGAGTGCTTGCCTAGCATGCATGAAGACCCGGGTTTGATTCCTCGGTCCCACATACATAGAAAAAAGCCAGAAGGGGGGCTGGGAGTTTGGCCTAGTGGTAGTGTGCTTGCCTAGCATGCACGAAGACCCAGGTTCGATTCCTCGGTACCCCACATACATAACAAAAAGCCGGAAGTGGTGCTGAGGCTCAAGTGGTAGAGTGCTAGCCTTGAGAAAGTCCAAGGACAGTGCTCAAACCCTGAGCCCAAGCCCAGGACTGGCAAAAAAAAAAAGAAAAAGAAAAAGAAAAAAGCCAGAAGTGGTGCTGAGGTTCAAGTGGTAGAGTGCTAGCCTCACTGCTCAGGCCCTGAGCTCAAGCCTGGGACTGGCAAGAAAAAAAAAAAAAGAGCACACCGCACACCTGAAATATTCTAGCTCTCTATATGTCTCATGCCCAAAGCATACATTTCTTTTTTCTCTTTCTTTTTTCTTTGACAGTCCTGGGGCTTGTACTTAGAGCTGGGGTATGTCCTTGGGCTTTCTCAAGGTTAGTGCTCTACCACTTGACCACAGCACCTCCACTTCCAGCTTTTTTCTGTATGTGGTACTGAAGAATCAAACCCAGGGCTTCTTGCATGCTAGGCAGAAACTCTACTGCTAGGCCATGCTCCTGGCCCAAAGTCTACATTTCTTTTACTGGTGGTAATGCCAGCAGGTGTTCAAGCTCCAGTAGCTTCTTTCCCTTTTTAACACTCTTAAGCCATAAAGCCTTCTGTCTGCTCCCAGCAGATGCCATATGTATATTGGGGTTTTAATCTAGAATGTCTTCTACCTTCAGTATTTGCAAATGCTACACCTCCTTCAGAATGCCTTTCTATTCCCCACTATTTGAGTTGGAGGTTCTGTGATCCTGGACCAGGATGGAGTTGCTAGTCAATCGAGCTGCATTGTCAAAAAGCTAAGGAAGAGATGGCATTTTCTCTTTTGTCTAAAACTATACATGAGCTTCCTATAACATTTGCCCCCATCTCCTAGAAGTGTTGTGTTCTTACATGTGTGTTGGTACTGGGGCTTGAAGCCTGGGCACTATCCCTTAAGATTTTTTTTTTCATTCAAGCCTAACTCTATAGCACTAAAAGCCTGAACTTCAGGCTTTTTTCGTCATTTCATAGATTTTCTTGCCGAGGCTGGCTTCAGCGATCCTCAGATCAAGCTGAGATCCTCTGAGATCCTCTGAGATCCTGAGATCTCAGCCTCCTGAGTAGCAAGAATGACAGGTGTGAGACACACACTCCTAGCTCTTTCATCACCTTTCAGGCAGCAAGAGAGGATCATCACAGGATTTGGTCTCAGGTAAGTGGGCACCTTAGACAGAGGTAGGAGTGTTGGATGCCACATCTCTTCACACAGGCCTTAAGATTCCTCCTGGTTGCGAGCTGGTCGTTGGGGGTGAGCCCCAGTGCTGGGCTGAAGGACACTGCCTCCTAGTGGACGATTCCTTCCTGCACACAGTTGCTCATAATGGTAAGGAGCTCCCATTCTGCTGGGGGTAGGGGTGAGGGGACCAAGGATGCAGGATCACGCTGGCCGACTCCCCATCCTAGAAGCAATTTCCTAGGTACGCGGTTTTGGGCAAATCATGTGCAACTTCCCAGATTTCCTGTGAGGCAACTGCCTTCTTTATTAAGTGACTGAGGCTTAATGCCAGGTAGATTCACATAAAATGGATACCAAGACAGGCCTCTGGCCTGGACCACCTGGGCTCCTGTCCTAGCTCTTGCATTTAGCATCTCTGAGACCTTGGGTAAGCTACTTGTCCAATTTTATCAGGGGGATAACGATGGCACTACCTATTTGTCCCGATGATTGAGATCTATGCACATATTTAGATGATGTTGGGTGTGATGGTACCCACCTATAATTCCAGCACTCAGGAGGCTGAGGAAGGAAGAATGTGAGTTCAAGGCCAATCTGGGCTACATAAAACTAACAAAGGGTTAGAAAAGGGCCTGGTCTGTTTACTGTTGGATGTCAGCTAT
The DNA here is from genome assembly GCF_031878675.1 of Megascapheus bottae. Lineage (NCBI taxonomy): Eukaryota > Metazoa > Chordata > Mammalia > Rodentia > Geomyidae > Megascapheus > Megascapheus bottae. The sequence continues at coordinate 4,479,355 of NC_143533.1, read as the reverse complement.
TCTGTCTCCATCCCCTATTCTGTCTAGGCTCCCCTGAAGATGGACCTCGAGTGGTCTTCATTGTGGACCTCTGGCACCCTAATGTGGCTGGGGCTGAGCGCCAGGCCCTTGACTTTGTTTTCGCACCAGATCCTTGATGGAAGGGGTGCTCTTCAGACACCTGGGATGAAGAGATGCTGCGCTCAGGGACTCAGGGATGGCATGAAGGGCATCCAGGATCCCTCTCCATTGAAGAGGGTGGGAGGCGAGTGCCAAGGGTGAGAAGTGCTGAGGCTGGTGAACCTTGAAATATAAATTCTGAATCCTCTCCCAATTCCTGACTGTTTCTTCTCAGCTACCAGCCCAGGGAAGGGCTTGGGGCAGGTGCTCATTTGTCTTCTGTGATCCAAGTAGCCAGGTATCTCCTTGATACCATCCTCCCAAAGGTCTCCCTGGAAGCCAGCAGCAGTGCCTGACTCAGCTTTATTCCAATAATTTAATACAAAATTAAAATAATAAATAATATGTAACAGAACAAGAAAATAGCTGAGCTCGAGCAGGCCCAGGCCAGCTTAGTACAGAGTTGAGGAGGTAGGGAGGACAGTAGGGACAGGAGGAAGGCCAGGGTAGCAGGTGGCTCAGAAGTCAAAACTTGAGAGATGTTACTAAGGGCTGGCTCAATGCTTGAATATGTACAATACACTTAAAACAAACAAACAAACAAAAGGGAATTCCAATTGCTCTAAACATGCTGAGTGGGAAAGACAGATGACATGAATGGGAAAGATGGGGGAGATTTTATCAGCCGTTTGAGGGGCTCTGCCTGAGGGGAGGGGCTGGAATGTACCATGTTACTAGCTATAAAAGGAAAGGAAAGGAAAGAGCCGAAGTCAACTGTACCATGCAATGAAGTGGCAGAAAGAAGACCCACGACTTGGCCAGCAGAGCCGGGGCAAAAGTCTAGAGGGGAAAAAAAGAAAGGACTGGGTCCCAGAAACAGGAGGATGGCAGAGGAAAGGTCAAAGGTTAGTCCTTGAAGACAATCTGTTGGCCGTGAGGACGCTCATCATGGGTGATATGGCGCCGGACGTGGATCCTCCGGACCCGGTGTTCTCGGTTCTCTTCATCTTCCCCTCGGGCTGCTCCACCACCTCCAGCTGCACCCCCCGTGGCTTCCAGGAGGGCTGGGTCTGGGCCTCGGGGAGTCTCATAGATTAGGATGTTCAGGGTCTCCTCAAAGATTCGGGCCTCTGGAAATTCCACCTGCAAAAGGCAGGAACCCCTGGATCCTACTCTCTGGCCCTGTCCTGTAGCTTCTTTCCTGGAAGCTCTGTGCTGATTCCACCATTAGGCAGGCAGCATGATTGGCAGAATAATCTAAGGAGAGGACTTAGACATATATATAATAAAGCATAAACTGCATCAGATAATGACAAATGTTATGCAGGAAGGGAATTAGGTAAAGGGGTGAGACCAGGGCTGGGAGTTTGGCTTAGTGGTAGAGTGCTTGCCTAGCATGCACGAAGATCTGAGTTTGATTCCTTGGTACCACATACATAGAAAAAGCCAGAACTGGTGCTGTGGCTCAAGTGGTAGAGCTCTAGTCGAGAAAGCCAAGGACAGTGGTCAGGCCCCGAGTTCAAGCCCCAGGACTTGCATAAAAAAACGGGGGGGGGGGACAGTGAGATCAGTCATGACCAAGAATATTATATCTTTCAAACAAGAATTCAGGGAGGCCTCATTGGGAAGATGACATTTGACCAAAGCAGGGAGACAGGTGTGTTGCTAAAGAAAGCAGTCTGGGCAGTCGCAACAGCAACTGTAAAAGCTCTGAGCCAGAGGTGTCTGGTAGTATGAGCAAGGAGGTTCATGCCACAGAGCAGAGCAGAAAGGAGTGAAGTCCAAGAAGTTAGGGCATTCTACCTGTGTAGTTTTTGGTTTTTTTTTCCTTGATTGTTTTATAGTGCTGGAGATTAAACCTAGGGCTAGGGACTGACTCTCGGACCATGTACATATTAGATATATATTCTATCACTGAGCTATATCGCTACCCTTTTGTTATTTTGAGAAAGAGTCTTGCTAAGCTTAACAAGTCCAGGTTGGCTTTGAACTCGTGATCTTCCTTCCTTAGCCTCTTGAGTAACTAGATTACAGCCACCAAAGCTAGCAGAATGCACCTCTTAAAAAATATGTATTTTAAGGCCCAGGAGTGTAGCCTAGTGGTAGAGTGCTTGCCTAGCATGCAGGGAGACCTGGGTTCAATTCCTTGGTACTACATACAGAGAAAAGCCAGAAGTGATGCTTTGGCTCATATGGTAAAGCACTATGAGGAAAGCCTAAGAACAGTGCTCAGGCCCTAAGTTCAAGCCCCAGTACTGATACATACACATGTGTGTACACACACACACACACACATCCGTATTCTACAAATGTTCCTTAGATTCCACTGTGTAAGGTATGGGTTAGTGCTAGGGAGCTAAAACCCAACTTACAGACTATAAGAATACTTTCCCAACCAAAACAAACGGAGCAGGACTAACTTTATCTAGGGTTGGTTAGGCTGAAAGTTCATGAGAATAAGTGCCCTATGGAAAACAATACTTAGCTCAGGTCCTAACAATTAAGTAGGATCTCAAATTTGAGGTCAGCCTGCTAAGTAAAATGACTCCCTCAAAACCCCAGAACTCTGGCCTTTGGTTCCCAAGGATTTTCCCTAGCCTGATATGGTGAGCTTGCTTTATCCAGGGTCCTGGGGCTGCACCCCCACACTCCTCCCTGACCAGGCCCTGAATCCCTCTGACCTTGGTCTGTTTCTTCTCCGTGGCATAGACAATGGAGGTGCAGCACACCTCGGCGATTTTGCGGCCCTGCCCGTAGAAAGACCAGCAGCAGATCTCATCCCCTAGGACATCTTTGAGGAAGAGCAGCCGCCCGTGGAAGCGCAGGGCCAGTTTGTCAAACAGCTCGATGTTCTTAAGTAGGTTGTCATCTGAAGTGCTGAAGACCAGGGAGCCAGCGGGCCTCAGTGTGATGGATTTCTTATGCCACTCCCCCCAAAAGAGCCCAGATTCCTGGCACTCTGACCCTGCTCAGCAGAAAACTTCCAGCTAAGCAAATCCAACTACAGCAGCTTCCCCATGCCAGCGCTCGGCCAGGCTGTCTCATCTGGCATCCCAGCTCTGCCATTGTGTGTCAGTACTGGGGCTCGAACTCAGGGCCTCAGGCTCTCATGGAAGCTTTTTTTGTGTGTGTGCCAGTCCTGGGGCTTGAACTCCAAGCCTGTGCACTGTCCCTGAGCTTTCTTACTCAAGCTAATACTCAATCACTTGAGCCATTTCCAGCTTTTTTGGTGGTTAGTAGGAAATAAGACACTCGTGACTTTCCTGCTCAGGCTGGCTCAGAACCACAATCTTCAGATGTCAGTCTCCTGAGTAGCTAGGATTACAGATGTCAGCTACCAATGCCTGGCTTTTACTTAGCTTTTTTGCACAAGTCTGGTATTCTACCACTTGGGCCATACCTTCACTTCCAGCTTTTTGCTGGTTAACTGAAGATAAAAGCCTTAGATGAGGGGCCGGGAGTTTGGCCTAGTGGTTAAAGTGCTTGCCTAGCATGCATGAAGACCCGGGTTCGATTCCTTGGTACCACATACATAGAAAAAAGTCGGAAGTGGTGCTGAGGCTCAAGTGGTAGAGCTCTAGCCTTGAGAAAGCCCAAGGACAGTGCTCAGGCCCTGAGCTCAAGCCCAGGACTGGCAAAAAAAAAAAAAGCCTTAGATGAGTCTTGCCAGGGCTGGGATTTTGATCTAGGATTCTCAGATCTCAGCCTCCTGAGTAGCTAGGGTTACAGGTATGAGCCACTGATGCCCGCTATCTGCTACTTCTTAACTTAGTGACACTAAGCAAGTTCCTTCACCCTCCAAGTTTCAATCTCTCCTACTGCTAGATCACAACACTTCCATACACTACTGGAAGAGTTGGGTAAATTAATGAAGACAGAGAGTAATACTGTTGGAAAATTAAGTGCCTAGTCCATGCTACGCATTATTATTTAGTCCTTGCTACACTCTGGTTAGTGATGACAAACTGAAGTTGAGGGGGGAAATACTTGCTCAGGTATGTGGGAGGCTAGAGGCAGAGCTGGAATGTGACCCTCCCCCTTGGGCAGGCAGCAAGCCTATACTCAACCCCGGGATTCCTGGGGCACAGTGGATATACCCCCCAACAGTAGTCACCTGGTGTAGGAGTACTTGTTGTTACTACGGTTGTGCAGCAGCTTCACCACGGGCTGTTGGGGGAGAAGGAGAGGACCCAGTGAGGCTGCAAGAAGTCCTTAGCCTCCATCTCCACTCAGCCTCCACCCTGCAGGGCTGGGGGCCTCACCTTGGAGGTGCTGGCCAGGAGCTGCTGCTCCTCCCGGGGAGATGTCACCGTGGGGATGAGGCACAGCGGGGATAGGTTCTCCCTCTTTTGCTGGAGAAGAAGTGGAAGATAGTTAACAGTACAACCAGAGGTTATTCACACACACACACACACACACACACCCTCCTAAAAGGTCTTCCAAGTTGCCTACGATGCCCAGGGCTCTCCAGGAAGCACCCTTTACTGAGGTTGTCAATCTTAGCATTAGTACTTTCCCCCAGTGGGCTGGGCTTCAGATCCCACCTTCCCATTCCTTCATACATGGCCCACATTTCAAAATCTATTATTTGATATCATCACTACCACCACCATCTTTTTTTTTCTTTTCTTTTCTTTTTTTTTTTTGTCCTAGGGCTTGAACTAAGAGCCTGGGCACTGTCACTGAGCTGCTGTGGCCCAAAGGCTAGCACTCAACCACTTGAGCCACAGCACCATCTCCAGCTTTTTCTGTTTATATGGTACTGAGGAATCGAACTCGGCCTCATGCATGCTAGGCAAGCACTCTACCACTAAGCTATAATTCCAGCCCCCAATTTTTAAAAATAAGAACAAAGAGGACACACTAACTTTACCAAATAGTAAAATTCACTACAAAGGCACAGAACAGACACAGTACAGGTCTGCTGCAGAAACAAATCAAAACCCAAAAGAAAACTGGGCATAAGGACTCACACCTATAATCCTAGCTACTCAGGAGGCTAAGATCTGAAGATCACTGTTTGATTTCAGCTTGGGCAGGGAAGTTCAGCAGACTCTTATCTCCAATTATTAGGGGAAAAAAGGAGAAAGAGAAGGAAAAGGAGGAGGAGGAGGAGGAGGAAGAGGAGGAAGAGGAGGAGGAGGAGGAGGAGGAGGAGGAGGAGAAGAAGAAGAAGAAGAAGAGGAGGAGGAGGAGGAAGAGGAGGAGGCATGGTAGCTCACACCTGTAATCCTAGCTACTCAGGAGGCTGAGATCTGAGGATCCTGATTCAAAGCCAGTCCAGGCACTAAAATCCCTATCACCAGCTAACCACCTGAAAACTGGAAGTGGCACTGTGGCTGAAGGGGCAGGGTGGTAGCCTTGAGCTGAAGAACTCAGGGACAGCACCCAGGCCCAGAGTTCAAGCCCCATGACACACATACACAAAAGAAATGGTAAAGAATATACGTAAACACCAGGTACATGGCACATACCTGTAATCCTAGCACTGGAGAAGCTAAGGCAGGAAGATCAGGAGTTCAAGGTCAGTCTGAGCTACATAATTCGATTATGGAAAAAAAAAAAAAAAAAAAGGCCAGGCACAGTGGTTTACACCTATAATCCTAGCTAATCAGGAGGCTGAGATTAGAGGATTAGCAGATCAAAGTCACCAGCCTGACACAAAAGTCCAAGAGATTAGAGTTTCTTATCCTTTTATCTCTAATTCTTATCTTCTTATCTCTAACTACCAGAAAACTGGAAGTAGCACTGTGGCTCAAAGTGGTAGAGTGCTATCTTTGAGCTGAAGAGCTCAGGGACAGTGCCCAGAGTTTAAGCCCCATAACCACCACCACCACCACCATCAAAAGGCAACTTGCTTTTATAAGGAAATAGCAGACTGCCAAAATTAAAAAGTATGTTATTGAGCATATGTATATGCTGGTGATTATGGGTATGAAGCACAAAAAAATTGGGAGCACAATCTGATGGTCTGCACATGTCCTATAATGTAGCAATTCTCTGTTATATTCATGTGAAATTCTGGCATAAAACCAACCACAAGGGGATATGGACAAGAATTCTCACAGTGACACTGGTTGTGGGGGCACAAAGTAGGGGGTAACCTAAGTCTTTAACTTCACGGGAATATATAAATAAAAATACTGTGAGCAAGCACTATAGATTCCAGTGCAGCAATTGGAAGCAAAGAACTAGATGTACATGTAACACATGAAGAGATTTTGAAAGAAGTGCTGAATGAAAGAATTATCAACAGAAAAGGCCCACAGCTCTATGCCATTTGTGGCATACACATATGACAGAGTGCTTAAGTTTTTCAAAGGCATAAACACAGTCCAAGCAATAGCCAAAGTCTGGAGGAAAAGAGAAGTGGGCAAGGAATTGAGAATGAGGGGGAAATAAAGAAAAGGACACTTGCATAGACCTAGCTGTACAATGAGGAGCACACAGAAGTGGTGGGAAGAATCTCTGGGAAACCTGTGAAGGAGGTACAGAACCTGGAAGAAAAGCACCAGACCTGGAGTCTGATCACTGAGGTTGAGTCTGAGCTCTGTCACTTATTAGCTCACTTGACCTTCCTTTAATGAATGTATCATCCAATTTCCCTTGTGTTTCTTTTTATGTAAACCCAGGGTATAAGACGTATATACAAGGGGCCGGGAGTTTGGCCTAGAGGTTAAAGTGCTTGCCTAGCATGCAGAAGACCCGGGTTCGATTCCTCGGTACCACATACATAGAAAAAAGCCGGAAGTGGTGCTGAGGATCAAGTGGTAGAGCTCTAGCCTTGAGAAAGTCCAAGGACAGTGCTCAGGCCCTGAGCTCAAGCCCAGGACTGGCAAAAAAAAAAAAAAGATGTATATACAAGCCCTTAGTGAACCACTCCTGACACACAGTGGGTGTGCAGTAACATTAGCTTGACTTAAAATTAGAGCTGGGATGTACTTCCAAAATCTTGTTCAATATATGTTAAACTCCCAAGTGGTAACTCAACGGGTCATGAAATAAGGTTAGTGGGAGTCAAATAGTATTAAAGAAGAGGGAAGGGACCGGGTGGTAGAGTGCTTGCCTAGCATGCATGAAGACCCAGGTTTGATTCCTCGGTACCACATACATAGGAAAAAACCAGAAGCAGTGCTAAGGCTCAAGTGGTAGAGATCTAGCCTTGAGAAATTCCAAAGACAGTGCTCAGGCCCTGAGCTCAAGCCCAGGACTAGGGGAAAAAAAAAAATAGAGGGAAGAAGAGGAGGTGGAAAGGGAAGGAGAGAAGAAAACAGGAGATTGGAAGTGAGAGAAGGAGAAAGGAATACAAAAATAGAATATGTAAAAGTAAATTCCAATGGCCAGGAAGGTGGCCTAGTGGCAGAGTGCTTGCCTAGCATTCACAAAGCCCTGGGTTCGATTTCTCCATACTACATATACAGGAAAAGCTGGAAGTGGTGCTATAGCTAAAGTGGTAGAGCGCTAGCCTTGAGAATGCCCAAGGACAGTGCTTAGGCCCTGAGTTCAGGCCCCAGGACTAGCCAAAAACAAAAAAAAAAAAAGTACATTCCACCACAAGTATCCTTTCACAAAGCTGAATTACAGCTATACACACTTATAAAGTACATTATTCCCTATATGCTACAGTTAAAAAGTTTGAAGAACATAGCTTCTGTTCAAAGAAATTGTATCTTATGAATTTTAAGAGCTAATCAATATTCACTCCACAGAAAAGAAAGTTGTTCACTTATTAACTTACAAAGGACATTAAAAGAAGAAACTATCCCGGAAGTAGAGCTGTAGTTTAAGTGGTAGAACACTAGCCTTGAGTTTAAAAAAAAAAAAAAACTCAGGAACAGCACTCAGATCCCAAGTTCAGGCCTCTAGACTGGCACACACAAAAAAGAAACTCTTGGGCTGGGAATATAGCATAGTGTTAAAGTGCTTGCCTAACATGAATGAAGCCCTGGATTTGATTACTCAGTACCACATAAACAGAAAAAGCTAGGGCCGGGAGTTTGGCCTAGTGGTTAAAGTGCTTGCCTAGCATGCATGAAGAACCAGGTTCGATTCCTCGGTACCACATATATAGAAAAAAGCCGGAAGTGGTGCTGAGGCTCAAGTGGTAGAGCTCTAGCCTTGAGAAAGTCCACGGACAGTGCTCAGGCCCTGAGCTCAAGCCCAGGACTGGCAAAAAAAAAACAACAAAAAAACAAAAAACAGAAAAAGCCAGAAGTGGCCCTGTGATTCAAGTGGTAGAGTGCTAGCCTTGCATAAAAGAAGCACAGGGACAACACCCACGATCTAAGTTCAAGCCCCAGGACTGTCAAAAAAAAAAAAGAAAAAAAAAAGCTGGGCACAGTGGCTTACTCTTATAATCCTAGCTACTCAGGAGGGAGGCTGAGATCTGAGGATCTCCATTCAAAGCCAGCCTGGGCACTAGAAGACCATGAGACTGGAGACTCTTACCTCCAATTAACCACTAGAAAACCGGAAGTGATGTTGTGGCTCAGGGGATAGGGTGGTAGCCTTGAGCCGAAAAGCTCAGGGACAACACTCAGGCCCAGAGTTCAAGCCCCACAGCACCGCGCCCCCCCCCCCCCCCCCCCCCCGAAAAAAAAAAAAGCTAAACAGAATAAAAGGATAAAAGGGCTTATATAAAAATTGTTACATTGTACTTACTTTTAGCCCTTTATCTTTTGGAACTGAAGAACAGAACACCAGGGGTATGAAGAGCATGGCTCAAGTTGTTCATTCCCACAGTAGCAAAGAGGACACCTAGAACCCCCAAGGCTGACTCTTGTTTGTTTTTGGCAGGGGGGGGGGTCATGGGGCTTGAACTGTGGGCCTGGGCACTGTTCCTGAGCTCTTCAGCTCAAGGTTACTGCCCTATCCCTTGAGCCACAGTCCCACTTCCTCTTTTCTGGTGATTAATTGGAGCCAAGAGTCTCTAGGTCATTAGTGCCCAGCTCACTTTGCATGGAGATCCTCAGATCTCAGCCTCCTGAGTAGCTAGAAGTGAGCCACCGAGGCCAACTGAGGCTGACTCTTTACCAAGCCCTGCTCCTCAGAATCCTAGGGGATCCACAGAAACAGAGCCAAGCAAACAGGCCTCTTGAATCACTGACTTCTACTTTACAGAGAGGATCTGTGAGGTTCCATTTAAGGAGAAAATATCTTTGCTTAGAAAAGGGGAGGGGAGAGAGGGAAGGGAAGGGAAGGGGAGAGGCTAGATACTAGTGGCTCTCATCTATAATCCTAGCAACTCAGAAGGATGAGATCTGAGGATCTCAGTTCAAAGCCAGCCCAGGCAGAAGAGTCCAAGTGACTCCACTTCCAAAATAACCAGCAAAGAGATGGGCATGAGTCAGGACTTAAGCTGAGCAAGCTTGAGGCCTCAAGGTCAAACCATAATAGGAAAAAAAAATTCCCCTCGAGATCGAGAGACCCAAGAGACTGCTGCTGCTCCCTCCCAGGACAGAACCAGATCATGGAGGTTATTATATTCCAATTTAAATTTACATTTTCCCCTAGTGGCATAAAAAGCTATTTAGGACTTCTGAGCAAGGGAGAGAATAGACAGGGGCTGTGTTTAAGGATAATTACTCAGCTGTGTAACAGCTGGGTTGGCTGGACAGGAACACAAAGAAGCAGACCAAGTAATTAATCATCACAATAATCCTGACACCAGGTGGAAAGGGGACTCTGCCTGAGGCAGGAAGAATGCAGAAGCCAGTACCCCCAAATTCCTGGGGGTTGTGCCAATCAGAGCCAGGCTTTCTTAACCATATACTGTACCTTAGTTTTCCTATCCTAATGCTCCAGGCTCATGGGCACAAGGATTCAGGAGATGGAGGAGGCCCCTCACCTGCAGTGCCAACTGGCAGTCCTCAATTAGGCCTTGGACCAGGTAATAGCGGGCTTCCCCTAGCAGCTCCCCCAGTTCTCTGGTACTCTCTGGAAGTGGCACAGACCCGTCCCGCAGGTAGTTGAGGATTGTGCCAAAGTGGCGGCCGCTCCGATCAATCAGCACCCAACCTGGTGGGGTGGGGAGAGGAAGGAGAAAAGATGTCTTTGGGGTGAAAGGCTAGAGTTAACTAAGCTTCTATTACAATAATAATAATAATAATAATTCCAAGCTGGGCAAGGGGTTCACGCCTGTAATCCTAGCTACTCAGGAGACTGAGATCAAGGTTCAAAGCCAGCCCTGGCACAAAAGAACTTTAGACTCTTATCTCCAATTAACCTCCAGAAAATGACAAGTGGGGCTTGGCTTGAGGGTAGGGAGGTAGCCTTGAGCTGAAGAGCTCAGGGACAGCACCCAGACCGACTTCAAGCCCCATGACCCACAAACAAATAAATAAATAATAATAATTCCGAAGGTACAAGTAAGCCTGGATATTGATGTATCTCAAACCTCTGCCATCTGGATCTCAGTGGCTCACATCTATAAATCTTATGCAAGAGTCTGAGATCTGAGGACAAAGGTGTGAGGCTAGCCTAAAACAGACAAATCCTTGAGACAAATTCCGTTACCTCCAATTAACCAGCAAAAAAAAGTCAAGTGAAGGTGTGCTCCAGAGTTAGAGGGCCAGCTCTGAGCAAGCTCAAGGCCTTTAAGGAAAGTCCTAATGCTAGAACAAAAAACAAAAACACCTCTGCCATATCTATAAAATCTCTTTCAAATATTCCATTTTGTTCTCCCAAATCTATCATATGGTCAAAAGGCCCTTTCCATGAGAGTTTTCAGATTTACCTTACTAATAAACCTATAATCTCTAGTGCTAATTCTTTTTTTGTTGTTGGTAGTGGGGCTTGAACTCTGGGCCTGGATGTTGTCCCTGAGCTCTTCAGCTCAAGCCTATTGCCCTACCCCTAGAGCCACAGTGCCAGTTTTCTAGTGGTTAACTGGAGATAAAAGCCTCACTTCTTTAGTGTCTTATCTTTAGTGCCCAGGCTGGCTTTGAACCTTGATCCTCAAATCTCAGCTTCCTGAGTAGCTAGGATTACAGGCGTGACCTAGTGTTAATTCTCTACCCTCTTGTTAACTAGAAAGTTATAAGGTAATAAGGTGGCAATGACATTATTCACAGAGCTGAGATTACGTACATACACTTGTAGTTTGCTTGTTTATAGTTCATTCTTACTCTAAAAAGGAAACTTGCAAATATGAATCTTATCAGATTCCTTTACTAAAGTGTCCCCAGTATCGATACTTATGAAATAAATGGATTCTTAACCTTCAATATTTTTTGTGTGCCTATAATAGGGCTTGAACTCAGGGGCCTGGGCTGTTCCTTACGTTTTTCACTAGAGCTTAGTAGTCAACTATTTGAGCCGCAGCTCCACTTTTGGCTTTTTTTTCTGGTTAACTGGAGATAATAGTCACATGGGCTTTCCTACCTGGGCTGGCTTCAAACTCTGATCCTCAGATCTCTGCCTCCTGGGTAGCTAGGATTACAGGGGTGAGCCAATGGCACCTGGCAACCTTCAAAATTTGTAAACCCAATTCCATTCCCCAGCTGTTTTATTTTTCCAGTTTCACAAATCCTTGTGAACGTGGGTGGGAGTAGGTTTCCTAAGGGAATACACGCGGTCATACTATCCCAGGCTCTCTAGACTGTTTGTGGTCCTGAGGCTGAGAGGGAGGGATGGGCTCCGCAGTCGGAAGACTCTGATGGGTCAACAGGGTTGGTTCCATGCTCTGTTAAGTGAACGAACGGTGTGGGGAACAGGTAATGAGGACAATCAAGTGTCAGTGTTGACTCAACTTAATCAGTTGCCTGGCAGAGTTAGGGGTTCTATAAATACTGGACAAGCTGGGGATGAGGACCACTGACCTATGACAGCAGTGGAGGGGCCAGGAGGGCTCAGCTATGACGGGCCTGGGGAAGTGGAGTTGGGGCGTCCCGGGGGCGGGACGGAGGGGCCACTTGTCAGGTGGGCGTGCGTACCTCCGGCGTCCGTGAGCACCTCCACGCGGCCGCTGAACATTGCCTTGAGCATGGTGTCCTGTCCCGTCAGGGTCCGCAGCGTGGTGTAGTGCAGTGAGCCCCCCACGTTCAGCTTCACGTACTTGCCGTTCGGGGTCAGGGGCTTCAGACCGTAGGCGGCAGCGCCAGGCTCCGGCCCCGAGGGCTGAGGGACTTCCAGGGATGGGGCCGCGGTTGCCGCCGGGCCGGAGGCCTCGGCCGACATACCTGCTGGGGGCGACGAGCGGTGGGTGACCCCAGGCTCTCTCAGCGCCCCCTCTGACTTGTTCCCCAACGTCCCGGGACTCCAGCCCCCGGGCCAGACCTCGCAGCGAACACGCCCACTCGGAGCCGCTACTCCGCCGCTCCGGCCCTCAGCCCCATCGCGCTCTCACCACCCGGAAGCCGGCGCCGGGCAGTTGCGCATGCGCACCAAGACTCCGCCCACTGGGCCCGCCCCTGGGCCTGGGAGGCGGGGCCGTTGGTGCGGAGCATGCGCAACTGTGGGCGTCTTGGCTGGTTAACGCCTTGGCTGGGGTGGGCTTGGCAAGATGGGGGGTGGGTGCCAGGCAGATTGAGGAGGCTCCCGGCCCCCTCCCTAGTGTGAATGTGGAAAGCGAAGTCCTCCTCACTCCCCGTGGCTGGGTCTCTGCTTTCCTGGTGGGAAGGCAAAGTGAGGCCTTAGAGAACCGGGCTTGGGGCAAGATTTCCCACCTCCCAGCCCCTGGCACGGTGCACCAGTGCACCAGGATAGATGCAAACTGAGCACCAAAGGGAGCTCTTAAACAAGGCCAAAGAGGTTGTGGATCCCCAGAGGAGGTGATAGTGGAGCTAAGTTGGGCCTGTCTCAGGTGATGCTTTGGTGGGAGCTGAGAAGGTTCTGGAGAGGGGAGGGAAGACATGGAAGAATCCTCAGTTTGTGCTCTGACACTCGATCCACAGCTCCACCCCTGGCTTTTGGTGGTTAATTGGAAATAAGAGTCTCACTGACTCTTCTTCTAGGCTCTCCTTGGACCATGATCCTCAGCTTTCAGTCTTGTGAACCGGGATTACAGGTGTGAGCCACTGGTGTCCTGCAGCAATTGCCAGGGAAGATTAAACAAACAAACCGCAGGGCACCAGTGGCTCAGGTCTGTAATTCTAGCTGCTCAGGAGACTGAGATCTGAGGATCTCGATACAAAGCCGACTGGGGAGGGAAAGTCTGTGACAATCTTATCTCCAGTTAACCACCAGGAAACTGGAAGTGGAACTGTGACTCAAAGTGATAGAGCTCTAGCCTTGAGCGCAAAACTCAGATACGGCATGCAGGCCTGGAGTTCAAGTTCCGTGCCTGACAAACTAAAAACAAAACTGGGAAAAATTGAATTTTTTTTTCCTACTGGCTTTTTGATAGACACACAGACTTTGGAGTTGGTTTTGGATTGTAATCCTCATATCTCAGCCTCTTGAGTAGCTAGGATTACAGGTAGAGCCACCGGTACTTGGCTAAAAGTTCTTTTGTCTTGAAACAAAGACTTTTTCTAGCCTTGCAGCTAAAATAACAACTATTATAGTGCCCCAAAAGGACAAACATTTTAACAACTGGTCCTTAGGGCTGAGTTCATTTACTCAAGGCTAGCCCGTTACCACTTGAACCACAGCTCCACTTGTGGATTCTTTGATGGAGATGAGTCTCACAGACTTTCCTGCCCAGACTGGCAATCGCTTCAAATAGTAATCTTCAGATCTCAGCCTCCTAAGTAGCTAAGATTATACGTGTGAGCCATCAGTGTCTGGCATGGAACATGTACATGGAAGTGCACATTTTTTTTTTGCCAGTCCTGGAGCTGGAACTCAGGGCCTGGGCACTTTCCTTGAGCTTTTTCAAAGCTAGTGCTTTACCACTTGAGCCACAGCACCACTTCTGGCCTTTTTGTGTATGTGCTACCAAGGAATCAAACCCAGGGCTTTACCACTTTGAGCCACAGAGCCTTTTCTGGTCTTCTGATGGTTCACTGGAGATAAGAGCCTCACAGACTTTCCTGCCTACGGTTGGCTTTGCACCACATTCCTCAGATCTCAGGGTCCTTAGCAGTACAGGAGTGAGCGACTGGCACCTGGCCATGAACACTGTTAAAACTAGTCTTGGGTAGAAATTATTCAAATTCCCAATCAGATTCTCCCTGCATCCTGACTATGCTTTAGGAGAACAAAGCACGTTTTTCCAAGTCCTTAGAAACCAGCACAAAGTTCTGTAATAAACCATGTTCAACATCCTCTTTCTCAGATGCCTTGCAATTCCTCACTTTGCATTCTCCCTCCTGATAGTGAGTCATAAACCCAACCTTGTTCAATTTTAGGTATATTATTGATGCTCCTGACAAGAGGGTATTAACATCAGAAGCAAGAATAATTTTCTTCTTTTTTAGTGAGACTGATTTTTTGAGGGGTGAAAGATGAAACAAAGCCTTACTAGTCAAGCTATATCATCAACCTAAAGAGACCAATGTTTAAAGAGTTGACACAAGCTGGCCTGTAATCCTAGCTACTCAGAAGGCTGAGGCCTGAGGATCACAGTTCGAAGCCAGTCTAGGCAGAAAAATCCATGAGACTCTTACCTCCAATAAACTACTAAGAAAAAAAAAAGTAATATATGGCTCAAGTGGTAGAGCACTAGCCTTGAGCACAAAGAGGCTCAGGACCGTGCCCAAGCCCTGAAATCAAGCCCTAGGACCAGCAAATACATATATCTATCCATCTATCTATATAGATATATATATGAAACAAGCTTGTGTGTGAGAATGCATATGTGAGTGATTCTTACTGTAATTATTTTTATCAGGATCTTGTGCTATTTTACCCTGAGTTAGCCTGATCCATGATCCTCCTTATTATACTTCCTGCTTGGCATCTGGGATTATAGACATGCTCCACAATGCCTGGCCTCTACAAAGCAAGTTTTAAACCCTCTGCAGAAAACAGGTCTGTGGATTAGATTTGGCCTAAGAGCTTCCAGTTTGCTATTTTTCCAGCTTGCTAAAGGTTAGTAGTTTTAGGAATAAAGCAAAATTATGCACCTAGATTGAGCAAGGGATAGAACACATCCTTCCAGGTGGAGTATTTTATTTAATGTTCTTTTCTACTAAGTCATTCAGCACTCTCCAAATTCTATTCATGCCGTGCCATTTGCAAGGTTTCCTGCTGTATGTTTGACTATAAATGAGGTCAAATCCTTATTTCACAGGAAGATGCTGATGCATACCCATTCCCTTCTCCCTGTGAGCCTGTAGCCATGGGAACTGTGATCAAGTACACAATAACACCTCCATGAACAAATCCTCGGGGAACAAAGTTCATTTTAATACAGCTGGCTTGACCACAGAGGAATCTGGGGGACTCTCTGGGCTTCTCAGCATTGTGCCGCCTCTTGACTTTAAGCTAGCTCCGGAGGAGGGAAACGTGGAACTGTCTCAGGTATGGACTTCTTACTGGGAACTGGGACTTGAGCCAGACAAAGAGAAGCAACTAGGAGCATTTTGAAGGTTTGTTGCTTTGGAGGAGAAAGCAGAAGAGGGGTGCCTTGTATTCCAAACCTGGGTTTTGTTGTTGTTGTTTTTTTTAAATTGGTTTGGGAAGTGTGTAGTTTGAACCTTAAGAATAGAATAAATTCCATCATCCTGCCTCTGGCTGGAATACCTTTAAGGTCTCTTCCAGCTCTGGAATCACAGGAGATTAGGGACACAGACCTGTAATGGTGCATTAGCCTGTTTAGTTGAGGCAGGGAGAGGAGAGCGGACAGAAAAAGCCCTAACTAAGGGATGGAGTTTCAACTCTATTGATTCACCTCCTTTTCTGAATCCCTGCCATTTCCTTCTTTCCATATTCCTTCCCTTTCTCTCTCTCTCCCTCTTTTTTTCTTTCTTTTTTTCTCTTTCTTTGCCAATCCTGGGGCTTGGACTCAGGACCTGGGCATTGTCCTTGAGCTTTCTTAAGGCTAGTGCTCTACCACTGAGCCATAGCACCACTTCTGGCTTTTTCTATGTATATGGTACTGAGAAATCGAACTCAGGGTTTCAGGCATGCTAGGCAAAGCAATCTACCCCTAGGCTACACTCCCAGTCTTCCCTGCCATTTCTTATATAATAGTATATCCTCCAGACACCAGTGGCTCACATCTATAATCCTAGCTACTCAGTAGGCTGAGATCTGAGGATCACAGTTCAGAGTCAGCCAGGGCACTAAAGTCTATGAGCTTTTTTTTTTTTTTTTGTGGGTCGTGGGGCCTGAACTCAGTCTGGACGCTGTCCCTGAGCTCTTCAGCTCAAGGCTACTGCCCTACCCCTGGGCTTGGGTGTTGTTCCTGAGCTTTCCAGCTCAAGGCTACCACCCTACTCATGAGCCAAGCCCCACTTCTCATTTTTTCTAGAGGTTAATTGGAGATAAGAGTCTCAGGCTTTGAATCTTGATCCTCAGATCTCAGCCTCCTGAGTAGCTAGGATTACAAGCATGAGCCACCATGCCCCACTAAAGACTATGAAACTCTTATTCCCCCCAATGAACCACCAGAAAACTGGAAGTGGTGCAGTGGCTCAAGTGGTAGAGTGCTAGCCTTGAGTTGAAGAGCTCAGGGACAGGGCCCAGGCCAGAGTTCAAGCACCACAAGTGACCAAAAAATTAATATATAATAATACATTAACATATAATATATTAATATATATTTATTATATCCTTCACCCTGAGCAGATTTCTGCCTTAGAGGAGTCCTGTGGGTCTTTGTTCCCACCCCACTCCTGGCATCCATGTCTCCTCTACTCTATGGGCCAAGATGTCCGTCTCAATTACCCTGCCTTGCAACATTCTCTAGGACAGGAGCTAGTTCTGACCCATGCTCCTCCCCCAAGTTCCATGGCTGCCACTAGTCCCTGGAGTCAGAATCATCTTCTTATGCTCACAGTATTAAGCCAAGCTTTGCTATAGAAGGAACTGATGACTTACAACATCATTTTAATGTATGTGTCTGTGCTGGTACTGGGGCTTGAAATCAGGGCCTAAGCACTGCTCCTTATCTTTTCCTTAAAAGACTAGCACTTGAGACATAGCTCCACTTCCAGTTTTTTGGACTTTTCTACCCAGGCTGGCTTTGAACCGTGATCCTCAGATGTCATCCTCATGAGTAGCTAGGATTACAGGCGTAAGCCACCATGCCAGGCGCCCCCATTAGCAGTCTAACAAATTCCAGTGTCTTTGCCATGGTTTGTTTACAAAGCCATGGTCCCAGACACTTCACAGGGGGTCAGGGGCCAAAGGAGCAGTGTTTTTCTTGCCCTTCTGGTCCTTTTGCCTAGAACTGGCATCTTCCAGTCATGGTGAGATTGAAATCACACCCACAAGCATCAATTCACAAAGAAATCTCCATGAATGTACTCTGTTTCTTACTCCCTGTAATCCTTATATTCCTTCCTTCCTGTCCATTTCCAAAGTGTCTTTTGTTAATTCTGTTATCTTTCTTATGAACATGAAGACTGGGTGAAGGCTCAAACATCCTCTTTCTCTTCACTAGAATCCCAGTATCTTGGCATCTAGAGTTGCTCTATTAATATTGTGTTGAACTGGTAAAGGTAGAAAAGCACAGAGAACGAAGCGGGAAAGGATTGACATTAGGCTGAAGGAGTGTTAAAGAGCAACCTTGAACTTGCTCTTTTAGGAAGCAAATACAATAGGAAATGTGGAGGATGCACTGAAGAGAGGCGACAGTGGAGGCAGCCAGGATGGATTAAGCCAGCTACAGTATTCCTGAAGAGAGATAATGAAAGCCCAAAGTAAGGAAGATTCCTGAGACAATTTTAATGATGGATGGGAATGTGTGTGGGAGAAGGGCAGAGGGGAGAGTCAGGGTTAAGTTTCCTGCTTAGGAGATGGGGATAGAAGGCTGTTACTGTTACCTGAGACGGCGATCCAGTAAGAAGAGAATAGCTAAGAAAAAAAGAATAATAATCAGCTCAGTGTTTTAAGCAATCGTAAGTCAATTACACTTAACACACAATTTGCCACTCTACCCATTTGCAAGTGCACAATTGGGTGTGGCACTAAATACATTCACCTCTGTTTCATTCTAAAATACTTTCATCACCCCAAAGGAAGCCTCAAACCCTGCTAAGCAGCCATCCCCTCCCTCCCCCACTCCTCCCCTGACGGATCTATTTGGCATGTGGGTTGATTTGTCTCTCTAGGGTATCTCACAGCAATGCCATCATATAATATAGTGGGATTTTACTTTGTTAGAATAGTGTTTTGAAGGTTCCATGTTATATCATGTAATAGTAGTGGTTCATTCTTTTTCCTTGTCTTCATTTGTGTATTCATGCATGCATGTATGTCTGTATGTGTGTATGCATGCACGTATGTATGCATGTGTATATGTACATATGTATTTTGTGCCAACCCTAGGGCTTGAACTCAGAACGTGGGTACTGTCCCTGAACCTTTTTGCTTAAGGCTAGCATTCTACTTGAGCCAGAACTCTACTTGCAACATTTTGATGGTTACTTGCAGTTAGGAGTCTCACATACTTTCCTACCTGGTCAAACTTCAGACTGTAATCCTCAGTAGTCTCCTGAGTGGCTTTACTGAGTAGGTTTACAGGTGTGTATCACCAGCACCTGGATCCAGAAGTTTTTAATCTTCCTAAAACGCAACTTTATACATCTAAGAACTAATTCTTCATTACCATTTTCCCAGCCTGCCTTTTTTTTTTAATTTTTGCCATACTGGAGATTAAACTAGGCCCTCTGGTGTGATAGGCAATTGCTTTACCACTTTACCCACATCCCAACCCTTTGTTTTTACATGTATATATATTTATTAATATATTTTATTGTTTTTTTGGTTGTTTTTTTTTTTTGCCAGTCCTGGGCTTGAGCTCGGGGCCTGAGCACTGTCCTTGGACTTTCTCAAGGCTAGAGCTCTACCACTTGAGCCTCAGCACCACTTCCGGCTTTTTCTATATATGTGGTACCAAGGAATCGAACCCGGGTCTTTGTGCATGCTAGGCAAGCACTTTAACCACTAGGCCAAATTCCAGGCCCTATTTTATTGTTTTTATAAAGGTTATATATATAGGGGTTACTAGTTTACAAGTCAAATAATATTTCTTGGGCCGGGAGTTTGGCCTAGTAGTAGTACTCTACCACTTGCCTAGCATGCATGAAGACCTAGATTTGATTTTTCGGTACTACAAACATAGAAAAAAACCGAAGTGGTGCTGTGGCTCAGCTGGTAGAGCACTAGAAAGCCCAAGGACAGTGCTCAGGCCCTGAGTTCAAGTCCCAGGACTGGCAAAAAAAAAATGTCTCATGAGCCATCTGGCCCAGGCTGGCTTTGAACCATGATTCTCAGATCTTAGCCTCCTAAGAAGCTAGGATTACAGGCATGAGTCACCAGTGCCTGGCTCTGTTTTGTTTTTAAGCTGGCCTCGGACTTGTGATCCTTCTGTCTTTACCTCCTGACTATCTAGTATTAGAGCTACAACTCACCTTGCTGAACTCTCCATCCTACTTTTGGATTCTATGAATTTTTGTTCCCTAGATGTCTCATGGAAGTGGAATCATATAGTACTTATCCTTTTGGTATAAATATTCTCTAAATCATGACTCAAAATCATGGCAATAATGTTAACTTTGTTGAAGCTTTCTTTTCTTATTAATGCCAAACAATATTTCATTGTATGTATACACTGTATTTTGTTTATCCATTCATCTGTTGTTAGACATATGGGTTATTTCTGCTTTTTACTATTGTGGATAGCGCTTCTGTAAACATCAATATACTTTTTCTTTGATTGAACATCTTTTCAGATTTGAGGTAAATGCTAAGGAGAATTGGTAGGTCACATGATAATACAATGATTAATTTATTGGCGTGCTGCCAACCTGTTTTCCATAGCACAGGTAACATTGTACACAGCCCTGATCCAAGGCTTTCCTGATCCAAGGGTTTCATTTTCTCCACATTCCTGCTAACACTTGTTCACTTGTTATTTTCCATCTATCCAGATAGATAGATAGATAGATAGATAGATAGATAGATAGATAGATATCTAGTAAGCTGGGTACAGTGGTTCATGCTTGTAATCCTCACTACTCAGGAAGTTGAGATCGGAGGATCATGATTCAAAGCCAGCCCAGGCAGGAAAATATTTTTATTTAACTTGTATAAAATTGCTTTTCTAGGAAAATTTTTATCTACAAAGCAACAGTGTTTAGGATAAAGATCAAGAAGGCATGAGGGGCTATTCCTGTTCAGCATTGATATAGTATGTTTCTGCCACAATTTAGGAGGGAAAAAAAAAACTAAGAAAAATAAAAAAAGAATCAGGGACATCCTGATAGTTACTCAGGAAACAGATCCAGAAGATCACAGTTTGAGGCTATCCTGGGTAAAAAGTCATAAAGACTCAGTCCAAATCAATAGCTGAGTTTAATGGCATATGCCTCTCTTCATAGCTATGTGGAAATTATAAGGAAGTGCAGGCTAGCTAGGGCACACACAGGAGACTATATCCCAGAAATAACTAAAGTGAGTTGAGTATGGCCCAAATGGTAGAGTACCTGTCTAGCAAGTACAAGGCTTTGAATTCAACTTTGAGGACTCTACCACTTGAGTCAAAGCATGACTGCTGGCTTTTCCTGATATTTTATTGGAGATAAGCGCCTCAAGGACTTTTCTGCCTGGGCTGGTTTCAAACCATGATCCTCAAATCTCAGTCTCCTGATTAGCTAGGATTACAGGTCTGAGCCATCAATGTCTAGCTGGATTTGAACATTAAAAGAAAAAAAAAAGTTGGCAAATATGGTGTAATTGCAGCCCCTAGGTAGGACAGACAAAAAGACTATGGTTTGAGGGCAGCTTGGGCAAAAGTCAGTGAGACTCTTATCTCAAAAACAAAGCTATAACTAAGGCCTAGTGGTTCGAATCTGTAATCCTAGCTACTCAGGTGGCTGAGATCTGAGGATCAAGATTCAAAGTCAGCCTTCACTGAAAAGTATGTGAGACTTTAATTATAATCAGTAAAATGCCAGAAGTGAAGGTATGGTTCTAGGGGCAAGAACACCAGCTGTCAGCAAAACAAACAAACAAAAACTAAGCAAGAGCATACATTTCTGAGTTCAAATCTCAGTACCAGAGGGTGGGGGGAGCTGAAGCTAGCCTCACATCTATAACCTTAGCTACTCAGAGGCTGAAATCTGAGAATCACATTTCACAGCCAAGCAGACAAATCCCTGAGACTTATCTAAAAAAAAAAAAAAAGCCAGAAGTGAGCCAGGCACTAGTAGTTCACAGCTGTAATTCCAACTACTCAGGTTGCTGAGATCTGAGGATCGTGGTTCAAAGCCAGCCTGGACATGAAAATCTGTGAGACTCTTTTTTTTTTTTTTTTTTTTTTGGCCCCCTTCTCTCTCTCTTTTCTGGCCCCGCTAGCTCCGGCCACCACTCGGTTGGGCTCCGCTTGCTCGCCTCCGCTCTCTGTCGCTTGTTGCAGTCTCGTCTCTGTCACTTCCGGCTTGGTTGTGTCTCGTCTCTGCCACTTCCGGCTTGGTTGTGCATGTGGGATACCGAGGAATCGAACCCGGGTCCTTGTGCATGCTAGGCAAGCACTTTAACCGCTAGGCCAAACTCCCGGGCCCTCTGTGAGACTCTTATCTCCAGAAAACCAACTGGAAGTAGTTCTGTGGCTCAAGTGGTAGAGCAATAACCTTGAGCTGAAGAGCTCAAGGATAGCATCCAGGCCCAGAGTTCAAACCCCACAACTGACAAAAAAAAAAAAAAAATCCAGAAGTGGAGGCATGTCTCCCTTAGTAAAAAGGCTGAGTGAGAGTACCAGCATGGAAATAGTATGTGAATTGTCTTTTTCTAATGATTTCAGATGTAAAGCATCTCTCTCTTTTTTATTTTTAATTAATTAATTTTTTTTGCCAGTCCTGGGCTTGAACTCAGGGCCTGAGCACTGTCCTTGGACTTTCTCAAGGCTAGAGCTCTACCACTTGAGCCTCAGCATCACTTCCAGCTTTTTGCTATGTCTGTGGGGTACCGAGGAATCGAACCCGGGTCTTCGTGCATGCTAGGCAAGCACTCTACCACTAGGCCAAACTCCCGGCCCACTCTCTCTTTTTTAATGTATCTATTCAGGTTCTTTACCAAGTTGTTCGTTTGTTTTTGTTTTGTTTTGTTTTGTTTTTTCCAGTCCTAGGTTTGAGCTCAGGGCCTGAGCACTGTCGTTGGACTTTCTCAAGGCTAGAGCTCTACCCCTTGAGCCTCAGCACCACTTCCGGATTTTTTCTATGCCTGTGATACTGAGGAATTGAACCCGGGTCTTCATGCATGCTAGGCAAGCACTCTACCACTAGGCCAAACTCCCAGCCCCTCGTTTTTTTGTTGTTTTTTTTTTTAATCAGATGCATACTTTTCAAACATTTCCTCCAGTTATGTGGGCTGCCTGTTGAGTTCTTCCATGCACATTAAGGATTTTTCACCCTACTCAAAGGTCATGACAGTCTTTGGAGAAGCCATTAGATCATGTATATAAAGGTTTTTGTGGTGTTAATTTTCAGGGGTTATGGTCTAGAAAAGACATGATCTTTTTTTTTTTTTTTTTTTTTGGTTAGGCATAGTGGTTTATCCCTGTAATCCTAGGGACTCTGGAGGCTGCTGTGATGTGCAGGAATTCTGTTAGCTCAAAAAGTTCCCAGCCAAGGCTGGGAGTTGGCCTAGTGGTAGAGTGCTTACCTAGCATATGCGAAGGCTGAGGTTCAATTCCTTGGTACCACATACATAGAAAAGCTGGAAGTGATGTTGTGGATCAAGTGGTAGAGCACTAACCTTAAGGAAAGCCCAAGGACAGTGCTCAGGCCCTGAGTTCAGGCCCTAGGACTGGAAAAAAAGAAAAAAAAGGTTTCCAGCCAGGCCAAAAAGTTCACCAGACCTGGCCCCCTGCACCCCAATCGCAACCAACAAACAAAAGTTGAGGTGTCACCCTACTTCTGAGGTCAATAGGAGACTCAAGGTCTAAGCCTAGCTGGGAATAATTACAAAAAGGCTTGAGGGGGTGTGGCTCTAGAGACTTGCCTATCAAGTGCCAAGTCCTGAGTTCAAACCCTCAGTGCCACCACCACCAAAACAACAGAAATATAATATCAGTCTTAAGAAATCTGATTCCTTTTGAGGCTGTATTTGCTCAATGCTGGTTGTGTGCTTCTGGGCACTAGCATTTCTCCCACACTTTACCATTTAAGTGTCCCATTGAGATAGGATGTGTGTGTGTGTGTGTGTGTGTGTGTGTGTGTGTGTGTGTGTGTGTATCCTGGGACTTTGAACTCAAGGCCCAAATGCTATCCCTGAGCTTCTTTTTGCTCAAGCCTAGTGCTCTACCACATTGAGCCACAGCTCCATTTCTGGCTCTTTTTTAGGTGGTGAATTGGAAATTAAGACTCTAAAGGACTTCCCTGCACCGGCGAGGCTCAAACCCTGATCTTCAGATTTCAGACTCCAAAAGTAGTTAGGATTACAGACGTGAGCCACAGCTGGCATCCAGCAGATTGTCCCTTTCAAAGGAGTATTCTTACTCCCCCTCCTCTCCATAGTTAATAGCTTCTGCGGGGCACAGGCAGACAGGATTTGATTGATTGATTGATTGATTGATTGCCAGTCCTGGGCTTGAGGTCAGGGTCTGAGTACTGTCCTTGGGGTTTCTCAAGACTAGAGCTCTACCACTTGAGTCACAACACCACTTCCGACTTTTTCTATGTATGTGGTACCGAGGAATCGAACCTAGGGCTTTGTGCATACTAGGCAAGCACTCTACCCCTAGGCCACCCTCCCGGCCCGGTGGACAGGATTTGAACTCAAGAGTTCCTGGCTCTTTCGGGTAAGATGATCTCATCTCTAAAATGTGGGCCGGAGGAGAATGTGCATCTTTGCGGATCTGGGATCTTATGCATTTTAGGGAGTCATAAAAACCAGGGCCCGGGTCCGAGGTGTAGATATTAAGCAATTTTTTTTTTTTGGATGCAGAAGAGCGGGAAGGGTTTGAGGCCCGGAAGAACAGATTCCAAAAGTCCGAGTGCCACGCCACCAGGCGGACCCCAATTCCTGCCTCGCAACCTGGGTGCGGCTGGGCCGTACTATTGGGCGCAGGTGGGAGGAGCACTGTTGAAAACAATGCCTGCGACGAGGTTACCGTGGACACCCTTCCGGCTCGTCTCTGCAGAACGACCTCAGGGATTTCCAATGTAGCTAGCCAGCGTGGCCTGGCTTCTCTCGGTGTCCTCCCCTTCTCCGGCGTTTCCCTCCTTTTCCCCCGTTCCCCCCTACGTCGCATTTCCTAATGGTACGCTCCCACCTAGCCTGGGAGCGGCAGGCCGCGTGGCCACTGCGCAGGCGCATCCCGCCACCGAGCGGGGAGGGGAGGGAGCGAAGCCTGGGACCACGCCCCTCTGCCGCTCCAAGCGTGACGTCGCGGGGGGCGCCGGCCTCCGCCCGGCCCCGACCGGTGAGAGCGAGCGGCGGGCCGACCCGACGCCGCGCGATCGGGAGGGATGCGGGTGCTGAGCTTCTTCCGGAGAGGGGGCGGCTTGGGGCAGGAGGGGAGGCCCGGGTGCGGCCCGCCCCCCCACCACCATTCGGACCCTTCAGGCTCTGCCCTTTTTCCCTCCTGTTGCTTCCTCCCCCACTTTCCTGATGAGCTGGGACTCCCGGGGCAAGAGAGCTGGGGGGCTGAGCCTTTGTGACACCTGCCATTTCCGTGTCTCCATTCACCCCGTAGGTTTAACTCCTGTTCATCGACCTCAGCTTGGTGTGTGGGGGTAAATTACTCCACTTTAGAAGCAGGAGGTGGGTCCTTGGCCTTACCACGCCTCAGTGCTAAAGCCACCGAGCCTCAGTTTCCCCGACCGTAGTTTTCCCTTGCATCCTCTGTGGTTTTTGAGGATCTGTATGACACCAGGAGAGAGGACATCTGTTGAATTCCTGAATGGCTAAGTTCGTGCAGGCTTGTGCTGTCTGGCATATGGAATCCTCCTTCTGACTTACTGATCTTAGAACTCCCATTTTACGCAAGCTGGCAGAGGTTAACCGGCTTGATTTGACATAACCAAAGATTCCCAAGGGAGATTCACACCTACCTAGCTCATGAGCTCCCAAATGGGGATCTTTTAGATAATTCTCTTGTCTGAGTTCTGCTTAGATCTAGTCTCCCACCAAAACCTAGCCCCAGAACAGCTGCTTGCTTCCTCTTTGTCCTGCTGAGAATTCTCCCTTTCAAGTTCCCTTTGCCAGAACAGAATGCTCAGCTCTGCATCTGCCTTATTTTAGAAGTGAAAGACAGCAAGAGAGTTTAAGTAGTACAGGGAGATAGACTTTTGGTATCCACAGAGTCTGGGATTCTAGATCTAGCTGTGCTAGTTATCTGACTGTGGCCCTGGGCTTTTCTCTGCGCTTCCTTTTGCATAACATGGGTGAGTATCACCTGACCAGTAGGCTCTCCTCTAGTTCTCCCTTGCTGTCCTCCAGCAGGCTCTCCGTGGAGGCCCAGACTCCTCTCCTTCCCATGGGCAGCTGCCAGGCGGGGCACAACCTGCATCTCTGTCTGGCCCACCACCCACCTCTGGTTTGTGCCACTTTGATCCTGCTGCTTCTTGGCTTCTCAGGCCTGGGTCTGGGTGGCTTCCTTCTTACTCACAAGACTGGTCTTCGCAGCCCTGACATTCCACAGGTAAGTGCTCCACTGCTTACCCTGCCCTTATAAGTCTGCTCTTGCCCCTGCTGCAGATTTAAGCTCACTTGTGGTCCACTTTTCTTTTTGCTCACAGGATTGGGTCTCCTTCTTGAGATCTTTTGGTCAGCTGACCTTGTGCCCTATGAATGGGATGGTCACAGGGAAGTGGAAAGGGCCTCAAGTCGTAGGCTTACTGACTACCTTGAACTTGGGAGATGGTCCAGACAGGAACAAGACTCAGACATTCCAAGCCAAAATCTCTGGTAGTCAAATGGGATTGAAAGGTGAGATCAGGGAGAACTGCTGGGTGTGTGTGGGGGGAGGGGAGGAATGCGGGCAGCATCAGAATACTCAGGACTGGTTCCTGCTCACCTTGGGTTCTAACCCTGTGCCTTCGTCACTTCTGCTGTAATAAGGCCTAGATACTTTCACTACACAGTTCACCCACAATGTGAGCACTTTACATTTTGTCTTTCTCCTTTCAATTCTGAGGCCCTTTGATTCTAGCCTTGGAAGTGTGATGAGATAGGCAAGGTTTCATTCACTGTTCTTTTCTCAACCCTGTAGCAATCTCCTCTTAGGGGCAAAGCATGATCTGTCCAGGCTTGAGTTCTGGGCCTGGGCACTATCCCTGAGCTCTTCAGCTCAAGGATACCACCCTACCCTTAAGCCATAGACCCCTTTGCAGTTTTCTAGTGGTTAATTGGAGATAAGAGAAACTTTAGTGCCCAGGCTGGCTTTGAACCTCAGATCTTAGCCTCCTGAGTAGCTAGGATTACAAGTGAGAGCCACTGGTGCCCTGCTATTTTTATTTATTTATTTATTTATTTATTTATTTATTTATTTATGAACTCAGGGCTTCAGCACTGTCCTTTGGCTTTCTCAAGGCTAGAGCTCTACCACTTGAGCCACACAGCACTATTTTCAGTTTTTTCTAGGTATGTGGTACCAAGGAATTGAACCTGGGTCTTCATTCATGCTAGGCAAGCATTCTACCATTAGGCCAAATTCTGGGTCCCTATTTTTACTTTTTAATTTATTATTATTTATGTATTCTTCCAGTCTTGGGGCTCAAATTCAGGGCCTGAGCACTGTCCTTGGGATTTCTCCAGGCTAGAGCTTTGCCACTTGATCCACAGCACCACTTCTGGCTTTTTCTATGTATGTGTTATGGAGGAATCAAACCCAGGTCTTCATGCATGCTAGGCAAACACTCTACCACTAGGCCAAACTCCTGGCCCCTGTTTTTCTTTTTTAAAGGGTCACACTGTTGGTCAACTACTGGTGAGGAATGTGTCCAGATATAGGAAGACAAGTTAGGAGGTGACTGCAAATAAGAGATGATAAGAAAAGCTGAGTTAAGACAGTGATGTGAGTTTTGAGACACTAGAATTCTGGAATTGACAAGATTTGGCCACTGGTTTATTTATGTAATAGTGGAGAAAGTTGTCCTATAGAATTTTTTTTTTTTTTTTTTTAATTTTGGGGTGAGAGCGGGCCGGGAGTTTAGTCTAGTGGTAAAGTGCTTGCCTAGCATGCATGAAGACCCGGGTTTGATTCCTCGGTACCACATGCATAGAAAGAAGCTGGAAGTGGTGCTGAGGCTCAAGTGGTAGAGCTCTAGCCTTGAGAAAGTCCAAGGACAGTGCTCAGGCCCTGAGCTCAAGCCCAGGACTGGCAAAAAAAAAAAAAAAAAATTGGGGGGTGAGAGCAGGTGCTGTCCTTTAGTATTTTTTTTTTTCCCTCAAGGTTGCTATTCTACCAGTTGAATCACAGCTCCACTTATGTGTTTTTGGTAGTTAATTGGAGATCAGAGTGTCAACAGACTTTTCTGCCTGGGCTGGCTTGAAACCTGGATCCTCAGATCTCAGCCTCCTGAGTAGTTATGATTACAGGCCACCAGCATGCAGCCTTCTACAGTGTTATTCCTGAGTCAAATAGCATGGCCCTTTTGTTTTTGTTGTTTTAGACAGTGTCTCATTATGTAATCCAGGCTGGCCTTGAACGTGTGATCCCCTAGCTTCAGTCTCTTGATTTTTGAGATTACAGGCATGCACCACTGTGTGGAACTTGTTCATTGATACTTTAACATAACTTTCATTGTTTGGAAGTGTGTGTGTGTGTGTGTGTGTGTGTGTGTGTGTGTATGTGTGTGTATGTGAACTTAGGGCCTGGGTGCTATCCCTGAGCTTTTTTGCTCAAGGATGGCATTCTATTACTTGAGCCATAGCTCCAATTCTGACTTTTTGGTGATGATTAAAGATATGAGTGTCCTAGACTTGCCTGCTTAGGCTGGCTTTGAACCACAATCCTCAGATCTCAGCTCCCAAGTAGCTAGGATTATAGGCATGAAAGTAAACCACCAGCAGCTGGCATTGTCTTTTTTTTTTTTTTTTTTTTTGCCAGTCCTGGGCTTCAGCTCAGGGCCTGAGCACTGTCCTTGGACTTTCTCAAGTTAGAGCTCTACCACTTGAGCCTCAGCACCACTTCTGGCTTTTTTCTATGTATGTGGTACCGAGGAATCGAACCCGGGTCTTCCTGCATGATAGGCAAGCACTTTAACCACTAGGCCAAACTCCCGGCCCCTGGCATTGTCTTTTATGAGGTTTATTGCCCTTTATTAAGGCTTTTAGGTTTTATGTCTTTTGTGGGAATAACTTCTTCACTGTAAAAGTGGAAAATAGTCTTCTTTATTTTTTCAATAGCGTTTTATTTTTGGTACTAAAATTTGAAGTCAAAACCTTGTGATTATTTTCTTTCAATACTTGATTTTCTTTTTTTTGGCCAGTTCTGTCCCTGGACTTTCTCAGGGCTAGAGCTCTACCACTTGAGCCTCAGTACCATTTCCGGGTCTTCATGCATGCTAGGCAAGCACTCTACCACTAGGTTAAACTCCCAGCCCAAACACTTGATTTTTTTTTTTTTTTTTTTTGCCAGTCCTGGGCCTGAGCTCAGGGCCTGAGCGCTGCTGTCCTTGGACTTTCTCAAGGCTAGAGCTCTACCACTTGAGCCTCAGCACCACTTCCAGCTTTTTGCTATGTATGTGGTACCGAGGACTTGAACCCAGGTCTTCGGGCATGCTAGGCAAGCACTCTACCACTAGGCCAAACTCCCGGACCCTGATTTTTTTTTTTAAGGTTTGCATTGTTCTTTAATACACATGGGTTTTATTTTATAGTGCAAGATAACAGTCTGTTTTCAAATGTTTTTCCACATGGAAATTGTCCCAAGGCCACATGCTGAACAGGTCATCCTTTTTCCTACTAATTTAAAACAGAATGGGAACCTTTTAATGGAGTTTGATACCTAGTGGAAAACTGTGCTTTCTTAAAAAGAACAAATCAGTTTATACAAACTGACATTAGGCAGAGTGCATCTCCTGTGTCTCTGTGTGACTGTAAGCTAATTTCAGTCCGTTTGTGTGTTCAGTGATGCACAACTATTTTCATCCTTGGTGCTAAAGTATGTAGAGTTCTTTATTGAACAGCCATCAATGCCCAAATACCTGGCATTATAGAAAGTCTCAGAGCCAGGCTCTGGTGGCTCATGCCTATAGGACGCTGATCTGAGGATTTCAGCCCAGGCAGACTTCTCTCTCTCTCTCTCTCTCTCTCTCTCTCTCTCTCTCTGTCTCTCTCTCTCTCTCTCTCTCTCACACACACACACACACACACACACACACACACAAGTACACACTCCAACCAAAACCCTGAAATGGCACTGTGGCTCAAATGGGAGAGCGTTAGCATTGAGTACAGAGTCTCAGGCTCAGATATGTATCAGTATGTTCTGAGATCGTCTCCTGAACTTTTTGCTTGGACTACTAGCCTTAAGCTTTGATTCTCCTGTCTCCTCATCTCAAGTAGTTGGAATTAGAGGCCTCAATCACCACACCTGACTCTACGTCTTACTTCTTTCTCTTCCATCCTTCTTTTAGGATCTTCTGCAGGAGAGGTAATCCTCATCACAGCCAGAGTGGCTCCAGAAAGGACTCCAGGAACCTGTCTGTATTTTAGTACTGGTCCAGGAATCCTGCCTTCCAGTCAGCCACCCATAGCCTGCTCAGAGGAGGGAGCAGGAAATGTTACCCTGAGCCCTAAGATGGATGAGGAGTGTGTCAGGGTCTGGAGCCACGAAGGCCTTGCACTCACCAAGCTGCTCACTTCGGTAAGAGCCTCAGGTTGATCACTTGGTTTTATAGACTCCCATTGCCGAATGCTGTATGTGGAAAGTACCAGGTGGGAATTTTACCTAGTGGAAAATATCTAGACTTTACAACCCTCCTTTAGAAGCTGTGTGGCCTAGAGCAAGAATCTGTACCTCTCTAAGCCTCAGCTGCCTCTCAAAAGAGAAGATACTACTCCAAATTCTAGCAAATAAGGATTGAATGAGGATGATTGTCCAAAATGCTCAGCTCAGTAAAGGATACCTAATAGGTGTGATACATGCCAGTTTGACTGTCCTTAAGCAAGATAAAACCTGAGTTGTACCTCTAAGAAATGGTGCAGCTGTGAACAAGAGGCAGAATGGGCTAATTGCTGTCATAGAGATATAAACAATAGTATTATACAAACACAAAGTAAGGAGCAATTAACCCTAACATTTATAGAATGCTTCCTGGAGAAGGTGGCACTTAAGAACGAATCGTATACAGTAGCTCATAAGGTACAAAGTGTTTTTAGGTTCATTATCTTATTTGATCTTAAAATAACCTTTTGAGGTTGGTGCTGTTAGCCCATTTTACAGATGAGGAAACAGGTTTGGAGAGAAGGAGTTAATTGCCTGAGGCCATACAACTGGTTGTGTGTCAGAGCAGGGGCTGTAATCCCCGCCTTCTCACCTGCCATTCTTAAAGGATGAGGAAGTGCTTGCCGTCCAGGAGTCTGGAGTGGGAAGACACTGAGGAACACGAGCCCCTGGATTGGGAAGAATTTAGCCTTTGGGGACACTACATGCTGAAGGGTTTAGGAGTGGCCTAGAAGAAGCCTGTGGGACTGAACTGGAGGGGGCACTGGGAATCCCAGGGGAGGATGCTACAACTGGACACTGAAGGACCTTCAAGGTCCTCCCTGGTGCTGAGTGGAGATGGGCTGAGTGAACGAGGGCGAGCAGCTGGGAGATCGTTGCTACTTTTCACTCATGCTCTGTTAGCACAACCTTTCAAAGGTGGAGAAGAAAGAATGTTCCTGGCTCAAGCAGTCATTCTGGATTTTGTCCATGGCTGGGCAGGAGAGCAGTTTGTAAACCATTGAGGCAAATGTTAACTTGTCTCAGAAGAACATTTTTTTTCCCTTTAGCTTCTCCCTAGATGTTGAGGAGCCTCTCCTTATGGAGTCTTGAACCCATCACTCTTGGGTTGGGGGCAAAATGTCTTCCTAAAGGGAAGACACTCTCCCACTCTCCATCATTTTCACCTTCCCTCCCCGTGCCTATTCCTAGGAGGAGTTGGCTCTGTGTGGTTCCAGGCTGCTGGTGTTGGGCTCTTTCCTGCTTCTCTTCTGTGGCCTTCTCTGCTGTATCACTGCTAAGTGCTTCCACCCACGCCGGGAGTCCCACTGGTCTAGAGCCCGGCTCTGAGGGCACTGGCCTAGTTCCTGCCTTGTTCTCAGGTGAGGATCTTCACTCCTGTAAGAACAGGGGAGGGGCTGGGAGTGGCAGTTTTAACTGGGGTAGAGCCATTCTTGGAGTCCATCCTTAAATACTGCTTACACCAAAAACAACATTCATCCTCTTGTTTTAAATTATGAAATAGTTAACACTGAACTAGGAAAGTCAAAAGAAACATTAGAATATGCTTGGCAAATTATTATAGACACTTGTGAAATTGAATATTCTCCCATGGTCCTTTGCTTTCTGAGATGTCCTCTCCTCTCTCTCCCTAGGAGTTAACTATCTTACTTTAGAGGAGCAGAATGAAGGGGTAGGTGGAAGGAAGACATATTGGTGAACTAGTTTATGTTAGTTCATAAAGGGAGAAAGTATTTCTGCAAAAAGATCTTATTAGATTGGTCTAATCTATCTTGAAAACTGCACATGATGCATCCTCTCTTAAGCTGTCTTCAACTTCAAATGGCCTCAATGTTCTAGGAAATTACCCTGGGAGAAATGGGAACTGCTCTGGCCAGAGGAACTGGAAGCTCAAGATCAACTTCGTTAATTTTGCTTTGGGTTAGAACTCACTGACTAAAAATGATATTGTGGTTTCAGCCTTGAATTGGGGGAAGGAAGGATTTCTGGCCCTTGGCAGATTCCATAGTTGGGCAGTCACCCCAATGGGATTCAGTGCCCACATCTGGCTAGTTGTCACTTCTGCTTTTTCCTCAATGTCTTCTCACCTCAGAGCTGCCCCTCAGAACTCTGTTTTGTGTTTTGTTTTTGTTTTCTCCAGGTGTGAATCAGCTTCTTGGGCTTTGGTTGAGTTGGAAGAAATGTACAAAAAGTGAAGAGCTGGAGAGTTGGGGGGAAATAAAAGGCTTTTTTCTTTTTTTAACTTTTTTTTTTTTTTCTGCCCGGTGTTGCCAAAAGTTTAAGGTGTTTATTCCCTGGGTGAGGGTGAGAAGTTTAGGGTAGCTAGGCTTAGGTTTGGGAACTTTTTTTACTTTCGGCTTTTTTTTTTTTTTTGCCTGGGGCTTGAACCCTGGGCCTCAGGCAACAAACTTGTGCTTTCTCAAGACTAGTGTTCTACCAATTGAGCCACAGTACCACTTCCGGCTTTTTCTGTGTATGTGGTACCAAGGAATCAAACCCAGGGCTTCCTGCATGCTAAGCAAGTACTCTACCACTACAACCGCCCCTGGCTTTTAAGACAAGGTCTTGCCCTTGTATCCTTGGCTGGCCTTGAACTTGAGGTCTCCCTGCCACAACCTGCGGAGTGCTGGAAGTACAGGCCAGTGCCATCACAGCCCCAGTCCCTTTGTTGACTTTTTCTTCTGGGAAACAGGTAGGCATTGGGCATACTGACTTCTGCCCTCTTCCCATCGTTGTGACTTGGCTTTGGAAAACATTGGGCTCCGCCATTCAGTGTCTTGATTCTTTCCATGAACTAAAATGGGTCGTTGGGGGTTTGCTACAAATGCATGATGACCTTGGGTAAGTCATGCAACCCTGCAGAGCCTCGGCTTCTTGGGGGGCGATTTGACAGATTGAGTCTAGCAACGCTGACATGCAACATCGAGTCCTTGCATTTGGGGCTGACGTCTAAACCGGACGGTTAACTACCTTAAGAGTGGCCCATTTTCCCGCCTTTTCCGCGTCCAGCCACGGCAGGAACCGCAGCCTTCCCCCAGCTCCCAGGGAGCCTCTGCCCTGCGCGCAGGCGCAAACGACAGCTTTCCGTCCACCCGCGCCCCCCCCTCCCCAAGCTTGCCCTAGCAACAAGCTCGAGCTGGGAGCGAAGGCGGGGTGAGCGCATGCGTCCTTGCGCTTTGCTCCACCAGTCGTTGGATTGCGCGCTGGGCTCCTCCCCGCGGCAAGCCTAGCCCGTCTCCCCGCCCCCTCCCACCCAGGGTCCGCGTGGCGGGGCGCGCGCGCACTCGAGCCCGGTGACTCCGAGTCTCCCGGGCTGCAGCCGCCAGGCGAGAGGGGCGGGGTTCTCCCTCGGGGCTCCGCCCCTTTTGGCCCGGCGTTCCTACCGCGCCTGCGCGCTCCCGCCCGGTCTCCATCTTGGAATTGGGAGGAAGAGGGAGAGGGAGACCGGGACGAGACCGGGGCTGTGGTGCGGAGAGAGGCTGAGACGGAGAAGAGGCGAGGGGGAGAGGGCGCGGAGACAGTCGGCAGTTCCTTAGCTACAGTCTCTCGGCTGTCCCCGAAAGCGAGGAGGAGGAAGGAAGGAGGCCAGGGCGGGAGCGGGGACTGTCACTCTCGGACCCCGGCGTGAGAGGGGCCGTGCGGCCGGACGTCCTCGGGGTGGGCCCCCTGTCGGTGGCCGGAGACCCGGGACTCAGCCTCCTGGGTTCTGAATTTCCGGGCTTCGCCCCACGATTCTCAGATACCCAGGTATCATCCCTGCTATTCCAGATATCCGGGACTCAGGTCCCCAACCTCTCCAAACCTGGGTGTCTGCTTTATAGAATTGGAAATACCTGGGGTTCAGGCCCCTGTGTGCACTAGGACCCGGGGTTCATTCCCCAGGCCTTCAGATACCGGATTCCTTTTCCCCGTGTGTAAAATATACGGGGTCCAGACCCCCCCACCCCAACCTCAGAAATCCGGGATTCAGCAACTCTCGCCCTCGAGTTGGGGGAGGACTGGACCGCGAGGTCAGATCAGGTTGTCACCCCCTCCCCTCCAGGGGCGGCTTCCCGGGCCCGCCCCTCAGGAAAGGCGAAAGCCGAGGAAGAGGTGGCGAGGGGAAAGGTCTCCTTGCCCCTCTCCCTGCTTGGCAGAGCCGCTGGAGGACTCCAGGCGGAAGCGGAGGCGCTGGGGCACCATAGTGACCCCTACCAGGTGAGACACGGGGTGCAGGGGCGCGGGTCCCTGTGTTTAGCACAGAAGAAACAGACCTTTCTGAGGGGCTGGGCCTGGGTAGGCCCCTCTCTTCAGGATGGGGAACCCAGCTGGGCCGTGGTCAGCCTCTGGCCAGCCTTGCCTTATGTTACCACCCTCTTCCCCTTCCTCTTCCCTCATTGTGTCTGGTTGATGGGGGACCTCAGGTGACAAGGTCCCTGATGCCATGCCCCGGGGTTCTTGAGTTAATCACATGGGTTGGATCTTTCTGGTCTCTGTTAACTTTGCCCCTTGCAGCCACCTCTTCTTCATGGATTACACTCCCTTTTCCTGACTGCTCTGGGGTGTTGGTTCACATGCCTCTGATTCCCATGGTGGGTCTGCTTATCTGCTTTTCAGGCTTGATTTGGTTGGTTGTCTTGTCCTTGTCCAAGAAAGGGAGAGAGAGAGAGAGAGAGAGAGTGTGTGTGTGTGTGTATGTGTGTATACAGGTGTGCTCAAATGTGATCACCTGCCAGTTAACCTTGCTTCCTATCCCTTGCTGGTATGCATTTCATACGTTTATCAAGTGATCTTTATGAATTACTTTTCATCCATTCTCTTATTCCTCCCACATCCCATTCACCCTTATGAAACCTCTTTCATTGCTGTCTTCCCATTCTACAGTTAAGAACATTGAGGCTCCAGCGAGGTTGCCCAAGGTCACACAGCTGAAGTGGAATTTTAAAGTAAGACCTCAGCCAGGTCTTGCCCTTGATCCACACTTGTTTCTGGCCATGTTTTCTTCCAAGCTTGGGCTTAGCCAGAGGAAGATGAATTGGGGTGAGGGTTGAAAATGGAGGTGTGATGAAATGTCTTTCCAGGAGGGCTGTCTACTAAGGAGCTTTTCCTGCCTCTGCTCCATGCATTTCCTGTCTAACATGACCTTCATTTTTACTACATTCTCAGATTTTGGCCTGGGTTTCTGAAAGGGCTGGCCTTTTTGACAGATGATGGCCTTAGTGGCTTCTCTTGACAGTTAATGCTTGGCTGTCGGGGTAGCATGAGTCCCCAAAGCATTAAGCCTATAGCAATCCTAGAGGCAGGGAAGGAAAAAAAAAATCCGTATGTATAGTGTTTCAGTGAGATCTCATGAGTCCCACACTACAATAATTCATTTAACCTGAGAAGACCAAGAAGTGAAAGGAAGTTATCTAAAGCTGTTGCTGTACCATGCAGATGGGATATACTACTGGTAGGGCAGCTCAATGATGAGGACACATTTCTCATCAGAGACGGGTAAGAGCATTGATTTTAAAACGTGGTTTTGATTTAGCACAGACCTTGGTAATTGTTCACATGTTGTTTTTATGAGGAAGAGAACCTGTGTGCTAGTGGCTGGCATCATTTTTATGTGGTCTGGGATCCTGGCAGCCCTGGGGTTGGTGCCAGGAAAGAGGTCAGGAAGATTGCCTTGGCAGGTTGTGAGCACCTGCTTTTGTGTGTAGGTGTGTGATGGAGGTGAGGTATGCTCAGTGTTGGCAGAGGGGGCCTCAAGCAGTCCAGCTGCTCTTGAGGGCTGAGTTGAGGACAAGCAATCTCAGCTTTTCTGAGCCCTCTACCCCTCCTGGGCCACTGAACAGTCAAACTCCCTCCTTGCTCTTCAGCTTCCAGTTGGGCTGAAGAGACAACATTAACAACACAACAGGAAACAGTGCACAACCAAATATAATTAACTGCTAAAATTGTTAGGTGCTTTTAAGTAGCTAGAACTCTTCCTTGGGAGTCCAGCTTTGCTGAAGGATCCTTTGTGCTTAGCCAGGATTTTCTTCTGGAATTGACTTGAGAGTCTGGTTCTGACAACGAGTAGCAACTTTTTCTTGGTATTTGGCTGGGTGATCAGGGAACACCCTTCAAGACCTGGAGTAGTCAAGGGAGGCTTCCAGTAGGAGGGGATTGAGATTGGGGTGACACTGACAGTAGTACTAAGCAACGAGACCTTAGTGAAGAGAAGGTCCTGTCTGGTCTCTGACCTTAGAGAAAATCTGTGTGTGTATGTGTGCATGTGTGCCAGTATTAGAGTTAAATCCAGGACCTGAGAGCTGTCCCTTGGCCTTTTTGCCCAAGGCTGATGCACTACCACTTGAGCCATAGCTCCATTTCTGGCTTTTTGGTGGTTAACTGGAAATAAGAGTCTCATGGACTTCCCTGCCTGGGCTGGTTTCAAACCTTGGTCCACAAATCTCTACTTCCCGAGTAGCTAGGATTACAGGTTTGAGCCTGTAAGTAGTCCTTCTTTCTTTTGCCCATCAGCAACTTGTCTGATAAATGCTGGTCCAGGTCCTAACCCTAACCTGCTGATTTCATCAGGCTGTCCTGAAAGCCTGGTGGGGTGAGATAGCTTTGGGCAAATAACTTATCCTTTCTAAGCTTGTATTCCTCGCTGGTGAAATAGGGATAAAGATCATACCTCATAAAGTTGAGATGAGCATCCAGTGAGACACTTACTACCCATGCTCAACAAATGCTGTTCATGCTCCAGACAGGCACCCCTGCACCTGTATGTGCTGCTTATGCAATCGGATTGGACAAAATTAAGGCATCCCACGTGACAAGAGATACCCTCAAAGTCACTTCTATGCCTGCCCTTCCCATTCTAGACCTCTCTGCCACAGTATCCCTACCCTTTGTGAGAGTGAGTCTCCTGGTTCTTCTGGGCCAGTACCCACTTGTAACAATGGCCGGATTTCCACTACCTCCGGCCTAGCTGTTTCCTGTTCTCTTCCAGGGTGTGAAAGGTTGGAGGGAGGAGGGGGCCTCAGCACCAAGGGGAACAGGAGGGTGCCTGGAAATTGTTGGGAGTGTGGGACAGGACATGTGGGGATCTGGAGGGGAAACGGGTTATAAGGGAATATGAACTGGTTGAGGGGCAAAGGGGCTGGTAAGGATGCTTGACTTCCCAGTGTCTTCCTAGCAATTTTAGGGACTCGAAGGCCACAGCCCCCGTGATCTGGTTGCCAAGGCAACTTCATTTTTTCAAAGCTTTGACGTTACTCCTGATTTCCCCCTGTCCTTTCTCAGCAGTGCCTCCCCCTCATCAGAATGAGGGGGGAGGAGAAGTCAGGAACTCAAGGGGCTCATCCTTTCCCTGTGGGTCCTGCCCTAATTCTAAGACCCATCTTCATTTCCCAGGCTAGGCCCTACTCTCAGGGCCCCCAGGGGCCACCATGCCAGCTGGGGGCCGGGCTGGGAGCCTGAAGGACCCTGATGTGGCTGAGCTCTTCTTCAAGGATGACCCTGAAAAGCTCTTCTCTGACCTCCGGGAAATTGGCCATGGCAGCTTTGGAGCTGTGTACTTTGTGAGTTGGGGTTTGGGAAGTAAAGTAAGGATGGGGACTCTTATTCACTCTGTGAATCTCTAGACAGTCCTTCTGAGCCATTCCACCATACCAGCCTTTCCTGTTTTCTTCCCCTGCCCTGCGCTGGGAGAGGAAGATGTATCACTACCCTCTGATCTGATCTGGTCCTCTAGGCCCGGGATGTCCGAAATAGCGAGGTGGTGGCCATCAAGAAGATGTCCTACAGTGGGAAACAATCAAATGAGGTGAGTCAAGCTCCCTAAGACCAGGTTGTGGGACAGAGGACCTCAGTCTTGACACCGGCTGTGTAATTCCTTTCCTGACTTTCTAGAAATGGCAGGACATCATCAAGGAGGTGCGGTTCTTGCAGAAGCTCCGACATCCCAATACCATTCAGTACCGGGGCTGTTACCTGAGGGAGCACACGGCTTGGGTGAGCTGTCCTCTTCTCGGGCCCATCTTGTCCTGGCCCAGTTTCTTAAGTGGGCCTTGTTCAGGGTGCCATTGTGAGATCTTAAGAAAGAGGAAGTATTTTCTGACTACTCTAGTCCTCAAACAAATCCAAGAGCAACAAGGTCAGTCTAGGAGAAAGAGGCTGGCTACAGAGCTACTACATAGGTAGCAGGTGGAAGGGGGCATGTGGTTTGGAGGAGAGAAAGAGTGAATGGAGGGTTAAAGGGATTTAAATGGAAGTAGTGGGGAGTAATTTTGATTTTGTCTAGCCAGGGACTCTCCCACACCTCATTTTCTCCCCATCACGACTTGCGGGGCCATCACCTGAGTGAAAGGATAGGCATAGAAGCTCTGTTTTGAGTTCTCAAGGAAGCTAGGCCAGGATAGCCAGGATCTGTTGATCTCTAATGCTTGACCCTTCCGTAGCTGGTGATGGAGTATTGTCTGGGCTCAGCTTCTGATCTCCTAGAAGGTAAGTGACTTGGTTAGTAAGTGGGATAAGGGAGCAAACAAGCTATAAGGGAAGGGATAAAGGGACCTTAATCTAGTCTTACCTATCAACCCCTTTAATTCGATATTTTTTTCCCTCTCTAGTACACAAAAAGCCCCTTCAGGAAGTGGAGATTGCAGCTGTGACCCATGGGGCGCTTCAAGGTCTGGCCTACCTGCACTCCCACAACATGATCCACAGGTACAGCAATGCCAGAGGTGGCTGGAAGGAGAGTGCTTGCTACACACCCCTCACTTCTCCAGGCTGCAGCTGTCTTGGAAACTGCTAAAGCCCCCGGCCAACTTTCTTGAGACATTTAATATTTGTACTTGGCCTCCATTAGGGATGTGAAGGCTGGAAACATCCTGTTGTCAGAGCCAGGCTTAGTGAAGCTGGGGGACTTCGGCTCGGCATCCATCATGGCACCTGCCAACTCCTTCGTGGGCACCCCATACTGGTGAGGGAGAGTGGTGGGGGGAAGAGCTCCCAGGATGGCAGAAGCGGGAGTGATGGAGTCTGAGAGGTGATTCACCTCTTTCCTCCCATTCTCTCAGGATGGCTCCAGAGGTGATCTTGGCCATGGATGAGGGTCAATATGATGGCAAAGTGGATGTCTGGTCCTTGGGGATAACCTGCATTGAGCTGGGTAAGGACAGTCTCCTCTTTATTCCCCCCTCTTTCTTCTCCACACCTTTCCATTACTGTCCTCATTCCATCCCATCCTTCTAGGATAGTATCCTAGGCCTCCAGACTCTTGTCCATTTTGACCACCCTAGAGCTCTGATTACAAGCACCTGTCAAGTCCTGCCAACTCTGAGACTGACAGGTTTTATAGTAATTAATTAATGGCTTTCTGTCCACTACCTTAGTAGTCTTTTTTGAGTGTCTTTCCTCTAGTATTTCTTTTTCCAAAAAGACTTGCTTCAAGCATGTGCTAGCGATGGAACATAGTGCCTTGCTCATGTTAAGTAAGTGCTCTGCTACTGAACTATACCCCAGGCTTGAGAGCAAGTCTAGAATCTTATCTTCATAATGCTTAGCAAGTTTTTTGCTCCTAATTGATACTTAGTAAGTTACTACTTGATAACTGGATGTGCACTTCCTTCTGCTTTTTCTTTAGTGCATTGTGGATGCTATTTTCTTTGACCCTTCTCTATCTACTTGTATCAGAGAGGGTAGATGTTACATTTCTAATGGAAACTAATGGAAACTCAATATAACTATATGAATTGTTCAAAGTCATGCTGCTCCTAATTTAGACTTTGGGATTTGAATCCATGCTGAGTTCCATTCTAGTCTATTTTGTGCACCTGCCATCTTTCACCTTCTCTCTATTGACCTTCCCATAGCGGAGCGGAAGCCACCACTGTTTAACATGAACGCGATGAGTGCCTTATACCACATTGCACAGAATGAGTCCCCCGCACTCCAGTCAGGACACTGGTGAGGACTGGGTTATCTGGAACTAGGGTAGACCATGGAGACAAGCTGCCTGGCTCATACCTGTTCCTCCTGTCCCCCACCGTCTGTGATTTCTAGGTCTGAGTACTTCCGGAATTTTGTTGATTCCTGCCTTCAGAAAATTCCTCAAGATAGACCAACCTCAGAGGTTCTTCTGAAGGTGAGGGCTTATAGGCTCACGTTCCCCTAAAGCTGCAGATTGGTACAAGAAGCCCTCTCTGAAGCCCTTCTCCAGCAGGAGTTTCCTGCTCAAGTTCCTACTCCACCCTTGATTCCCAGTGGATTCTTTTTCTTATAAAATTTATTTATTTTTTGTCAGTTATGGGACTTGAACTCTGGACCTCGCGCTGTCCCTGAGCTCTTCAGCTCAAGGCTACTGCCCTACCCCTTTGAGCCACAGCACCGCTTCCAGTTTTCTGGTGGTTAATTGGAGATAAGAGTCTCACCGTCTTTAGTTCCTGGGCAGGCTTTGAACCATGATCCTCAGATCTCAGCCTCTTGAGTAGCTAGGGTTGCAGGCGTGAGCCACCACACCTGGCTCCAGTGGATTCTTTTTTGAGAGGTATTTTTTTCTATTAGACTTTCAACTTTCTTTTTTTTTTTTCTTTCTTTTTTTTTTGGTTGGTTGTAGAGCTTGAACTCTGGGCCTGGGTGCTGTCCCTGAGCTCTTCAGTGAAAGGCTAAAATGCTGTACCACTTGAGCCACAGCACCACTTCCTGTTTTAGCTTTCTAAGCAATAATTTCCCCCATATCTAATTGCCAGTTAGAGTTTTTGATTAGCATGAGGTAATCAGGGATGTAATTCAAGCCCAAAACTCATGGTGTCTTACCATGGGTAATTTTTGGCAGTTCTGGGGTTTGAATTCTGCCTCATGCTTGCTAGGCAGGCATTCGGTCACTTGAGACACAACCCTGTATCCCCTGAGATGGTTTAGAAGGGTCCAAAGGGATCTCTAGTTGGGGCTGGCTTAGGCAATTTGACCTGCTTGTTTGATAATTCTGGGATAACTTATCCCAGCTTATCACATAGCACTTTTTTCATGTTGTTTTGTGTCAGTCCTAGGACTTGAACTCAGGGCCTGGGCAATGTCCCTAGGCCTTTTAGTTCAGGCCTAGCACTCTACCACTTGAGCCACAGCTCCACTTCTGGGTTTTTGGTGGTTTGGTGAAGAAGAGTCTCATGAGCTTTCCTGCCTTTGAACCATGATCAGATCTCCATCTCCTGAGTAGGATTATAGATGTGAGCCACTGGTTCCCAGCATGAGCCACTAGCACCCAGCTACCTAACCAATAGTGGAACTAGACTAGAGTTCAGATCTTCTGAATGACCTTGCCTTCAGCCATGTCTTTGTCACTTCTGGAGAACTAGAGACTGTCTCAGGAGTGGAAACTGGGTGATGGGAGAGGGTTTGAGGCAAGGATAGTATCCACCATGGTGGTTTGGGAGAATGTTTCAGGCCAGCGATGATGGGGTGGGTGTTGCAGCAAGCCTCAATGTTCTCTTCCCCTAGCACCGCTTTGTGCTCCGGGAGCGGCCACCCACAGTCATCATGGACCTGATCCAGAGAACCAAGGATGCTGTGCGGGAGCTAGACAACCTGCAGTACCGCAAGATGAAAAAGATTCTATTCCAGGAGGCCCCCAATGGTCCTGGTGCTGAGGCACCAGAGGAGGAGGAGGTGACCCAGCTGACCCTGCCACCTTTCCCACCTCCCCCACCCCCTTCTTCTGCATACCCTCTGACTGCTTGTGCTGCCTCCATGCACACACTCCTTGTCCTTCCCCTTCCTTGCCCAACAGACCACGCCCTGTTCACAGGAGACCGAGCCCTACATGCACCGGGCAGGGACACTGACCAGTCTGGAGAGTAGTCACTCTGTGCCCAGCATGTCCATCAGTGCTTCTAGCCAGAGCAGTTCAGTCAACAGCCTAGCAGATGCCTCAGACAATGAAGAAGAGGAGGAGGAAGAAGAAGAGGAGGAGGAAGAGGAAGAAGGCCCTGAAGCTCGAGAGATGGCCATGATGCAGGAGGGGGAGCACACAGTCACTTCCCACAGCTCCATAATCCACCGCCTGCCGGTATGTGGCTCACGCTGTCTGTGACAGTCAAGCAGCCTAGCTTGACCTGTCCTCAGGAGCTACTTGAGGACCGTGATTGTTTGTCCTCTCGTAATTCCCTTTGGGCTCAGTGGCCTCAGACTCAGGTATTCCTTTCACCTTCCCTTCCTCTAGGGTTCTGACAACTTGTATGATGATCCCTACCAGCCGGAGATCACTCCAGGCCCACTGCAGCCACCTGCAGCCCCAGCTCCCACCTCCACCACCTCTTCTGCCCGCCGCCGGGCCTACTGCCGCAACCGGGACCACTTTGCCACCATCCGTACTGCCTCTTTGGTGAGTGCAGCCGTGCGCATGCCCCTGCTCACCTTCTCTAAGTTACCTGGCTGGATACTCCAGATGGTTTTAAGTCCTGAAGTGACTTTCTTCCTAAGATGAACTAGAGGTGTTCTCATTTTTTGCTTTCTCTAGTTCAAGACTAGCATTCTACCACTTGGGCCACAGCACCACTTTCATCTTTTTCTGTGTATGTGGTACTGAGGAATCAAACCTAGGGCTTGTCCGACAAGTGCTCGGCCACTAAGCCATATTCTCAGCTGATGTGACCAATTCTTTTTTTTTTTTTTAAATGGGTCATGGGGCTTGAACTTGGCCTGGGTGCTGTTCCTGAGCTCTTCAGCTCAAGGCTATGGCCCTACCTCTGGGCCTGGGTGGTGCTGTCCCTGAGCTCTTCAGCTCAAGGCTACCACCCTACCCTTGAGCCAAGCCCCACTCCCTGTTTTCTAGGGGTTAGTTGGAGATAAGAGTCTCAGGTCCTTTTGTGCTTGGGCTGGCTTTGAACCTTTATCCTTAGATCTCAGCTTCTTAAGTAGCTAGGATTACAGGTATGACACACCCGGCCTGCTGTGACCAGTTCTTAATCATTTTTCACAACCTGCACCAGGCATGGTGGCTCATGCCTATAATCCTAGCCACCCTGCAGACTGAAATCTAAGGATCCCGGTTCAAAACCAGCCTGAGCACTAACGTCCTAGAGACTTATCTCCAATTAACCACTAGAAAATTAGAAGTGGGGCTGTGGCTCAAAGGATAGAATGGTAACTTAAGCAGAAGAGCTTAGGGACAACACCCAGGCCCAGAGTTCAAGTCCCATGACTGAACCAAAAAACAAACAACAACAAAAAACCCTGTCAGAAATAACTGCTCCTATGGGCTTCCCAGGCTCTTCTGGATAGTCAGGTGCTCCATGCTCCTGGATGGGTGTGTGGCCTACTGTGGTTCTCCTGCATGGCACCTACAGGCCTACTGCATTCTTTGGGAGGTAGAGGGCAGGATAGGGTTCAGTGGTATGCTCTTTTTTGTTGTTGTTGTTTTTCTAGCCACCCTGGGAAAATCTTGCCCAGGTGCTTTAGACAGTGTATTAGTCCTCTCCTCAAATTAAGTCATTGCCATCTTTTTCTCTGTCCACAGGACAAAAAATGTTAAGCTTTTCCTAAGACATAACTATTTGTTCGTGCTTTTAATAAACCTTTAAGGTCATCACATTCCCACGGGGCTGCATTTGAGTGTCAGCAGTCCCTGTAAAAGCCAAGGGCTTCCATGAGGCCAACTCTTCAGGTGCTATGGTGCTTGATATTCCATGGTGGTTTACAGAGTGGTCTTTGGCTTCCAATACCTTGGCCACATGGACTAGCTTAAGATTCAGTGATAGTGCTGGGCACAGTGGCTCGGATCTGTAATCCTAGCTATTTAGGAAGCTGAGATCTTGAGGATCGTAGTTCAAAACCAGCCTGGGCACTAAAGAATATGATTAACCACCAGAAAATGGGTGTGGCTCAAGGGTAGGGCAGTAGCCTTGAGCTGAAGAGCTCAGGAACAGTACCCAGGCTCAGAGTTCAAGCCCCATGACCGCCCCCACAAACACACAAAGATTCTGTAATAGTAATTATTGTAAGTGGGGCCAATGATCACTCTTGGGTGAGGACTTCTAGACATAGTGTTCTATCTCCAGCATCCATTCCAGCTTAGGCCATGGTCTGTGATTTGTCCACCATGCTTGTTGAAGGTACAGGACATAGCACTTAAGCTTAGAGTCAGTTGATGCGCACGCATGTACG
Source organism: Megascapheus bottae (assembly GCF_031878675.1). Taxonomy (NCBI): domain Eukaryota; kingdom Metazoa; phylum Chordata; class Mammalia; order Rodentia; family Geomyidae; genus Megascapheus; species Megascapheus bottae. The sequence goes on along the minus strand of NC_143533.1, from coordinate 4,435,194 downwards.
CATGTGTGTGTGTGTGTGTGTTGCCCATGAACTGATGAGGCAGAGAATTGGAAAGGGAGTCATGGGAGGAGGAAGTGGCAGAGCACTCTTCTGAACTAATCTGAATTATTTCTACTTTTGTGCCAGGCCCTGTGCTTGTCACCTTTTTTTCTTCTCATTGGATCACACCAACCCATGAAGTAAGATAACATCTATTATCTCTGAGGAAACATGCTCAGAGAGAGAGTTTAAGTGTGGGGAAGGTACAGAATGAGAATGAAACCATGAGTCTGAAATCCTTGTTCTTCCCCATGGAGCACCACAGTGATCTGTGGGAATGCAATGGAGGCCAGCACTGAGTTCCTTTGGATCCTCTCCACCTTAGGTCAGCCGGCAGATCCAGGAGCATGAGCAGGATTCAGCCCTGCGGGAGCAGCTCAGTGGCTACAAGCGGATGCGGCGACAGCACCAGAAGCAGCTTTTGGCTCTGGAGTCAAGGCTGAGGGGTGAACGTGAGGAGCACAGTGCTCGGCTACAACGGGAACTTGAGGCACAGCGGGCTGGCTTTGGGGCTGAAGCCGAGAAGCTGGCCCGGCGACACCAGGCCATTGGTGAGAAGGAAGCACGAGCTGCCCAGGCAGAGGAACGGAAGTTCCAGCAGCACATCCTTGGGCAGCAGAAAAAAGAGCTGGCTGCCCTGCTGGAGGCACAGAAGCGAACCTATAAGCTTCGGAAGGAGCAACTGAAGGAGGTGGGCTAGAGCTGCTGCGGTGGGAGGAGGACTGAGAGTGGGCATAAGGTCCTGACCCTGTCCCCCATTGTCCTACCCAGGAACTGCAGGAGAACCCCAGCACACCAAAGCGGGAGAAGGCAGAGTGGCTGCTGCGGCAAAAGGAGCAACTGCAGCAATGCCAGGCAGAGGAAGAAGCAGGGCTGCTGCGGCGCCAACGCCAGTATTTTGAGCTACAGTGTCGCCAGTATAAGCGCAAGATGCTGCTGGCCCGTCATAGCCTGGACCAGGACCTGCTGCGAGAGGTAGGCTGCCCCCCCACACCACTAGTCAAGCATTCCAGCATCTCTCCTCTCTCATTTGCCTCCCTTCCTGAGTGATAGTGTGATTCAGGTTCTCTTTAATACCCCTCTTGCTTCCCATCCTCATTGGAAGGTCCTTAGGCCTCTTCCCAGACCAGCGTTCCTCCACCCCATTCTCAGCTCCCCTGCTAAGGAGTTTGGGGGTTTTCCTGCCTTGATACCAACAAGGCTCCTTAACCCAGGCCCTGGGCCCTGTCTGCCTTCTTTCTGCTTCAGGACTTGAACAAGAAACAAACACAGAAGGACTTGGAGTGTGCCTTGCTGCTGCGGCAGCATGAGGCCACTCGGGAGCTGGAGCTTCGGCAACTCCAGGCTGTCCAGCGCACACGAGCCGAACTCACCCGCCTCCAGCACCAGACGGAGCTGGGCAACCAGCTGGAGTACAACAAGCGACGTGAACAAGAGTTACGGCAGAAGCACGCGGCCCAGGTTCGCCAGCAGCCCAAGAGCCTCAAAGTACGTGCAGGCCAGCGCCCCCCAGAATTCCCCATTACTGGCATTCTGAATCCACCCAGCCCAGGCTCTCCTAGTGAAGAGCCGCCCTGCTCCTCTGGCCAGGAGACAGTCCTGGACCAAAGGGTTCTGGGAAAGGAGGAGGAAGCTGTGTCAGAGAGTATTCTGGGAAAGGAAGGGATCACCTTGGAGCCAGAGGAGCAGAGGATTTTGGGAGAAGAGTCAGGAACTCTTAGTCTCAGCTCACAGAAACATAGGAGTTTGGATAATGAGGAAGATTGGGGTCAACCTGAGGAGGAGCTAGAGGAGCTTAGAGTCCCAGAGGAAAGAAGCATTGCTGGCGAGGAGGAGGCTGGGGAGTGGAGGCTGTGGGGAAAGGAGGATGGAATCTTTCTGGATGAGGAGTTGGATCTCTGCTGGGTCCAGGGTCCAGCACTGACTCCAGTGCCAGAGGAGGAGGAGGAAGATGAGGAGGAAGGGGCTCCAATTGGAACCCCTAGGGATCCTGGAGATGGCTGCCCCTCCCCAGACATCCCTCCAGAGCCGCCTCCACCACAGCTAAGACCTGGCCCTGCTAGTCAGCTCCCTGGACTCCTGTCTCATGGCCTCCTCGCTGGCCTCTCCTTTGCAGTGGGGTCTTCCTCTGGTCTCTTGCCCCTATTACTTCTGCTGCTGCTTCCACTGCTGGCAGCCCAGGGTGGGGGTGGCCTGCAGGCAGCACTGTTAGCCCTTGAAGTGGGGTTGGTAGGCCTGGGGGCCTCCTACTTACTCCTTTGTACAGCTCTGCATCTACCCCCTAGTCTGTTTCTGGTTTTGGCCCAGAGCAGCGCACTAGGTGCTGTCCTGAGCCTGAGCTGGCGCCGAGGCCTTATGGGTGTGCCTCTGGGGCTTGGGGCGGCCTGGCTCCTGGCTTGGCCAGGCCTGGCTCTACCCCTGGCAGCTATGGCAGCTGGGGGCAAATGGGTGCAGCAGCAGGGCCCCTGGATCCGCCGGAGCATCTCTCGACTCTGGTTGCGGGTTCTGTTGCGCCTATCACCCAAGGCCTTCCAGGCCCTACAGGGCTTTGGGGCTGTGGGGGACAGGGGCCTGTTTGCGCTCTACCCCAAGACCAACAAAGATGGCTTCCGTAGCCGCCTGCCTGTTCCCGGACCTCGGAGGGGTAACCCTCCCACTGCTCGTCGCCCGTTAGCCTTATTGTCAAGGGTTTGGGCTTTGTGCAAGGGCTGGAACTGGCGCCTGGCACGGGCCAGCCAAGGTTTAGCCTCCCATTTGCCCCCCTGGGCCATCCACACACTGGCCAGCTGGGGCTTGCTTCGTGGTGAAAGGCCCAGTCGGATCCCTCGGCTGCTACCACGCAGCCAGCGCCGTGTTGGGCCTCCGGCCACTCGCCAGCCACCACCTGGGGCCTTAGCTGGGCGGAGATCGCGGACGCGCCAATTCCGGGCCTTGCCTCCCTGGAGGTAACCAACTCCAGTCTTTCCTGCCCGATCTAGAGCAGCAAGCACTTTATCTCCCAGGACTCAGTGACTTTTTTTTCAGTCCCCAAGTCCTCTCCTTCCTTCCACCCCTCCCTCAGCATGCTCCCCTACCCCAAGCCCAGCCTTTGGGGCCTTTAGATAGGCAGCCTCCCCCACAAAAGTCCACAAGTCACACTTTGTGTTCTCCTGACCCCTAAGTTATTGCTGTTCTCCCACTGTGTGTGTGTTCATCCTCACCCTCATCGACTCAGGCCTGGGGCCACGGGGGTGGGGTGGGAAAAAAAATTACAGTTTTTTTTTTCTCCTCTTTGATTTTGTTTTTCTGTCTCCCAACTTGTCCCCTTCCCCTTACCCCCCCCAAAAAAAAAGAAAGAAAAAAAAAGAAAAAGACAAACACAAATAAAATATCTGAGCGGAAACTGTACCTTTGGCCCAGGCTGCCTCTGTCTGCTTTGTCCTGCCGCCTAGCCTTCCTGGTTTGCCCCCAGTCTGGACCCTTGGCCCCCAGCTCCATGACCTCTTCACCCCATCTGCGTTACCTCAACTCCTTTCACTCCTCAACCTCATCCTCTGCCTTCATAGCTTCATCACACCATGACCCCTACCAGCCCTGGGCTCTGGGCCCCTACAGAGCCTCCCCAAAGCCTCCTGGTCCCATCAGCTCTCTATTTGTGGGTCCCTGCCAGAGAGCCCTTCGTGCCCCAAGTCCTTTGGTCTCTTCATCTTCAGTCTTCCCCCCAATCCATTGTATACTGGGTTCCTTCTGTTTGGGAGCTGTATCTCTTCCCTCCATCAGGCATTAGCCTAGAGGGTTGGGGGATGGGACTGCAGACCCTCCACAGTTGAGGGTGGTGGGCTGGGGGCCAGTCAGAGTGTGTGGGCCGCTGGAGCGGTTGGTTGTGGGCATGGAGTGGGAACTGAGTTCATAGAGCCAGGCTGGATCTGGTCCAGGTGGCAGATGCCACCTGTTGAACGTGTCAGGCCTTTTCTGGCCACCTCCTTCGTCCCTTTTCTCTCTGTGGCCCGAAGCGGGCAGACCTTTCTTACCCATTTCTCAGCTCGGGGCTTTTTCTTCCCTGCCTTCCTCCCTGAGGTTCTGGACCTGGGCCTTCCTCTCTCCTTCGTTGTGTTGCCTTCTGTGGGTGTTCTGTGTGACTCAGTCTTCTCACTTAGTCCTTTGCACATTCTTATGTTTGCTCACATGCTCCTATCCAGAGGTCATATTTTCTCCTGCGTTGTATGATCAAAGCTTCTGTGTTCTAAGTCCTCTAAAGCTTCTCAGTACCCTGTCCATGAAGTCTGATGTTCCTTCCCATGACATTCCGTTCCCTCTGGATGTGCTTTTGCACTCCATCTTGTTTTCTTTGCATCTCTTGCCCATCAAGCCCTTCCTGATCTGTCTCAACACCATCTTTCCATGTCTGTCTGTATACAGCTCCCCCCGCCCCCTCTGTCTAACATGTTTTCTGTTTCTCTCCCTGTCTCTGCTTCTGTCTCCTTCCTCTTCTCTCCCTTTCCCCTGGTTGTTCCTTCTCTTCCTCTTCCTCTCCCCTGCCCCCATTTCCCCTTGATCCGTCTGCTGCATAGTCGAAGGAGCTGCAGATCAAGAAGCAGTTCCAGGAGACGTGTAAGATCCAGACCCGACAGTACAAGGCTCTGCGGGCACACTTGCTGGAGACTACACCCAAAGCTCAGCACAAGAGCCTCCTTAAGCGGCTCAAGGAAGAACAAACCCGAAAGCTGGCGATCTTGGCAGAGCAGTACGACCAGTCCATCTCAGAGATGCTCAGCTCACAGGCGGTGAGGCCTGGGGACTTGAGAGGGAAACAGTGGAGGTTCACCTCTGTATTTGCAGCTTAGTTACAGGAAATGGAAGGTGGGAGGTATGGACGAAAAGGCTGGGCTTTTTTGTGCTTGGAACACTAATATGCTTTCACTGTTGGCCCCAAAGGTTTTGTTATTTCATATTCCTCTCAATGGTTTTATTATTTCTTTTGGCATTTCCTTAAGGTCTTGACAAAGCCATCCTACCCACTCTACCAAGAACCACCAAGGAAAAGAGTGGCTATAATTCCCCTCCCCCCTTCCCCAAGCTTGAGTTAGTTTACTATGTGAACAGGGAGTAGTTGCAGTGAGTGCAGTCCTTGGGGCCCATTTACTCAAGACTTCAGGAGATTTGGAAGGTTGCTGTTGTAAAAACTGACCACATGCATCACTGGAGTGGGCAGCTTAAAACATACATGGAGTGTAAGCAGTCAGAGGGCCCCATTCTCACCTAGTTCCACCTCTCAGAGGTAACTTGCCAATGATAACCATTTTGTAGATGTTTTCCAATGCATTTGGAAGATTGCAAATTTTAAACAAATAGACTTATACTTGACATACTGCTCTCTAATCTCCTTTTTTCCACTTAATTTTCTTGGACCTGGTTACATGTCAGTATGTATACCTAATTTTCAAAAATAATATATAATTTGGTGTTTTTGTTTTGTTTTTCTGAGACAGGGTCTCACTATATAGTCCAAGCTGGCCTCAAATTCACAATCCTGCCTCGGCCTCCCGAGTGCTGGGATCCCTGGGTGAGCCACCAAGCCCAGCTACAATGTAGAATTTTCCCTGGTATGGCTGTACCGTAAATGTATTTAACCCATCCCTTATTGGTGGACATTTAGGTTGTTTCCAGCATTTTGCTATCCCAACGCTTCCGTGAACTCCTCGAGCACTTGTGCAAGTATACCTGGGGGATAAATTCCTGCAAGTGTAATTGCTGTGCCACAGGGTATGATCTCCTTCCATTCTGATAGACGTTGAGACGCTGCTTCTTGCCACCTTAGGGCCCAGGCCTACCGGGGCAGGGGAGGATGGTGGGGGAAGGGGAAGAGCTCCCTAAAACTGGTCCTTGCTACCCTCCAGCTTCGGCTTGATGAGACCCAGGAGGCAGAGTTCCAGGCCCTGAGGCAGCAGCTTCAGCAGGAGCTGGAACTGCTTAACGCCTACCAGAGCAAGATCAAGATTCGCACCGAGAGCCAGCACGAGCGGGAGCTGAGGGAGCTAGAGCAGAGAGTAGCGCTGAGGCGGGCACTGCTGGAGCAACGGGTAAGGGTCTCTGCCTCCAGGGTGAGGTATGGAGGGCAAGCTCCCCGTTCTGAGACTCTCACCCCTGTTCTGGGTACCCCAGGTGGAAGAAGAGCTGCTGACCCTGCAGACAGGGCGCTCCGAGCGAATACGGAGTTTGCTTGAGCGGCAGGCCCGTGAGATCGAGGCCTTCGACGCTGAGAGCATGAGACTGGGCTTCTCCAGTATGGCTCTGGGGGGCATCCCAGCTGAGGCTGCTGCCCAGGGCTACCCTGCCCCGCCTCCTGCCCCTGCCTGGCCCTCTCGTCCTGTCCCCCGCTCAGGGGCCCACTGGAGCCATGGCCCTCCTCCTCCAGGCATGCCCCCCCCAGCGTGGCGTCAGCCAGCTCTGCTGGCTCCACCAGGTCCCCCAAACTGGCTGGGGCCCCCATCACAGAGTGGGACACCCCGAGGTGGAGCTCTGCTACTGTTAAGAAACAGCCCCCAGCCCCTCCGACGAGCAGCCTCAGGGGGCGGTGGCAGTGAGAACGTGGGCCCCCCTGCAGCGGCAGTGCCTGGGCCTCTGAGCCGAAGCACCAGTGTTGCTTCCCACATCCTTAACGGTTCCTCCCACTTCTATTCTTGAAGTGCAGGGTGGTGAACAGAGGACTGGGGCAGGGTGGGGGTGGGTAGAGCCTGATCCTAGCAGGCTATAGCTTGAGGCCCACCCAAGGGCGGTGGGGACAGGATGCTGGCTCAGCTACCCTCAGACCTCATCTCATGAGCTTCTTGGGGCTGGCCAGTGGCCCCATGCCAGCTTGGGCATCAGTGCCCTAAGGCTGACCAGGAGCCCTGCCTCCCCACCATGGTGCCAGGGTCTCCCTCCGTAACCACCTGGGCAAGGAGGGAGCTGTGCGTGTCAAATATTCATCTGGTTCCCTGGGGGAGGGAAAGGGTGGGTCTAGCTATATTATATTCAGAGAACTATACTACCCTTGCAGTGGGACTGTGGACTGGGGATGACAGGGCCCCAGACTTGTGGTGTGGCAGAGCAGGACTGGAGCCCAAGGTCGGGAGAGTGGGTGAAAGCAGTCCTTGGGAAGGACCAAGATGGAGTGAGGTCAGGATGCCTAGGTCTCCATTCCCCCATTGCTGTCTGACGTCCTGTGCCGTCTTGTCCCCCTCTTTTTTTTTTTCCCCCCTCCCAATTGGGATCAGGGCTGGGGCAGGGAACAAGGGATGGACCTTGGAAAGGAGCTGCTCCTCAGCATGGGAGCAGTTAGGGGAGCCCCCCTCAGCTGTGGGGCTGGCACAGAGCCCTAGGACAAGCTTTTAATAAAAACTGTTGGTTATTCTAACAGACCCCAGGACTCACCCTTTCTGTTGTAAGTATATATGACTGTTCAATGGCAAGTGATGTCTTTAAAAAGTGAATTTAGCTGAGTGCCAGTGGCACTCAGGAAGCTGAAAATCTGAGGATCATGGTTCAAAGCCAGCCTGGGCACAAAAGTCCATGAGATTCTTATCTCTTAACTACCAGAAAACTAGAAGTGGCACTGTGGCTCTGAGCACAAGCCCTTGAGCACAAAGAGGCTCAGGGACAGTGCCCAGATCCTGAGTCCAAGCTCTTTGACCACCGTCACCACCAAACAAAATGAATTTAGCATAGTGCTGCTGGTTCACACCTGAATCCTAGCTAAAGCTACTCAGATAGCTGAGATCTAAGGATTGTGGTTCTAGGCAAGCAGGGGCAGGAAACTCCATGAGACTCATCTCTAGTAAATTATCAGAAGAAGCCAGAAGCCAAGTGTTAATGAGTCACACCTGTAATCCTAGCTCCTGAGGAGGCTGAGATCTAAGGATCATGGTTCAAAGCAGGCAAGTCCACAAGAAAACTGCAAGTGAAGCTGTGGCTCAGAGTAGCAGAGCATTACCTTTTGAGTACAAAGAGGCTCAGAGACAGTGGCCTGGCCCTGAGGCTTAAGTGATAAGACTGCTGGCTTTGAAAGAAGCTCAGGGACAGTGCTCAGGCCCTGAGTTCAAGTCCCAGGACCTGCTGTGTAAAAATTCTAGTGGTAACAGTGACTTCACACCTTCAAACCTGACTGGATCCAGATACTCAAAGCAGGTGAACCTCTTGATCTTAAATTCCTTTGCTTGCCTTTGCTTCAAAGTTTCTCAGAAGATCCACTTGAAGCCCAGACTTCCAGAGTACCCCACCTTACTAGCCTCCTAGGAAGCAAGGTTTCCCTCACTGGTTTGTAGGACACTGACTGTTGAGCCAGATCTCATCTGCTGAGCCAGTCTTGGGTTAAACAGCAAAGGGAGATGATAAACGCCAGCTGTGCCAGTATGTGCGTCACGTTCTTAAGACCAGTTATTTTGCTCTTCCTCCCAACTGGAGTTAGCAGGCTTATCTAAACAGTGACCAGAGAGAGGTCCACTGGTCAAGCTAGGGGAAGGCTAGGAGCCACACCATTAGCCAATAAGGCCTGGTGGCAGTCAAGACAAGGTCTGGGGACTGGGGAGCCAGTGAGCAACTAGACCTCTGGCTCCTGGCAGCAGTGGCTTATCTTCAGGTTATTGGTCCCCAAAATACAAGCGATAAGAGTGGGAGATTGGTTCTGATGAAGTGATTACAAACATTCCTTTATTGAGTCTTTAAAAACACTGTAGACAATGGACAGAGCATGTGAATACAAATAATGTACCTACACTATTTCTGGGAGTTTGTCTTCTCTGAAGGCTGCTTCCTGCTCTGCAGGCTCAGAAGAAGTGCTGTGTACACTTTGCACAGGTGGCAGAAGGACCCTTCCTGAAGGGCAAGGGGTGGGGCTCAGCTACTCTCTCCATCGCTGCTGATGATGCCACGCATATGGGACCAGTCTGGAGGTGCCTGACGGGGCCCATCTTCCTCTGAGTCTAGGGTCCGACAGTATAGCTCCCCTTGGGGTGTTGGTTCTCCTGAAGGGTTCCAGGCTGTGCGTCTACGTGGCCGGCCTGGGGGCAAGGAACAAATCAGTTATCAGTCAAACCTTTTCCTCTCCTGGGCAGAAGGAAAACAAGACCCTCCCTCACCTGAGCCGCTGATGATGTTAGCCATGTCCAGTGATGCTACCTCAGCTTCTTCTTCCCGTTTCTCCTTCAGTGCTCTACACTTCTCTAAGGAAGGATTGCCTGTGGCAGGAGTAGTTCATGAGCTTCTCTCCTCCCACAAAGCCCAGGCCTTCCCTCTTCCAGCCTCCAGGGCACACCTCACTTTACCCTTCATGCCCAGGGCTTCCAACTCAGCACGGAGGACATTCAGACGCTCCTTGTGTGAGCGACAGGAACCCAGAAGCTTCTTGTAGTTGCGATGGGCACCACAGGCCCGAATGTAGCGTTTTAGCCTCGTCACTGCGGGGTGGTCCTCTCCACGGCGACCAGAGCCAGCCTAACAAGGAAGAAGCAGCTGAAGGCCAAGCCTGCTGGGCTGGAGTTGGGGTCTCCCTCTCGGGGTGGCCTCCCGCCCTGTCTGCACCCTCACCTTGCCGCCTTTGGTCTCTGGACTCCCATCTGAGGAAGAAGAAGAGCTTCGTGTCCTGCCTTTCTTGGAGTTCTTTTTGGAAGAGCGGCTCTTTCTCTCCTCCTTGGGACTTGTCCCTACCTCACCATCACTCACCTCCTTCTCTGTGTCACTGTCCTCACCATTGACACTACCCGATTTGGTTGTCTTTGTAGTGCTTGGAACAGTTGCTAGCTCCGCGTCACTGTCTTCATCTTCACTGCTTCCACTATGTATTCTATCCTTACATGCAGTCCTGTCCACACTCTTTGTCTGCACCGGAGGGTCTGGGTTATCCCCACTGTTGGCTGCCTCTTTCTCCTCTTCCTCACTATCCCCCAAGTCTCTCACTAGTGTCCCTGCCCTGCTTTTTTGCTTACAGTTTCTTCCTTTCCATGCCGACCTTTCCCCATTGGTTGTGGCTCTGGACTTACAGACATCCTCCTCCTCTTCCTCCTCCTCACTGTTCTTTTTTTTCTTGGCTAGGATCTCCTCTGCCTCACTTTCCCCTTCACTTCCCTGGTGACTCTTTGCTTCTCTATGTCCCCCTGCCTTCTTTGCTTTCCTCTGGACAGGTTCTTCCTCACTGTCCTCACTATCTTCCCTGGCCTGCTTCTTGGCAGAGGGCTTGCCTGTTGCCTGCTTTTTCTTGGTCCCAGGTTTCTTCCTGGTCCTGCCCTCGCTGTACTCCTCATTGCTTTCTGATCCTCTCTTTGCCATCAGGTCCCTCTGTGGTTCTTCATCGCTGCTCTCAACTACTTTCTTTGAGGCTCCAGTTGGATTTTCCTCCTCCTTGGCTGGGGATGCCAAGCAGCCTGGGCTGGAGGCTGCAGAGCTGGGCTCTAGAAAGGACATAGGATTAGGATAAATTGCCTCTTCTCTGGAGATGGAGGGAAAGTCAAGGGGAAACTTAAGTTATCCCTCCACATTCTTGGTTCCCGACTCGCCTCACCTCATCAACTAATGCTATAGGCCATAATGCATGCACTACAATAAATACCTTTTGAAGAGGGCACCAGTAGCTCACCCCATAATCTCAGGAGGCTGAGATATCTGAGGATCGCAATTCAAAGCCAGTCCAGGCAGGAAAGGATATGAGGCTTATCTCCAATGAACCACCAGAAAACTGTAAGTGATGTTGTGGCTCACAGTGGTAGAGTGCTAGCCTTGGGCAAAAAAAAGCTCACGGACAGTGCTCAGGTGCTGAGTTCATAACCATCCATCAATCAATGTCTTGAATCCACGAAAGGGGGGGAGAGGGTACACTAACCTGACTCAGAATTAAAGCGAAATCTTTTACTTGCTGGGTCCCTGCAGGAGTTAGGTGACCTCTTCAACTTCTTGGTAAGGTCTAGCTTCTCGTCCTTCATGGTGGAGTCATCTGCCTGTATGTGCACATCGGGCAAACACCCCATGATTATGTCCTGCCCCACCCCTCAGCAACAAACCTTGCCTCCCGAGCCCAGGTTAGTGCCCACACCAGCATCTGCAGTAGCTCCTCCTCCACCAGCCTCTTCAGCACCTGCTTCTCCTCGGGCTCCAAGTGGTCGCGGCCCACGTGGGCCAAGTACTTCTGCCGCACGATGGAGTGTGTGGTGGTGCTAGAGAGACAGGTGTCAAGACTAAGTCCCAGGCCGGGAGTGTGGCCTAGCATGCACGAAGACCCGGGTTCGATTCCTCGGTACCACATACATAGAAAAGCCGGAAGTGGTGCTGAGGCTCAAGTGGTAGAGCTCTAGCCTTGAGAGAAAGCCCAAGGACAGTGCTCAGACCCTGAGTTCGAGCCCTGGGACTGGCAAAAAAGAAAAAAAAGACCTTAAGTCCCAGTGGGCCCTCTCTGTCCACCCAGCCCCAGCTCTAGTCTCTCAGGCACCTGAGGTCAGGTCGGCCTCTGAAGAAGCTGCGCGTGAACTCCCGTATCTCACGCTCCCGCGCCATTTTGCCCCACCTGGGATTGGTGTCTCCCGCCTTTCCGGGGGGTGGGGGGGGGGGCGCCGGTCCGCGCGCTGGCCGCCAGCTCGCGCACGCGCACCTCGCAGCACTCCGGGGCGCTGCGCGGGCCGTTGGACCTGGGGCGCGGACCTCTGAGGCTCAAGACTTTGCCGGGCAACACTGCCTTCCCCTGGGCAGTTGGCGGGCCTCGCGGGCCTGCTCCTTAGGAGAGCGTCTCGTCTTCGAAAGTTCTTAGGAAACAATTGGGCGCCGGCAGCCCTTGAGAGCAACGTAATCAGCTCGCGACGCGGCCATCCTCCGTGGTCCCGTGCGCCCGCGATGCTGCTGTTATTTCCAAAGGCAGAAGAGGAAACGGAGTCCTCGCCGAAACGTTAGGATTCTCGGAGGGACACCTTGACGGGGCAAGCCGCTAGAGCACCTTTCGAATCAGCCACGGCGCCCTCCGACGCCCGCCATCTTTGTGACGTCACCTGCCGCTGCCGCGCCGTCCTCCGCGTAGCCACTGGAAGCTGCGTTCTTTTCCCAGTCTTTCCCGGGGGTGGGGTGGGGGGGCGGTCCGTACGCTCCCTGCGCGCGGGGCACGCTGGGAGTTGTAGTCGGATGGGCCCGGCCTTGCAGAGTCCCCGGAAGTGGCCGCGTGAGAGGCCGAGCTGAGCCGGTTCGGGATAGCGGGACTCCGGGTACTGGGACACTGCTCCGGAGCAGGTCATGAACGGGCCGGCGGACGGTGAAGTGGACTATAAGAAGAAATACCGGAATCTGAAGCGGAAGCTTAAGTTCCTCATCTACGTGAGTGTGGGTGTCGGGAGGTTGTGGGAGTGCCGAGGCCTGCCGCTGAGAAGACCTCAGTTTACCCATGTGGAAGGGGGGGGGCTCGGCTCGGCTGTCCTCTAGACCTCTTAGCCAACCGCCCCCGGCTAAGTGCCCGCCCCTACCCGTGTTACAGGAACACGAGTGCTTCCAGGAGGAGCTCAGGAAGGCGCAGAGGAAATTACTAAAGGTGTCCCGGGACAAGAGGTGAGACCCGATGTGGGGATCCAGCTGGCCCAGTCCTGGCATAGGACCCTAAGTACATGGACTCTTAGGATCCAGTGAGCCTTCTAGAAGGGACAGGGGCTCCCAAGACCGATGCCGAGATGCAAATACTCACACTCTTCCACCTCTTCCCTCAGTTTCCTTCTAGACCGACTTCTGCAGTATGAGAACGTGGATGAGGATTCTTCCGGTGAGCGGGGTCATGAAAGTTTAGAACACAAGGTTCCTGGCACTTCAACAAGTCTTGGTGCCTTGGTGCAGCCTCCAATGGCACTTAAACCTACCTGGTTGTCTCTACCATTGTGTGTGTGTGTGTGTGTGTGTTGATATTGGGGCCTGAACTCAAAGCCTGGGTGCTGTTCCTTTTTTTTTTGCTCAAGGCTGGCCAGTTAAGCCACAACTCCACTTCTGGTTTTTTAATTGAAGATAAGAGTCTCATGGAATTTCCTGCCTGAGCTTGCTTCAAATCTGAATCTTAGATCTCAGCCTCCTGACTGGTTAGGGTTGCAAGGATTGCAGGCATGAGCCAGTGCTCCACTTCATTCTGGTACTTTGTAAGCTGTTTTTTTTCCTCCTTTTAATGCTGATCAAACTGACAAATTGATTTCATGACCTCTAATGAAACCCACAGTTTGAAAAGGTAGAAGATGAGCATTTGTAAGGCTTTTGTGGGTAGGTATCACATAAAATAACTTTATACTGCAGTCCCTTTAACTATTGGTATAAAGCTGTTATGGAGCAAATAAGAGTTTGCTTTTGTTAGTAATGTTTTGAGGTACCACATAATCCCCATTATTTAATTAGTATAGGTAAAGCTAGAGAAATTGGAAGAGTACATAATCTGGTCATGCCATCCCCCCAGCACAAGGTAAAGAGAGGGCTCTAGGAGGGCTTGCAATGAACTGTCCCTGAGGGGTTCTGGAACTAACTTTTCAGAGGACATGTTCAGTTTGCATGTACATTCCTGTAATCCCAGGGCTCTGGAGGCTGTGAGTTTGCAAACAACTTGAATTATATAAGGGGAACCTTGTTTCAAAAATGTATGGGAGAGGGTTGGGGTGGGGAGGCTCAAGAGTTTGGCCTAATGGTAGGGTACTTGCCTAGCATGCACAAAGACCTAGGTTCAATTCCTTTGTACCACATACACAGAAAAAGCCACAAATGGGGCTGTGGCTCAAGTGGTAGATCTCTAGCAAAAAAAAAAAAAGTGTCAGGCTGGGCGTGGTGGCTCAAGCCTGTAATCCTAGCTACACTAGAGGCTGAAATCTGAGGATCCCAAAAAGCCAGCCATGACACGGAAGTCCCTGAGATTCTTATCTCCAATTAACTACTAGAAAAGGGGAAGTGGGGCTGTTGCTCAAGGGGTAGAAGTAGGGTGGTAGCCTTGAGCTGAAGAGCTTAGGGACCAGGCCCACGGGTAGGGCTAGGTAAGTAAGGTTGAGCTGAAGAACTCAAGCATACCACCCAGGCTCAGAGTTCGAGTTCCACAACTGACCAAAAAAAAAAAATGTGTCAGGCGCAGGCTGGGAGCATAGCCTAGTTGTAGAGTGTTCACCTAGCTTGCACGAAGTTCTGGGTTCAATTCCTCAGTGCCACATACTTGGGAAAAAAACGGAAGTGGCACTGTGACTTAAGTGGCAGAGAGCTAACCTTGAGCAAAATGTGTCCAAAGACAGTGCCCATGGGGCTGGAATTTGACCTAGTAGTAGTGTGCTTGCCTAGCATACACAAAGATGCAGATTCGATTCCTTGGTGCCACATACATAGAAAAAGCTGGAAGTGGTGCCGTAGATCAAGTGGTAGAGCACTAGCTTCAAAAAGCTCAAGGACAGTGCTCAGGCCCTGAGTTCAAGCCCCAGGACTGGCCAAAAAAAAAAAATCACAAAGGCAGTGCCCAGGCCCTTCGCTTAAGCCCTAGGACTAGCCCCCCCACACCAAAAAAAAAAAAATTGTCAGGCACTGATGGCTCTCACCTATAATCCTAGGTACTCAAGAGGTTGAGGGCCGGGAGTTTGGCCTAGTGGTTAAAGTGCTTGCCTAGCATGCATGAAGACACGGGTTCGATTCCTCGGTACCCCACATACATAGAAAAAAGCCAGAAGTGGTGCTGAGGCTCAAGTGGTAGAGCTCTAGCCTTGAGAAAGTCCAAGGACAGTGCTCAGGCCCTGAGCTCAAGCCCAGGACTGGCAAAAAAAAAGAGGTTGAGATTTGAGGTTTGTGGTTTGAAGCCAGCCCAAGCAGGGAAATGTAGTATCTCCAATACAACTCCCAAAAGTCCAGAAGTGTATCTGTGGTTCAAGTGGTAAAGCACTACCCTTGAGTGAAAAAAGATCAGGGGGCAGCACCAGGCCCTGAATTCAAGCCCTGGGACTAGCACATTCATGTTCCCCTCCCCAAAAAAGAAACCCAGAATAATAAAAACAGAAATTGTTGGGGATAGTATATATTGTGTATAGCCATTATTATGTGTGTGAATGATAGTGTTTCTAGGTAGAAATACTGAACTTTTTTTTGTTGTCCGTGAGCTCTTCAGCTCAAGGCTAACACTCTACCACTTGAGCCACAGTGTCACAGCTTTTTCTGTGTATGTGGTACTGAGGAATCGAACCCAGGGTTTTGTGCATGCTAGACAAGCACTCAACCACTAGGCCAAACGCCTGGCCCTGAACTTTTTTGAAGAAGGAGGTCAGCATAATGTAAAGAGTGAAGTTTTGGAGAGATGAATATAACACAGCTTTCCAAGCATGACCAAGCATCATAAAATACAACTCTCCTGAGAGGCCAGAAAAGTTGGTTGAGGGCACTACAGGCAGTGTGTGGCACCATCAGGAAAGGTGTGATCAGGTTTATCTTGTAGGTTGGACTGTGGCCTGCTATGGGGAACTTTTTTCCTGTCGGTGCCCATTTGGGAATCCCATCATTTGTGGACCATCAGAATAACCAATCTAGGCAGATAACTTTCGGCAGCACACAGATGAATCAGTCCTGTCATGTACTTAATAATTTTATGGCCCTTATGAGGACCCCGGGCCAGACACACGTCCCTCCCCCTACCTAGACAATGGGTGGCAGGCATTAATGTGGTGGCCTGACCTTGTGGTAGTTGGAATGGGGGAATGGTAGGTAAAAGGATAGGTTTGAGGGATGGATTTAACAATCCCAGACACAAGACAGTGCAGTGAAGCAGAGGTAAGATTCACAGCCGTGAACAAGGAGAGAGGCATACAGTGGTCAAGAAGTCACACACATTGGTTCGGTTCATGTCCTAACCCCAAGCCTGGTTTTCTGGCAAGTAGAAGTGATGCCCTCCTTACCTTCCTCCTTGGACGGTATGAATCCCAAATGAGCTGTGAGTAAGCAAGCCTGGCATACAGTATGTGCTTAGCAAACAAGTTATGGAGGACTAGGGAGTGGGTTGTAAAAAGTAGGGGTACTGCTGTCTCCCCCAGAACTGAACATGTGCATGCATGCCATCTGGGAAGCATGCTTCCTTTCTATCATGTTGTAATCACGGCTCTCTGAAGTCCATGGGACCTAGTCCACACTGACCAGCCCGCCTCCCACAGACTCAGATGCCACCGCATCCTCAGATAACAGTGAGACAGAGGGGACACCCAAATTGGACACGCCAGCTCCCAAGAGGTAAAAAGCCAATGTTCTTGGTTGGGGGTGGGGAGACCTGGCTCTTCTGGCTGCCTCTGACCTCACCCTCCTGTCCTTTGTCTATAGGAAGAGAAGCCCTCCGCTAGGGGGAGCCCCCTCCCCCTCTAGCCTCTCCTTGCCTTCTTCAACAGGGTTTCCCCTTCAGGCTTCTGGGGCTCCATCCCCATATCTGAGCTCGGTGAGTAGGACCAAGGAGGGGAAGTGGAGGACTGGTGTGGGTGTCTGGACCAAGAGGTTAGGCCTTGGGGTGAAGCTCTGGAGACATCTGGCTGGGTGTGGCCAGCAAGCATCCATGGAGGGTGTGAGGCGGGGCTGTCTATTTCTCTCCCATGTAGGAATCAGGGACAGACATGCCTGAGGAGAGCAAACCCAGGACATGGTCCTGCTGCTATCCCGCCGCTCTGTTCCCAGGAGCCCTGGAGCCACACTCATTACCATCTCTTTTGTTTTTCCATTCTTCCTCCTGTGTGCATTTCTTCCCTTCACCCCTCATCCTGACCCACTCCATTTCCCATCTCCACTCCCCATCCCCACCAGCAGCTGGCTTCCCCTCCTTACCCCCCATTCCCTTCTGACTACCTGGCCCTGCAGCTGCCCGAGCCCAGCCCCCTGAGGCCCAAGCGGGAGAAACGGCCCCGCCTGCCCCGGAAACTCAAGGTACCCTGATTTGGGGATGCTAGGGAGGGGTGCAATGGCAGGACAGCCGTCTGAGGGAGGCTCAAAGTGGACTGGGGTGTCTTTCCAGGAATCTTGAAAGATGGATTTGGGGTCATAGGAGAAGGGACTTAGGAGCCAAGCAGGCACCTTTTGGAAACATACGGCCAGCCTTCTGGGTCTAGGAATGAAGAGACCCGGGGTCCCGCCTGTGTAGCATGGCCAGATTGCACATGTTTGCACAGGTCATGAGCCCTGTGCGATGCCAAGCAGCCATGAGGCAGCCAGGATTGTGGGATACAACCTGACCCGGTTCAAAGCCACAGGACTTAGGCCAGGTACAGAAGCTCACACCTGTAAGACCAGCTATTTGGGAGGCAGAAGTAAGAAATGTTGCTGTTGGAGGCCAGGCAGGGCAAAGATAATGAGTGAAACCTCATCCAAATCAATAAGCTGGTGCCCTGTGTGTCTGACACTACAGCCACACCAGAGGCATAGGTAGGAAAATCTTCATTTGAATCTAGCCCCAGGTAAAAAGAAGAAAAGTAACATGCAGAATGGACCTGGGCAGGAGTACTACTCAATTGGTAGAATTGCCTACCAAGTGAGGGGGAGGTTCTGAGTTCAAACCCCATTGTTGCCGGGCCTGGTGGCTCACACCTGTAATCCTAACTACTCAGGAGTTTGAGGTCTGAGGAACAAAGTTCAAGGCCAGCCTGGGCACTAAAGACTTATCTCCAATTAACCACAAGAAAAGTATAAGTGGCACTGTGGCTCAAGGGGTAGGGCGGAAGCCTTGAGCTGAAGAGCCGAGGGACAATGCCCAGGCCCAGAGTTCAAGCCCCATGACTAACAAAACAAACCAAACCAAAACAGTGTTGCCACTTCCAAACAGAAAGGGGGCAGGGAACGTTTATATTCATGTACATATATGTATATATATATACACGGATAGTCAGGTCTTGTAGACTCTGTGTCTGTATCGTGGGTGACCAGACTAGATGAAACCAAGCCTTGGTGGAACAGTCAACTGCACAGCAGCTCCTGAGGATGCTGCAGTTCCATGGTGAACAAAATAGGCAGAACCCTTGCCCCCCAAAGCAAGTGCAGAAGATGCGATGAGCAACAGGTCCTGGGGGAGAAAGCCACAAATGAGGCAGGAATGGAGCCTCAGAACAAGTGGAGCTATTTAAAGTGAATGCTCTAGGGTGAGGCTTACAGAAAATGATGACAAGAGAAGTCACGTAAGTAGGATACTGGTACAAGAGACTGAGACCTAGATGATTGAAGTTCGAAACTAGCCCAGACAGAAAAGGCCTGAGACTCATATCCAGTAACCAGCAAAGGGCCAGGAGTAGGGGCCTGGCTCGTGTAGTAGTGTCAGCTATGAAGGAAAAGATTGAGAGAAAGCTCAAGGCCCTGAGTTCAGCCCCAGTTCTGGCACAGAAAACGAAAAAAAGAAGGAAGGAAGGAAAGAAGGCAGGCAGGCTGTGCTGTCTGGTAAAGTTTTCTATCTGGGATAGCAAAGCAAACATGAATGTTTGGCTTCTTCAAAGAGCTGGCGAGGAGGGAGGAGTGATGGGAGAACCAGTCAAAGCACCTGAGGAGACTTTGGCTGCAGCCTGAAGGAGCATGAGCTGCACTTGTTTGTTATGTGGCCAAATCCAATTGTGAGAGGAGCCCAGAACCAAGAGCTTGATGGCATCCAAGTCAAGATGGCTGTGCAAGAGAGACCTCAGGAAGCCCAGCTGTGGTGGAGAGGGAGTAGACCACCAGACCAGATGAGCTTCTGAGAGGCAGAAGAAAACTAGTAGTAGTAGGTAGTAGTCAGGTTTTGCTGGCACTTGCCTATAATCCTAGCTAATAGAGCCTGAGATCTAAGGATCACAGTGTGTCACAGAGTCTTTTTCTCCAGCTTAAAAACAAAACAAAACAGAAATGGAGGTATGGTTCGAGTAGTAAAGCAAAAGAAGCAAGCCAGAGCTTGAGAGACCCTGAGGTCAAGTTCGTACCGAAGAAAAAGAAGAGGAGGAGGAGGAGAGAAGAGGAAGAAGAAGGATGAGAAGGAGAAGGAGGAAGAGGAGGAGGAGGAGGAAAAGCAAAGACTGTAGTGGAGCAAGTTCTGGAAGGAGGATGAGTATATGGCCTTGGAGGCCCTGTGGAAATGCAAGTAGACTGCTGTGTATGTGGGCCTGGAAGTCCTCAGCACAGAGAGGAAAGGAAAGCTGAGCATAGAACCCTAGGAACAGAGAGGCGGAGCCCGCCTAGGACACAGCTTTTATTAGCTGGACAGTTCTCGGGCCTCTGAACCCAGAAGCAAAATGTGAGGAGTGTGGCTTCAGGGAGCTCAGCTGTAGAGTTTTAGCCTGGCATGCACCAAGTATGAATTTGATCTGAAAACAAAACAACAACAAAAAATCAGAGTGATAGTCCTGGTTCTGCTGAGGGGATTAGAGCAAAGTAGATGGGAAAAAAGTGACAAGGCAACAAGGAACACAGTGAACGGTGGCTTGACATAGCATGGGCCGATGGAGCTTTCTACTTGATGCAGTGTCTTGAGATCAAGGGAGGTGGGTCAGGAAACTAAGCTGAAGCTGCACAGAAAGAGAACAGAGCTGGGTGCTGGTGCTCTCACCACTCAGGAAGCGGAGATCCGAAGATCGAAGATCTAAGCCAACCTGGGCAGGAAAGCATATGAGTCTCCTTATCTTCAGTTAACTAGGAAAAAACATGGAGGGCTGGGAGTTTGGCCTAGTGGTAGGGTGCTTGCCTAGCATGCACAAAAGACCCGGTTCGATTCTGCAGTACCACATTCATAGAAAAAAGCTGAAAGTGGTGCAGAGGCTCAAGTGGTGGAGCTCTAGTCTTGAGAAAGTCCAAGGACAGTGCTCAGGACGTGAGCTGAAGCCCAAGACTGGCAAAAAAGAAAAGCATGGAAATAGAGCTATGGCTTAGGTGGTACAGCATCAGTCTTAACAAAGAAAGCTAAGGGATTCACCAGCACGTAGGCCCTGCATTCAAGCCCCACTACAAGAGTTGGCAGGAAAAAGGTAAACAAGTGAGGGTGAGGAAATGAGGTTCTTTCAGAAACAGAGCAGGACCAGGCGCTCACCTGAAGTCCTAGCGACTCTGGAGACTGAGCTCTGAGGATCATGGTTTGAAGACAGCCTGGATAGGAAGATCTAAGATGCTTCTCTCCAGTTAACCATCAAAAAGCCTTATGTGGAGCTGTAGCTCAAGTGGTAGAGTGCCAGCTAGGTCAGACATTGGTGGCTTATGCTTGTAGTTCAAGCTACTAAGGATGCCGAGACTAAAGCACACTGGAGCAGCAAAGTCTATGAGTCTTTTATTTCCACTTAAACATGGAAATGGTACTGTGGCTCAAAGTGGTAGAGCTCAGGGACAACACTTAGGCCCTGAGTTCCAACTCCAGGACTGGTACAAAAACAAAAAAAAAACAAGTCAGGTCAGGTACGTCTTTGATCGGGGGGCGACTGTGAGCACCACACATAGGTATTTGCTGTCCCTCATGGCACATCGGGATACTACTGCCTAGTGGGGATCTGGCAAGTCTGTTCCTTAAGCTCCTATTTCTGAGCCTCAATTCTCACCTGGGATATACGACCCCTCCTCCTATCCATGATAGTCAAGGAAATTGGAGATGTGACAGAAGTCAGCTGGCACACAGTAGGTGCTGCGTTTGTGCCCATAGCATGAGAGCTGTGTGGATCTGTGAGAAACTACAGGTGGATCTGGAAGGCCGGGCAGGACTGAGGTTGCTTTCTAGCCTCTGAGGACAAAGCAGGACCGTGTGAGATAGAGAAGGATGCTCCAGGTGGAGGGCTAGCCTGTGGTCAGGCGCACTGCACTGCTGTCCCTCAGCGGGGGAGTGACATGCTCAGGTTTGTGTTCTAGAGCGATCACTCTGGCTGCAGTGTGGAGGAGGAGCTGGATCTGGGAGAGGCTGAAGGCAGGGAGTCCAGTTAGGAGGCTGGTACCTAGCACAGGTGAGCTGAGAGGAGGGCCTGGCCGAGGCCGGCGGCTGCGGGGATCCCAGGAGGGGCCCGTGGTCCAAGTTGTCATAGAAGTGTCTGGGGGAGGGCATACAAGCTGCCCAGGCTCCTGGCTCGGGTGGCCTCTGGTACTCTGTATTGCCTGGGAGACCCTCCTCCAGGCCAGAACCCCCTCAAGAGGAGGGAGAACAAGCCAGTGGCGGCAGGTGGTACCTGAGGTACCCAGAGGCAGGAGGTGGCACTCCTTGCTGGCTTTGACTCTGGCTTCAAGCACTGCTTCCTAGAGAGAGCCCAGCCTTTTCATTGGTTTCCTGTCCGACCCTCCCCACCCCCCCCTCCCGCTCATCTCGCCTCCATCACTGCCCTTATACCCAGGCACTTGTTAGCTTGAGACTGAAGGGGCTGAGGTGGGGTCAGCCCAGCCCACAGCGGTGCCCTTCCCCCCACCCCCAGAGCTGACTTGAAAGGCCATTCCCAGCCTCCCAGACACCCCAGACCTCACTGACATGTCCCCCCTGTGTTTCTTCCCTCTGCTACAGATGGCTGTGGGACCTCCTGACTGCCCTGTGGGCGGGCCTCTGACCTTCCCTGCCCGGGGTCCTGGGACTGGGGTTGGGGCGGCCCTGACCCCCCTGCCCCCTCCTAAGATGCCCCCCCATACCATCCTGAGCACCGTCCCTCGGCAGATGTTCAGCGATGCGGGCAGCGGGGACGACGCCCTGGATGGGGACGATGACCTGGTGATCGACATCCCGGAATGACCAGCCAGTGCCATGTGCTGGGCCCTGCTCAGCACCCCTCCCTGTGCCAGCACAAGAGCCCAACTTCCTCAGAGGTGTTTATTGATGCCCAGTTGCCATGCTTCGGCCACTGACACGATCAAAAAAGGCGTAAACATGCACAGTTGTCCCCCAGGAAGGGGGCAGGGCCCTGCCCTCACATTCTGGCCCTGCCAGGGGACAGGTATTTGAATGAGTGGCCAGGAGCATCTGCCATCTCTCAGGGAGGCAGAGGCCCTGTGGTGGCTACCCCCCCTTAAAAGGGCAGCTGTACAGGGCTAGGACCTTTTTTTTCTTCTTTTAAATGAAGATTCTGTATTAAAGGACTGGCTCTTTTTTTTTTTTTTTTTTCTTTTCTTTTCCCCCTTCCCTCCCCCCCTTGTACTTTTTTCTTTTGGAAATCTCCAGACCTCTCCTAATCCGACCTCCTCCCTGTCGGCTGGGGGTCGGGGCAGCCTGGAGAGGCAGGAGAGAGGCAGCAGGGTGGGCAGGCAAGGGGGGGGGGGTAGATGGGGCCAGCAGGACTCCCTCCCCGAGTGCAGGGGGGTGTTTTGCATATTTGCAGGCAGGAAGTTTGCATATGTGGACATAGATCTCCCCAGTCCCTTACAAGAAGACAGACCCACGGTCACAGAGACTCTCACAGAAATAAGACAGGTAGTGCAGCGCAGAGGCATACGCCTCATGTAAACGTGCAACACACTCGTGCGGAGGTTGGGTACTGGACCCTGCCCAGGGGGCTTGTGGTGGGCAGCGCTGTCCACTCAGGCCGAGGGGAGAGCACTAGCCGCTGGGGGCAGCTCACTGGTCAGGGTGTGCCAGCGTTCCAGGGCTGTGTCAGGCCGCTGCAGACAGTCACTCCAGTGCCTCCGGGCCTCTCCTCGGGCACCTGGCCCCAGGGACACGCCACCTGAAGTATGAGCAAGATGGGGGGGGCCAGTCAGCACCCCGTTTTCACTACAAAGGTAGTGCACTGCCCTCCCTCTGCACCGGAGGAGCCGTCCTCACCTATGAAGTCGTTGGATTTGCCAATGTCGTAGTCCCAGACTGTGACTTCCAGAGTCTTGGTGGCTAGGATGGAGAGCTCCATCTCATAGAAAAACTCCTGAGGATGACACGAGCCACAGCTCTCCCTTGAGGCCCCTGCCAGCCCTGCCTCAGACCACCTCCACTTCCAGGCCCTTGCGTGGGTTACCTCATTAAATTCTGGGTTTAGAGTCTTCTTCTTCACGCATGTCTTATGCTTGGATTTCTTATCCACATCGGGTCTTAAGTACCTGGGGGAGAGGCAGGAAGCCACGTGCTTACGGCCACTGGGCAGGGCCACTGAGGAAGTGCTCTGGGTCTGGCCTCCCTGGACAAGACCGTGGGGACTCACGTCTTCACATAAGGATCAGAGTAGCCGTTGACGTCCATGGCAGCCAGGTGGGCACAGCGAATGACGCCCACCAGCAGCCCCCTGCGCCTTGAGTCGTAGCTGAGGCTCAGCAGGATTCGCCCTCGCTCTTCCAGCAGCCCAGGGCCCTGCTCAGCCTGCTCAATCTGCAGGAGACAAACACAGAGCTCATGCTGGCTCTTGCACCATCTCCCACCCAGATAGGATGACATTCAGGTGTCTCACCTCCTTCAGGTAACAGGAGATGCCCCTCAGTGCCGCAGACATGGAAGAGGGTGAAGCCAACTGAAGGGTATGGAGGGAAAGAAGGTTCTAGCAACCTCATCCACTCCCCCTCCCCAACCAGGAACCCTTTCCCCTGACAGCCCTGCGTAGCCCACACGGACCGGGACCTGACGCTCAAGGCAAATGTTAAAATGCTTCTTCTGTGAGGGCTTGAGGCGACGGAGGGGTACTCGGATCTCTCCAATGAATTCGTTGTGGCTCAGCTTATCCTCATCACACACAGAGATCCTGGTGAAAATCAGCAGAGTGAGCACCCCTGGTATCAGGACCCTGCCCTGGAGTGAGAAAGATCCTACGGACCACTCCCAGCTCTGCCCTCACTCTACACCACTGTAAGATGGGTGAGGGCTTGATGGATCTTCCCCAAGCTCTCCCAGTCCAGCCAGGACCCGCTCAGGCCTGGGAGCTTGCTCCCATTCCAACTCCAGTGCTAGATGTGGCCACAGATGGGCCAAAAGTGCACCCTGTCCTTTCCCACTAAGAGCCAGAATGGCAAAGCCATCACCTTGACTTCCCCCCGGCCCTAGCTGCCACTGGCTGCTATGGAGGTAGCTATGCTATGGAGGCCTATCAAAATCCTGCCACCAGGATTGGACACCAGTGGTTCACATTGGTAACCCTTGCTACTTGGGGAGCTGAGATCTGAGGATCATGGTTCAAAGCCAACCTGGGCCTGAAAGTCCATAAGACTCTTATCTCCAATTAACCACCAGAAAACCAGAAGTGGCATGGGGGCTCAAAGTAGTACATCTCTAGCCTTGAGCTGAAGAGCTTTAGGGACAGCACCCAGGCCCAGAGTCCAAGCCCCGTGAGAGATAAAGAAAAAGAAAAATCCTGCTACTTAGTACCTGTGTAACCTCAGGGGAGGCAAGTCACCTCCCTGACCCCAAGTCCTTTAGGGAATGTGGAAGAAACTTCCAATGCTGCTGTGAGGGTCAAAAAAGAAAGAGTCTTCCCCTGGTGAACTCTTGGTTACTTGTGGGAGATGAGGCACAGACTTTCTGGTGCCTGCCTCTGTCTCTGAGCCTCCTCCTCCAGCCTAAGGTAATTTCTGTAAAACTGTGTGACTTCC
Organism: Megascapheus bottae; assembly: GCF_031878675.1. Taxonomy (NCBI): domain Eukaryota; kingdom Metazoa; phylum Chordata; class Mammalia; order Rodentia; family Geomyidae; genus Megascapheus; species Megascapheus bottae. Next base: position 4,410,744 of record NC_143533.1, on the reverse strand, counting down.
TAATCCTTAACACTCCCCTTGAACCATCCTCTCCTGACTGCTCCCTCTGCTGGCGCAGTAGCAAGTTCTTTGGCCCCCAGTGACTCCTTTCGTCCTTAGATTTATGAGAGGCAAGGGGACAGGACCACGGACAGGCCTTAAGGCATGCAGGTCTGACTTAAGTCAGGGGATCTGGGAAGGGGGTTTCAGTGACCGGAGAAAGCTTATACACGCAGACTGGTACATATCCACTTGAGTCACACCTTCACTTTCAGCTTTTTTTTTTTTAATGGTTAATTGGAGATAGGAATCTCATGGATTTGTCTGCCCAGGGTTGATTTTGAATCTCAGTCCTCAGATCTCAGCCTCCTGAGTAGCTAGGATTATGGGCATGTGTCACTAGCGCCCAGACACAGAAAGCTTCTAAGGAGACTGATCTTGGACAAGGGCTAGCAGAGAGGAGCATTCCAGGTGGAAGAGGCACTGCAGGTAAAGGTACTACACAGTCGTATAACTAACAGAGAAGTTAGTCCTCTCTGGAGAAGCAATGGGACAGCCACGTCGGTTACCACTGATAATTTATGAGCATCAGTGAGGAAGCCCCTTAATGGGATAGACAAGAGACAAACCAAAATGGGTTACAATGGCAGCTGCACTAGGAGGTGGTGGGGCGGGGAGGGGCCCTTCCTTACCTGAGCACCTTGTGAGTAATATCGTCATCTGTGATTCCGCTGTATGTCAGATCCTCGTTCCACACAGGATTCAGCGTGTTTCTCTGAGTCTTTGTTTTGAGCTTATTGGCCTGAGGAGGGGTAAGGATGAAGGGTTTTAATGCATCTTCTCCAGGTCCCCAAAGCCTAAAGGTAGAGACTGGAAGAATCTAAGACAGGCTTATGCAGAGCCAACCCAGGAGAGAGAAGCCTTACCTTGCAGGCTCCAGGCAGAAGATGCAGTTTAACATAGGGGTCAGCCAGGCCATTGAAATCCATGGGCTTGAGGCCCTGGAGGAGAGGAGGGTGGCACAGAGAGGATGGTGGGCTGTTAGCCCAGCTCCCTCACTCCATAGGGCTGGATCCCCCACTGATGGAGTGCCAGGGGGAGAAAGGAAAGATGCAGGGGCTGGGGGCAGGGCCCACCTTGGCCCTGAGGATTCGGCAGTGCAGAGTGCAGGAAGCCTGATCATAGAGGAGGTCGAACTCCAGTGTGCCCAGAGCAGCTGCAGAAGAGGGAAAAATGGGAGTTTCTTATATGCCAACACATGGGTGAGATGTGTGACCAGCACTGGATGCAGGCAACCAGGCTGCCAGAATGCGCCGAGAGGCGTGAGCGCTCGTCTGGGTCCCTGGCTTGGCCAACTGGGGCTGTGTGGGTGGTGGAGTGTCTCAGCAGAAATATTGAATATCGAGCCTTGCTAAAGCTGTCATCTCCACCCGGATTGCAGCTGTGTGGCAGCGGGGACGGGCCCTCCCCTCCCCCCAGCACACCCAGCCAAGGCTTCCTGCCCAAACCCTTTCACGCTCCCCCAGACTCACTGGTATCATCTGAGTCGTAGCTATCCACCTCGGCTCCATCCTCAGGCGTCGTGGCCCCAAGGAGGGCAGCCGGGGGCGCCAGAGCCAACGGGGCCAGGTGGGTTGGGGCTTCCCCACGGCCCCCACCGCTCCCTTCGGGCCCTGGGCCTCGGCGAGGGAAGTAGTCGGAGATCTGGCGGATGGGCCGGATGGGCCCGGGGCACACGTTGATGGCCATGTGCTCCTGAATGCTGACGGTCATGCGGTCGCCCCTGCGGCCCCTCATGCAGCACCCCTGCTTGGGGGGGAGGGGGAGCGACTGATTCCTCACACCCACGGGGGAGGGCGGGCGGCCAGAGGCCTGGGCCCAGCGGGAGCCAGACACCCCCCCCTCCCCACCCCGCCTGGCTCCTGGGGCTGCGCTGCCGTGCCAGCAACCAGATCGTGGTCCCCATGTCACCTTGCCTATTTGCCTACCTACCTCTGAAGTGGCCATCTATCATCTTCCCGGCTCTTTTCCTCCTCTCCTGGCTCCACTCTGTCCCTGAGCCCCGCAGACCCCCGGAGCGCCTGGGGGTTCGCACCTCGGTGGCTCGGAGGTCTGGCCGGCCTTTGATCCGGTGGGGTGTCCCCCGTGCCCTCTGAGACCCTCCCTGGGGCCCCAGGATCTGCCTGCCTGATCCACCCCCTTCCTCGCCTCACCCCCGCAGCCCAGGCTGGGGGGCCCCTCGCCTCGGATGCTGTCCTCCTGAGCGTGGCTCCCCCCACCACCACCCCAGCACCTCGGCCTCCGCGCCCGCCCTCGCCCCCCCGCCGGCCCAGCCCCTGCACCTGTGTCTGCGCCTCCAACAGGTGCCCAGGCTCCGGGCAGCGGCCGACGCAGGCTGGGCGGCGGCGGCGGCGGGGTGGCGATTCCCGGGGCGGCGGGCGGGCGGGCGCAGCGGAGTCCGGCTGTGCGCACCGCGCGCGGGGAGGGAGCGCGGAGAAAGTGCGGGAGGAGGAGGTGAGCGGGGTGCGGGCGCCGAGGCAGCCGGCGGGGGCGGGGGGCGGGAGGGGGGGACTCGAGGGCCACGCGCCCGCCGGGGCACTCCGGGGCGCACGGGTGCACCCCCCGGACACGGGTGCCCGCGCTCACACACACACGCGCGCGCGCGCGCCCGGCCACCCGGGCTGGGCTGGCACACACTCGTGTGCACACGGACTGCCTGCCGCCCACGGCTAGCCCGGGCACTCTCGTGCGCACACGCCTGTGCCCACGTGTGCGTGCGAGCTCACACCGACGCAAGACCCGCGCGGGCACACTCACACGCCAACTTCGCAGACACACACCCGCCGCCGCCACGCGGGCTCCCTGCGCCACCGCGAACCGGCGGCGAGAAGTGCCCGGGGTTTCCCAACTCCTCCCGGGAGCCCCAGGCCGCCGCCCCGCGGAGCCCCCAGCCTCCCCTTCCCTCCCTCCCTCCTCGCTTTCTCACTTTCCCCTTCGCTGGCGCCTTGGTCTCCAGGGCCGGACCACCAGCCTAGTTGCCATGACGACGCTGGCTCACCCCCCCCCACACACACAGACACACGCCCTCCCTGCAGAGCTCACTGACTGGGAGGGGTGGAGGGCATCTGTCCCGCCTCTTGTCCGTAGGGGCGGGGCCTAGAGGTCCGCAGTGACCTGAGGGGGGGGGGGGGACCTGCCAGGCCCTGGCCTGGCATCGAAGGGGGTCATCAAACCCATCTGGGGAATCTCACAGTCTGAGGAAGAGAGGGAGCCCCAGAGCAGCTGCACCAGGCCTCCTCCCTTTGGCCACTCTCCATGCAGCGCAATCAAGCACCCAGACTGGTGTCTCCTCTGGGATTCGCAGCTCCATGGGGCACCCACCCTCACCCCGGCTGATTGTGGGGCGAAGGAAGCCTCGGGCAGGGAGGGGCTGAGAGTTAGGCCCCCCAGGGCTCTGCAGTTCTGGTGAGCTTCCTGCCATGCACTCACCCCTAGCCGACAGTCTTCTCTCTCATTGGCCGCAAACCTGTCCTCAGCAGAAAGAGCAAGCTCAAGCCTCTGGGCTTTACCTCAGGCCCCTCTTCTACCTGTAGACCAGCTCTTCCTTCAAGAATCATCCAAGTCAGCTGTTCCTAGCAGCCTTCCTGGAACTCTGCAACCCAGCTTTCCCTTCCCCTGGACTCCTCAGCTCCTGGACAGCCCTGCTGAGTTTTGTCTGGGCCTGTTTATGTTTGTGTCTCTCCTCCCTATCAGGGAGTTCTGCAGAGAGTCGGGCTGATTCATCTGAATCCCTACCTGCCCTAGACTGGGGCTGGTACTGCTAGGACTTAAGAGACGGAAACATGGTTGCATAAGAATGGAAATGTATATGTAGCACTGAAATGGTTAAGGGGCAGTACACAGGTGGCTCACACCTGTAATCATAGTTAATCAGTTAATCAGCTGACATCTGAGGGTCAAGGTTTGAAGCCAGCCCTAGATAAAAAAGTCAGAATTATCTCCAATTAATCACCATAAAAAGATAGACTGGAGCCTGGCACGGGGGCTCACGCCTGTAATCCTAGCTGCTCTGGAGGCTGAGATCTGAGGATCACAGTTCAAAGCCAGCCCGGGCACGAAAGTCTGTGAGTCTCTTATCTCCAATTAACTTACCAGAAAGTCAGAAGTGGGGCTGTGGCCTAAGGGGTAGGGCAGTAGCCTTCAGCTGAAGAGCTCAGGGACAGTGCCTAGGCCCAGGGTTCAAGCCCCAAGATAGACAAAAAAATAAAATAAAATAAAGATAGCTTGGAATTGTGGCTCAAGTAGTAGAGCAGCAGTTATGAATGAAAAAGCCAAGCAAGAAAGTACTGAGTTCAAGCCCCAGTACCAGCACCAACACAAAATGAACCCCCCAAAAAAGGTTAAAGATTGGGGGTATCTCAGTTGGACTCCCACAGAGCCTGGGTTCCATCCTTAGCACTCCAGAAGAAAAAACTTCACAGATTTTTGTGATGTGATTTCATGTGTTTGTGTTTCATCCTCTTTTTTTTTTCTTCAGTACTGGTACTTGAACTCAAGACCTCACATTTGCTAGGTATGTGCAAGTACTCTCTCAGGCCATATTCTGAGCCTTCCCCCACCCCGCCCCCTTAAAAAATAGATCTATTTTTGCCTGAGGCTGACTTGGGCAATGATTTTTCAATGTAGGCCTAGGAGACATACATTGAAAATTAGGCATGCGTATGCCTGGCTTGTTGATTGAGACAGAGTCTCACTTTCTCTCCAGGCTAGCCTCAAATCACAATCCTCCTAAGTAACTGTGATTTCTAGACCTGAGCCACTGCATCTAGTCCTTCAAGGTTCTGTGTGTGTGTGTGTGTGTGTGTGTGTGTGTGTGTGTGTGTGTGTGTGTGTGTGTTGGTTGTGGGGCTTGAACTCTGGGCCTGGACGTTGTCCCTGAGCTCTTCAGCTCAAGACTACCACCCTATCCCTTGAGCCACAACACCACTTCCGGTTTTCTAGTGGTTAACTGGAGATAAGAGTTGCAGGGACTTTAGTGCCTGGGCTGGCTTTGAACCTCGATCCTCAGATCTCAGCCTCCTGAGTAGCTAGGATGTCAGGCGTGAGCCATTCTAAAAGATGAGAACAACTGTAATGTCAATGCGTGCGGG